>NC_084603.1:32999175-33310675 GCF_033807715.1 Cololabis saira
GGGTGATGCATTCACCTCAACATATTGTACCTTTATTGAACATCACTGAAAAAAAGCTTTATTTCTATGTACACATGTTATTTTCACCTTGAAAACACTCATGCAGTTGATATCATTTTCTTTTCACGAGAAAAAGGACCAGTAAAACGAGTTTTATCATTCAGGTCACCAAACAACCTGAAACAATCACAATAGTTTTGAGAAAAGATAATTGCAAAGTTTAAATGCGGTTTCAAATGTTTCAAAGTTTCTTGCAGGAACATTCAATAAACTGATGTTTTGAAGCAAACAGGAGAAGGAAATAAGCTGGAGTAATCAGAAACTAAAAAACTAAAGCTAATCCATCTGGTTTGGACAGATTTAATAACCATGGCAGCCTGAGCAAACAGCCTTAACTATGATGGAGTGTAAAGGTTTGTGTTGGAAGTGAAACAGGGAATGATGGCGCCATCTGCTGGTTAAGTATTGATACTGCATTGATATTACAGCTTCAGCTTCTGATCTTACTGCAACAATAATGTTGTGGTCAATAAAGCATCACCTTAAATACAAAATTATTTCACCATGGGTAGTAAAATCTCTATGAATATGACATAGCAAGGACTGTGGATGTAACTGTCTTGATTTTTTATCTTGTGGTGAGTTTTTTGATGATCTTTCCCATGAAAGCACAGTCCTGTATCAGGTTATGGCAGCATTATTGTCAGAATCACAGAGTATTCTGGTGATAAAGAACTGTAAGAAGCTACAAATGTTCAAATTCAACTTCATGCTGCTATCAAAGCACATGTGGGTCACTTTGCTGACTTGCCAGGACCATATACATAAAATCCTGTGGGTAAAAGGAAAAACTACATTACTATTTCCAGATTATTTTATGTTCAGGTTTATATCTCCTTAAAGACAATAAAATGATCACTTGCTGAAAGTTTGAATTCGGGGTAAAAAAGCAGACATTGCAGTGTGAGTCCACTGGTTTTATCTGTTAAGAGCAGAGCTGTGAGAATGAAGTGAGGGCGGTGCTTTCACAGCGACCGAGGTCAGGCAGCAGTGGCATCTCTGGCCTCAGAGGGACTGAAGTCCTTCTTTCACCAGCTGGACATCAATGATCTGAACAGCATCACCGCGGCAGCTGCTTTCTTCAAGGAGAAGTATGGAGGAGTGGACGTCCTCATCAACAACGCCGGGATGGCATTCAAAGGTAGGAATGGTATTGGTTCCATCCGTCCACATCGGACTGGACCAGTCTGCATTTACAGGCAGAATTCTCCTACTCGTCAGATGAAGAGGTTCCCGGGTAGAGTGAAAGTTCACATTTTATTCGACTGTTTACTGACAAAATAGTTCTCAGGAGGAGGCTGAAGCTGTACTTTAACCCGTTTGCTCAAGTTTCCCTGACCTACAGCTTGAGTTTGAGATGTTCAGTGAACCGAAGGACAGCTGTATCAGAGGGTTCACGTTACAACCTGTGAACTTTCCTCAGATGAGGACACAACTCCATTTGTGGTCCAGGCAGAGGTGACCCTCAGGACAAACTTCTTCGCTGCCAGAGACATGTTGACTCACTTCCTGCCGATCATCCGACGTGGAGGTATGAACGCTGATGAGTCAGCTGTCTGAAAGTTGACAGCTGTTGGTTCAATGTCTGACAAAGAATCTATACTGTTGCACACCTCAAAACGTGTTTGCAATAAGAATTCAGTAAAGATCTTGGGTTCATGCGGTCTGCTTGTCAATAAAAATGACTGTGGAATAAAAAATTATCCTCATAAAAACGCATCCAACAAGCGATCCACATTCCTTGGTTACATGTCAGGAAACCTTGTGGTGATGCAGCTAAAATCTTCCGGACATCCTCCCGGCGTTCCTTAGGTCGTGTGGTTAACATGTCGAGCTTCCTCAGCTCCATTACGCTGAGCAAGTGCAGCCCGGAGCTCCAGCAGCGTTTCCGCAGCGAGGACATCACAGAGGACGAGCTGACGGGACTGATGCAGCGGTTCGTGGACGAGGCCAAGAGAGGAGAGCACAAACAGGGCGGCTGGCCGGACACGGCGTACGGAGTGTCCAAAACCGGACTGACGGTGCGTCTGGGCTTTAATCCTCTCATCTTTTGTGTTTTAGGTTTCACAAAACATGGGAAGTACAAGAAAAGTCATGTGAGATAGTATTCCCGTAAGGATTTCATGTGTTTTCTCAGGTGTTGTCCATGATCCTGGCCCGGCATCTGTCCAAGGAGAGACCCAATGATGGGGTAAATAAAATACTGCGTGAATATTTTTAAAAGTCATCGTGTATATGAATGATTTTTGTTGTTGTTTCTCCTCCCAGATCCTGCTGAACGCCTGCTGTCCAGGATGGGTGCGCACCGACATGGCGGGGTCCAAAGCCCCCAAGTCCCCTGACGAGGGTGCCGTCACCCCGGTGTTCTTGGCCCTGCTGCCGCCCGGAGCCACAGGGCCTCATGGGAAGTTCCTCTCCGACAAGGAGGTTCAGCCGTGGTGAAGAGAGCGCAGGGAGCCGGCCCAGCCCCTGACCCGGCCCCCGGCTCCTCCGGCCTGCACGTCCAAAAACCATATGGATCTGTTTAATCAATATATTGTTATATCACTCGTGCATTTCCGATCAATAAAAGCTGCACTGAAAGTGAAAGGGAGTCTGCTTTTGATTCGACCTTTACTGAAACAGCTGCTTGAATGAAGCCGTGTCTTGTGCTCATCTCTGTCAGAACGTATTGATCGTTTCTTCTTCAAAGATCATACATTGTTTATATGTCCATCTGGCGTCACCCCTTCATAACCGTAACCAGGCCTGTATTCTGATTGTATTTCTTTATTTTTTGTTTAAACAAGCTTCTTTAACCTGTCAAAGGGTTATGTGTACAGGCTTTTTTTAACTGGACCCAAATCGCTGGGTCTGGGAGTCTGGGAAGGGAAGGAGACACGAGGCTGTTATCAATGTGCCACCTTCAGAGAAGACCAACTGATTTACTGACAAAATGCACTACTTTTCCCCTTCGATGGCCTATTGATGGTGGTCATAATAAACGTCTTGCAAAATTATACAGTCAAAATATTACTGTTTCTTTACTAGTCTTAAATAATATCCCTTTTCTTACTTATTTTTCTTTGGTTTGTTTCATTTTCCCAAAAACTAAAAACAAAATGTGTATAACAAATAAGGGATGGATGGATGGATGGATGGCTGGATAATGGATGGATGGATGGACGGATGGACGGACGGGTGGACGGATGGATTAAATGTGTGGGTGTTGTACCTCCAAATGTGAATGTGTATTTGTGTAAATATTGTACATAAGTATGTTATAGTAATTTGAAAACAATGTGTCATGATGGAACACTAACAGGAAGTGAAATGATAAATTTAGCTTCTTCTTATTGTTTCTTGGAATTATCACGATTATTAATATTTGGTGGAAAGTTAACTTTGTCCTTCAAACGTCTCGCAGCACAAATATGTTTTCATTTTTTTTCAAAATTGTTCAATAATCATGTCAAACTAACATGAAAAACATTGTTCGGTGATTTCCAGTTGTAGCGTTAAGTGAAATGAATAAATGCATTATAACAATAATGTTATATTATCTTGTGTTAATGTGAAGAAACAAAATAAAGTCCATGTAGTGGTCTTTGATTGTGACCAGATGATTAAGTTACATCATATTTGAGGATTTGGTTGTGTTTGTATTTGAAACTTTATCCATGGAAACAGAATGAATATTTAGATAATATTTACCACTAAAAGCATCAGGAGTTATTGCTGTCTGGTTTTCTGTTGTCATTTTCCACTTAATCTGATCTAGTCTTTATTTTACAATAACAAACAATTCTTTAAGCTGAAAACACACCAATAGATATTATTTCTCATGTCTCTGTAAAACAACAGTTAAACGTTCACCGTGATGGAGTCAAAAATAAGCAAAGTCATATACTAATTACTTCAACTTAAACTAGTTGGATGTTTGCACCTCTGGATTCCAATTATTGATAGATTTTACTATGAATCTCTAATTCCAGGTCAGTTTAGGTCAGATGGGAATGTCCTCTGCTGTAATGATCAAGACTCAACATCTGAGTAAAACATAACCTCATAGTCTCTGTTTCAGAGTTTCTGTATGTTTATTTTTTTGTTTAACCTCTGGACTCAATTCAGTTTTATTTATAAAGCATCTATTACAACATACATTTTCTCTATGTGCCTTCCAGAGACCCAGAACACGACCCTGGAGCAAGTTATTGATTTTAGTTTGGTGGTCCTCTTTAGAGTTACTTTGATTGTTAGGACACTTTGACATTTAAAGTTTGACGTTCATGTATCTGCTGATATGGATCATATTTTAAATATCTGAAGATGTACAATCAAGAATAGTTCATCTGCATACGGGTGGACAAACTTAATCTCAACGTGTTTAGGCATCTGTCAATCCACAGATTTTTTATATCATACATAGAAGCCCAAGACTATTTATTTCTTTTTCTATCCTCTTATTCCACATACTGTTTTTATGCTTTTATTCATGCACTATGCACTTTGTTTGTATGTCTATCTTTTAACTGCAAATGATGATAAGCCTGCACAAACAAGTTTTTTACCCATGTTACTGAGTAATATGATGTGACAATAAAGTTTGATTGATTGATTGATTGACAGTTTGACTAATGGTCCATAAATGGAGACAGGTTAGTCATTCACCAGTCTTCCAAGAAATGTGCCAAAGTAACATAATAATTACTAATTATTATTAAAATAAAAACACATGGGTCGGTATCTGAAAGAAAGAATAAAAGATTAAATGATATGGGAGAATTATTCTCATATCTTATAAATGGAAATAAAGCGTTTGAAGGTGAGGATCGTAAATGTGCATGCTTTACAACCCCAAAAATATAAAATGTTGTCTTTTGTATGGCACTTCAGTTAATTTGAGACGATTGAGCCGTGTTGTATGTTTTAGGAAGTAGCTTAAATGGCCGGAAGCAGTATTTTCTTGAGTTGATGTGATATCTGTCGAGCTGAACATATGTTCATATAAATGCAGGTCCTACGGGTGTAAAACCCTGCACAGAACAAGGAGGGCTGTTTTTAAAGATGATGAAAGAGCACTGACAGGTGAGTGACGCCGCGGGCTGGTTTCATTTTTCCTGATCAAGAAAATGTGTCAAATGTAATAATCTAAAGCAACTGTTATCTTTCTCAAAAGCTGCGAGATTAAAAATCAATGAAAAATTCAGGAAAAACAAAGAAGAAACGTCAGAAGAAAACAGTCAGAAAGTATATTCACGTTTTTTTCTTATTTAAACTAGTTTGTTCATAAGCCAATGTATCCTGTCATTGATTTGGAGACATGGATCATACACCACCAATCTTTCTGTGACAGCTTTGTCCTTTGCACAACCTTTTTTTGGATGTTACAGTTGTTACTGTCACAGTTGCCCTGGTCGTGTTGTTTCTAACATAATGTCTCTTTGGGTATTAATTAAGTAATTATGAATTGATAACATGCCTACATTTACAATATATCTTGCTGTCATTGAACACCCCCGTAAAATAATCACAGTGGAGGGAAAAGTGTCTGAACCCTCGTAGTGGTCATTTCACAACATGTGGGCATGTTTAGTGTCAAGGTTTGACGTTCCCCCCAGCTTTCAGTTTCTGTTTTGCCCCGCCTGTGTCCCATCTGCCCTGATTGTCTGCACCTGTGTCTCGTCATGTCTCGTTATCCCCTGTGTATATCTGGTCTTGTCATTCCCTTGTTCCCTGTCGGACCGTACTGTTTGTTCCCCATGTTTCCTGCCACGTTTTGCTCCTCAAGTTTTTTGATCCCTTATTAGTTTGTCTTGATCCTGCCCAGCAGCGCCTTGTTTTTTGCCTTTTTTAAAAAATAAATCCTGTTTTTTGCCAACTCCTGCCTCCCGCCTCCTGCTCTCTTGCGTTTGGGTCCACACCTTACCCCCAGACCTGACATTTAGGCTGTAAGTGGCTTCACTAGAAGGTAGAAGTTCTTTTTCTGAAGCCGTCCTGTGATGCATTTACTTCAATGCTGAGGATCATTGTCCTGCTACATCACCCAACTTCAGCATCAGCTGGCTGACAGCCAACCTGATATTGTCCTGTGAAATATTTTGGTAACCTTGAGAATTCATTTTTCCCTTGACAATGGCAAGCACCCGAAGTATACTTGACGGTTGAGGTGATATTTTAATGTTGGCAACGTTCACTTTTGCATGATGCATAGGCTTTACTATTCTTCACCAACAATTAAACTTTAGTTCCATCAGTCCACCAAATACTTTTTAATTTCTTCTTTTGGGACAGTTGCTGCCTCCTCTGTGATGCTCTGCAAAGGACACCTCGCCTTTGCAATCAGTTCTGCGTGGTAGACTCACGAACAGACATGTTTGCCAATTCCACGATTGTCTTCAAGCTTTTATGGTTGTGACTAAGGTGATAATAAGATCTGGTTTTGAGGTAAATTAATGCAGAAAACGAGTTCGTTCCTCGGGGAACACACTTTTTCTTGTTGCCATACAATAGATTATATCCTTCCTGTCACACCGTGGTGAGGTTGTCTTGTCTTGGGTTCGTTTTGTCAGGTCATTTCCTGTTTTATTTTGAAAAGTTTCAGGTCCCTTGCCGTTACTCATGTGTCTCAGTCTGATTACTGAGTGTTTCCACCTGTGTCCCCTATTTCCCTCCATGTGTTTAAATAGTCTGTTCCCCTTGTCTTGTGCCAGGGTGTCTTCATCCTTGTCTTATTTCCTTGTTAAAGAGTGTTTTTTTTTACACTTTTTTTTTGTTTGTTAACTTAGAACCCAGCCTAGATTCATAGTTCTTGATTTTTTCCTCTTTAAAGGGAAAGTTCGGTTTTTTACAGCCTGGACCTTATTTCTGGCATTTATTATGGTCGTATACTCACCCAGGCAAGTTTGGTGTCATTTCGAGTCCTTCGGAAGATATTAGGAGTTTTGTGCGAGCCGCTTCTCCATATAATGGTAGCGGATGAGGGCACCGCGGGACACAGACAATGCAGCGTCTAAATAACACATGATTGCTGCGAAACTTTTCATTTCTTTTATGAATCACTAGATCTGCTTCCAGGACCTGTTGTCTACATCCGGGGCTGTGTGTGTAACAAATAAATCAGTTTGTAAACAAGACCTCTGAACTCATGACGTCATCTCTGTGAAGAGTTTCGCGGCAATCATGTGTTATTTAGACGCTGCATCGTCTGTGTCCCGCTGTGCCCCGTTCACTACCGTTATATGGAGAAGCGGCTCGCAAAAAACCCCCTAACAAGTGGTCCACACTGCATGTGAGCGTCCGACTGTCGCGCCGCACTGCGTGGCATCGGACGCGCTCTGTCCACACTGAACGCGTTATCGGCCCCACGTTCTACCACGTTCTTTTGATTGACAGCTGAGACTCGCCTTTTAAAAGGCTGATTTATGGTTCCGCGTTACACCAACGCAGACCTTACGGCGTAGGGTACGCGGCGCACTCACCGAACGGTGCGCGTCGCCGCGTACCCTACGCCGTACGTGGAACCATAAATCTGCCTTTATTCACCCGCCCGAGACTCGCCTTTTATTCGCCCCACCAACCGCCCGTGCGGTCCAGCTCCCTGGCGATCTCCCTCCAGCCAGCTGCCACTTTATTGAGGTTTTTGTAGTGAAATGAGGAGGTATCATAAAGATAACTTCTCATTTCAACTAGCTGGATCAGCCGTTCCTCATCCATGACTGTTTCCTACAGCGCTTTCAACCGACTTTCAACGCAGGCGGCAGGAAGAAAATAGAAGCAGGTCTAACGTCCGACCAAAGTGGGGAAAAAAAACGAACAAAATAACGGCGTGTGGTGACGCAATCAAACAGCGAACAGCTGGAGTGAGCGGCGTGTTCGGTGTGTTAAAGCAGCAAACATGTCAGTCAGATCATTACTGGGATGTGGGGAAAAAGCAGAAAACACGAGAAATGATCAAATAGGTACCAGATCTTGTTGGATCCGGCACAAATTAAACCCTAATAAGATTAAGATAAGATTCTTATTATATCTTATTATTTTATCAGAACCTTCCAGCTCCTTGGCGATCTCCCTCCAGCAGCTGCCACTTTATTGAGGTTCTTGTATTGAAATGACTGTTTCCTACAGCGCTTTCAACTTTTTTTTCAACTTTCAACCGGCTTTCAACGCGACCGACGGGAAGAAAATAGAAGCAGGGCGTGCGACAAAAGTCCAGCTCAAAACGGCGCGCCGCATCGCGCTGCGTCGCTCGCAACCAGTGTAGACAGTGCAAATAAAAAATAAAGCAATGGAACTGTTTTTGACGCTCGCTCGCGTCGCATGCAGTGTGGACACGGTGTAATATCTTCAGAAGGACTCCAAATGACACCAAACTTGCCTGGGTGAGTATACAACCATATAAAATGACAGAAATAAGGTCCAGGTTGTAAAAAAACGAACTTTCCCTTTAAGAGTGATTTGTGTTTGTAGCCAAATTATTTTATATAGGCAGGTTTTTCCTCCATAAGGAGCATTTTGTGTTTATTTGTTTCTTGTCAATAGTTATTTTTCCCTCCTCTTGGAGTGTTTATTGTTCTCTTTATAGTCAGAGTATAGTGTCTAGTTTTGTTTATAGCCATTTGTTTGTCACTCGGTCCGAGGTCTCCGGTTAATTCAATAAAACCCTTTTGTTATCTAATATCTCTGCATCTGAGTCCTGCTTTGAGTCTCGGCCTGACACTTCCATCCATGTTCTCTACCCGTTTAATCCTGTTCAGGGTCACGGGGCTGCCGGAGTCTATCCCAGCAGTAGATTATATGCAGGCATTAACAAAAAGTCCTGGAAATTATGTATGAAATTTGTGGAGAGAAATTGATTCTTTTATCAGCTTCTGAAGGGATTGTCAGTATTTCCAGATATTACAATTAAAGTATTTTTTAAACATCGGCAACACTTCTTATAAAATACTTGACATGCAGATTTCCAGTTGACCCATGAGGCATTTTATGTGTGTATCTAGAACTCAGCTCTGTTATAATTAGTATTTTGGTTTCCCCACTCCCTGAAATATTATCAGCTTGTTTTACAGATGATTAAATTGGGCTCAGATGTGGAAACTATTCTTCGGCAGACGGTTGTACAAGTGGAACACGTTGGAGAACATCAGCTCTGTTGGATATGATTTTCCTTTTCTGTTGTCATTGAAAATACATTTATACATTCAAAGATTACAGATGACTATGCCAGAAGTCAAAACTTTGCTGTGATATATTTTGATGACTTCTGTCATTGTTTTAGTAAATGGTCTTCATCTTCTCCGTGTCTGCTAGTGCGTCGACCCAGAGAGAGCCTCCTGCTGGAAAACATACCTTATTCCAATGAACCCAGGAAAAAGTCATGATGGAGTATCTCATTGTGTCTTGATCATCAGCAAAGACTCTCATCCATCACTGTCTCATGCAGTTTAATGGATTTACCTCAAAGCATTTGAAGTTGTTCCTCAGCGAACACATTTTAAAGACTTTCAATGATCCAAGGATGCTTTATTCCTCCAAACTAAGTGTCCTTTATTTAAAAAAATAGTTTAAATAAATGTGCTTTGAAATTGTTCGATCTAATTAAAAATTCTGTAAAAATTATCGACTTTGTATTCTCCAAATTGTTTTTTTTGTTGTATTTTTTTTAGTAAGATGAAGAAATTATTGCTTTTCTTTTATCTTATCTTATTCAAATAATTTGGCATCTATACCTCATTCCTCACAGATTGTATCTACACTGAGATTTTGGGGAGTTTTGAACAAAACTTAATCCCCTTTCTCTGATCTTTAGACCTGGAAGCCGTAGGTGGGTTTGCTGCTGGGAGCGTCACCACATCTGTGTGAAATCATTATTTAGCTTTTTCTGCAGAACAACTGTCAACTGCATATTCTGTAAAAAAAACATATATATATCTTTAATGGACAGTTAAACTAAAGTTAGATAGAACGTCCTTATTACTCCACATTAAATATATTTGAAGGCAGAAAAAGTACATCTTCTCATAGGTCCTCATAGGACCGTTTGACAGGGAACTTGTCAAGATTGAAATTACAGGCAAGAAAAGAAAAATGTTGCTGCCAAGTTTGGCTACATGAAGACGAACAGTGTTCCAAACAGCAGGGAGAAACTCTTAAAAATGTTAACCCCATAATGCTGGATGGATCATATTGGATACGTGAATTTCGGAAAACTTCTTCACTCCTGTCAAAACAATAAAGTTTTAAAGTTTTATACAATAAGGTTTAAATAAGTACATAAAATGATGCCGTGTGTTCACCATGATACAATTATTATTCAGAAACCGTTACAGACAAAACTGTTAACAGCAATATATAATAAACACTTCAAACAAAAATGAGCATTTTCTGTTTATTGTTTTATGTCAGACATTAAAGGGTTGATTTGACGTATTCATACAGGTATTCTTCATCACAGAAAAGGAAACGTTTTGTCGGTAGAAATTGAAAAAAAAAAATTATTAAAAAATAAAGATGAAAGCGATTTTGGAGAGAAGTGTGGTGGGAGGAAGATGTAAGGATCATATTCCGACCAGATCCTCCCCCCATGTGGTGCCCCGGTTGGCCAGAGGGGGCATGTATAGCCCAGGACTGTGTGCATGTTTTTGTGAGGGTAGCTCACATTAGCTACCCAGGGGAACACGGGGAGAACATGCAAACTCCACACAGAAAGGCCCTTTCACCAACCCCACCCAGGGTGTGGGCACTGAAGTCATGGGGGAACTAACACGCACTTCAGCGCACACAGCGTCCCCGGTGGGAATTGAACCCAGGACCTTCTGTGTGAGATGGCTGCACTACCAGCTGCGCCACCGTGCCCCTTTCACTGTCCTTTCTATCTCTTTTTTCTCTTTTCTTTCCTTTAGTTTCAGAGTTTGATCGTATTTCTCTTTCTTCTCATTGTCATTTTTGTCCTCAATGTCATTCACCTCCTCCTCAACTTTTCCTTCTTGCTTCTTCTTACTTGCCTTTTTACTCTTAAAGACATTTGAAAATAAGTGTTTCTTCTTTTTCTTTTTACTGACAAGTTCTTGGGACTCATCCATCTGTTTTTCAGTCTGGATCGTCCTCTCCTCCATTTCTATCCTTTTCATTTTGTTCTCTTCAATTTCCATCTTTTCCAGTTGGACCTCTTGTTTGATTTCCTCCACTCTCACCTTGAATCGCTCCGTTAGTGTTTTCTCAGCTTCCAAGGTTTTCTTACATTCTTCAGCTTGTTTCTTTTCTTCATCTAGACCAGGGGTCGGCAACCCGCAGCTCTAGAGCCGCATGCGGCTCTTTAGCACCGCCCTAGTGGCTCCTGGAGCTTTTTCAAAAATGTTTGACCTTTTTTTTTTCCCCTTTCTTCTTTTTCTCTTTTTTCTTTTTTTTCTTCTTTTGTTCCTTTTTTTCTTTTTTCTTCTTTTTTCCTCTTTTTTCTTCCTTTTTCCTTTCCTTTTTAATCTTGACATTTCGACTTTTTTCTCAACATTTCGATGTTTTTCTCAACATTTAGAATTTTTCATGAAATTTTGACTATTTCCTTGACATTTCGACTTTTTTCTCAATATTTCGACTTTTTTCTCAACATTTCGACTTTTTTCTCGACATTTCGACTTTTTTCTCAAGATTGTACTTCAACATTAATCTTGACATTTCTACTTTTTTCTCAACATTTCGATTTTTTTCTCAACATTTAGACTTTTTTCTCGAAATTTTGACTTTTTTCTCAACATTTGTACTTTTTTCTCGAAGTGCATAATAAAAAAAAAAAAAATCTTCCCCCACTAATATAGAAACATGCAGCATGTGTTGCCTTCATTCTAAGGCTTATACAAGACTTTTCATTTTTTGCGGCTCCAGACATATTTGTTTTTTGTGTTTTTGGTCCAATATGGCTCTTTCAACATTTTGGGTTGCCGACCCCTGATCTAGACGAAAGAACTGCTGCAGCAGGTTTTCCTTCTCCATCTGAAGCTCTTTACGCTCTTCTTCCATTTTCTGTTGACTATCACAGATTTGAGCTTTTTCCAGCTCCAGTTTCTTCCAACCCGTTTCCAGGTCTTTTCTTTCTTCCATTAAAAGGTTCCCCTCTTTCTGCAGCCTTTTCTGCTCGGTCTTCAGTTGTTTGTCTCTTTTCTTCTCTTGCACCTCCATTTTATTCATCTCAGCTGTCTTCACATCAAGATTGTGCCTCAAATATTACACTTTTTCTCTTCTCTCCTCCTCCAAAACAGTATTTTCTGCTTGCAACTTATCCTTTTCCATTTCATGTTTTCTCTCAGCTTCCAGCATTTTCTTTTCCTCTCTTTGCAGTCTTTTCTTCTCCTCTTCTAGTAAACGTTTCTCATGAGCAAGCTCTTCCTCCTTCTCCGTCAGTAGTTTCCTTTCTTTTTTCAGTGTTTCTGCCATGTCCTTCTGTGCTAACCACAACCTCATCTCTTCATACCTTTCCTCAACGTCCATCTTATGTTTGGACTCTTCCAGCTCCCTGTTTCCCCGTTTGAGCATTTTCTTGTCCTCCTCCAACCGCTGGAGTTGGTCGTTTGCTTTGTCTTCAAAATCTCCAGCTATATTTCTCAGACTTTCATTGTGCTTGTTCAGGAAATCAACTCTCCTTTGACTCTCTTCATATTTTTCTTGGAGTTTGCTGAAGTCATCTGAGATGTGGGATTGAGCATTTTTGGTAGAAGTGCTCACAAATCCCGGTCTCATTCTTGGGTCCATCTTAGGTTTGGACTTTTCCAGGTCCCGGTTTCTCTGTTGGAGCATCTTCTTGTCCTCCTCCAACCGCTGGAGTTGGTCTCTCAGATCACTGGCATCAGATGAATCTGAGAGCAGCTGATTGTTGAGCACGTGCATTTTTTTTGCTTTGTCCTCAAAAAATCTCCAGCTATTTTTCTCAGACTTTCATTGTATTTGTTCAGGAAATCAACTGTCCTTTGACTCTCTTCATATTTTTCTTGGAGTTTGCCGAAGTCATCTGAGATGTGGGATTGAGCATTTTTGGTTTAAGTGCTCAAAAATTCCGGTCTCATTTTTAGACGTCTTGATGCCATTTCAACAATTAACTTGGTTAGAAGGGAATCGATTTGTCGTTTTTCAAAGTTGTCGATTGTTGTGTTGATCAGAGATACTCAAGTAATGCAAGCAGTGTCTTGAAGGTACAAGATACGAGTGAGAATGTTGATCTGTAGAATATTAGAATGGTTGTCATGGTAACCTTTGTTGAGTCTTTGTTGAGAAACCAATTAGTATGTGTAATGAACGTGGCCCCTCCCACCATAAAAAAATGTAGCCTCCTTATTTCATAGTATATTAAATGAGCTTGAGGCCGGATTGAGGCAGGATTTATAAAAAAAATTCGTATACGTTTTAAGTTTTCTAGTAATAATGTCAGATGAAGCGTTCCAAACCAAAAAGAATGAGCCCTCTAGTGTATCTCTCCTTTGCCTTGAACAGGCTGTGTGCTGCAAAATGTGCTGCAATTCGGTCCCGAATTTCCCGCGCTGGGCTGCGGATGTGACGTCACATGACGCTGCATGTGCGTTCCCCCCCCTTCTCCCGTGCCGGCTTCACTGTTGGCTGCAGTACCGCCAACGGCCGTCGCGGTGAAGGGTGGCGCTAGAGAGTCTCATTTCTTAAAAGGAGCCTCAAGCTCCTTTAAGATAAATAAAAAATTAACAAACATGAATTGTAATTCAAATCTGAAAAAAGCACCAAACAACCCGGTCAACATGCAGACACGAGGCTGTTATCAATGTGCCACCTTCAAAGAAGACAAACTGACTTACTGACAAATGTAGAACTATTACAGTCAAAATATCAGTTTAATTTAAAGTGTTCAATAATATCTTATTAATATTTGGTGGAAAGTAAAGTTTGTCCTTCAACTTCAGATAGAAACACATGGGTCTGTATCTGAAAGAATGAATACAAGATTAAATGGTGTGGGAGAATTATTCTCATATCTTAAAGGAGCTTGAGGCTCCTTTTAAGAAATGAGACTCATTAGCGACACCTTCACCACGACGGCCGTTGGGGGTAGTGCAGCCAACAGTGAAGCCGGCACGGGAGAACGGGGGGAACGCACATGCAGCGTCATGTGACGTCACATCCGCAGCCCAGCGCGGGAAATTCGGGACCGAATTGCAGCACATTTTGCAGCACACAGCCTGTTCAAGACAAAGGAGAGATACACTAGAGGAAACATTCTTTTGGGTTTGGAACGCTTCATCTGACATTATTACTAGAAAACTTAAAATGTATACGTATTTTTTTCATAAATCTTGCCACAATCCGGCCTCAAGCTCCTTTAACAAGGGGAATATTGTTTCAACAAAACTAAACGAGTAATCAGGTAAAGTGGACGCAGGTGATCTGATCTGTAACGGATCAGATGGGATGACGGCGAGGTGGAAGCAGGACCGCCTTAGTGTTTCATCCGTGCTTTTCACACCGTACGTCCTTGATTTCTCTTCACGGTTCAATTGTTAATGTTTTGTTTTCAGTGACGGGAACATGACAGCACAAGCGACCCTCTCTTAGGAGCTGTCACTCCCAGCAGACGAAGGCGTCGCCTGAAGGCTGTCTTATTGCAGCTTATTACTTTGTTTTATATTTCTTTCGGTCAAGAAAAAAAATGAAATTGACACTGTATCTATTTGTCTGTTTGTTTATTTTTTATTGAGTTTACAATGTGGGACCAATAAAGAGGGTTCCTGCACGTCCCTGCCTTTCTCTGCTCCGGCCGCCCCCCCGTCCCCCCCTGCCCTCGCTCATCCTCCCTCTGGGAGCGTCTCTGCATCACGCCGTCCTTCAAGGTGTTCTGCCAAGATCGATTTGCGGGTCACAGACAGGCGGATGGAGGAGCGAGGAGTCGGGGAGGGACGAATTAGATAAATGAAATGAGCTTGAGGGAGTTCTGATGGGTGAAAAAGGGCACAAAATAAAAGGTACAATAGAAAATATGATCCTAAACCTGCAAGGTTTAAAGCAATCCAGCTGCTGGATTTCACCTTTTCCCCATACATATAGCTTTATTTTATTTATTTATATACGTTACAGACTACATCGTCTATCCCCACCTGGGTTTTGATAACTTCCTCCAGTGCTGGAAATAAAGTGCACTGAAGTCAGAGGAGAAAATCTCTCAGGTTTCATATCATTGCTGGACTGATAACACATTGTACGAAATAATTCCTGCAGAAACCCACACCCTCTGCTTTATCTCTCTCCGGTCTGTCTGTTTTAAGTCTTTGAGTCAATACCACAGTAGACTGCGTTAGTCTGTGCCGTGCCGATGTATATTATGGGGGACTGTGGGAGTTGTTGCCCTGTCAGACAAGAGTAAAGCCCTGATTACCTTGTAGATAAAAACTAATCCATTGAGTGGGAGCGATGGAAAGATGGCCAGAGACAGAGGGGAGAGATAATCCTCTAATCCCTGCTGTCTGCCAAAGGAAACCCCATCACATGCTCACTTTGTGGATCATAATGGCTGTGACTGTCATTGTTTGTAAATGCTGAACGAGCATTATAATTACTGTATTGATCCTGCAGATGGGAATTCCCTCAGTGGAGAAACACAACAAGAAACAACAGACACGGCCGTCAATACCAAAGCTTTCACGCAAGAATGCCCCTTTCTCGCTGATGAACTTATTTCAGCAAAAGTAGATATTAGGTCTAATTGGTTAGATTTGGTGTCACGTTCGATCAAAACCAGAATAACAGTGACTTCACCGCTTTTGTTTGGGAATTAGGGACAGCTTTATTTGTTTACGCCACTTTGCATCTCCACCTCTGTTCATCGGCCGGTTTTAGCAGATTGCTGCTTCACTCCATCTTCTGCAGGAGGTTTGATTTGAGATCAGTAGGTTTGTGTGTCAGTATAATTTCCAAAGGTACAGATGAAAAGAAGAGGATTTGAAGTTGAAATTCGTATATTTGTTAGACTTTTTAAATGTTGGTTGCCCTATCACATAGCGCAATATACACTATGTATGGATGTATTTGAAACCTGTGAGGCTCTCTAAGGGTTTAGGATCCTTAAAGCTGGGATGAGATGCTCAGTTATCTGGTGGAGACTTTGAGTAAAGCCGGGCTGGCCAGGGAACGCCTGGAAATCCTCCCAGAAGAGCTGATGGAGGTAGCCAGAAAGGAGGAGGCCTGGGCCTCTCTGCTTAGGCTGCTGAACCCGGGGCTTGATCCCGGCTAAGCACAAGTTGATGGATGGTTTCAAACGAAGCATTTTCTTTTTTTTTTTTTACTATAATATTTTCACTCCTACAGCCTTCATTGGTGCAGCTGTGTGTTGATAACGTGTGTCTGTAAATACTTTCAATATTTAACAATCTTGACGCTGTTTAAAATGTTATTTGTGTAATTTTAACATTAGATTTTTTCTCAAATGTGTCTTTTCAAAGTATGTTTCAAAGGTTATTTATTTAACCCAACTTTTGCGGTATCAAAATTATTTTTCCTGGTGTGAACTTGGTGAGGTTGCTTTAGGCAACCTCTACCCTGAGCTTGGTGTGAGCCAATAACACATAAGCTTTTCCATATTTCATATCTTTGTGCATCTTTTCTTAGCACAAAGATCAGACAGGAATAATGAATATAAAAAGTTTCCAAAAGTTTGGACAGACAAGCGGGGAAGTGTGTCCAAACTTTTGGTCTGCACTATATATATATATATATATATATATATATATATATATATATATATATATATATATATATATATATATATATATATATATATACATACACACATATATTCATTCTGAATTAATAAGAAATCAGCAAGGTCCGTGTGATTCTCGTACAGCCAGAGGGAACCTGAGTTTAACGTGTCATCATGCTTTGGTTCCCATATGAACTCCATCGAGAGTTGGCAGTTTGATGAAAAACCCTGGAAAAAAATTACATCATTATAACAAAAAGAACAAAAGTTTCTGCAGGGTAAGTCGTGGCAGCGAGCACAGGATCAAATCTGAAAGCTGAGACCCCCCAGAAGCCCTGATGGCTGGTAGTGACGCAGGTGTAAGTTAAGATGCGTATCGCACATCTTTACATGCAAACTAGAACAGGCCACCTCATCAAATTATTAGTCGCCGTTTTAATTTGTGCGTCTGATTCAGCTGAGAGTTAAGAACCTCCCGTGGTCACATTTATATTCACAACCCAGCTGGGCGCCACGTTCTGATAAGAAACTCTCTGTTAATGGTTCAGAAGCTCTGATTAATAGCAAAAAAGAGTTTAACAATGTATTCATGTTTTACTCATTAGTTATACGCTAATAATGTTTTTTAGTTTTTACTTCCCCGGTGGTCGAAATTCTCCTTGAGCATGCCATTTGTGTTTTTTTCCAGCTCTTTAATTAACCAAGCAGCCCTCTCTGTTTGACTCTTTGACCATCTACCCTCTGCAATTGCTTGCAGAGCATAAAATCCATTTATAGACAACTTATTAATATTTAAAACTACAAAATGAATAGATTGCTCGGAGAGTTCCTCATGAATGATTCAGCAGCAGTCGGCTGCAGTTGACTTTTTGACTTCAGTTGATGTTTTTAGAAAGACCATTTATTAAGGACTTACAAGCCTTTCTCAATTAGTAAATTACTAATCGGGAAACACTGGTGTCTCAAATTTATGATGTCCTATAAATGTTTATTTTTCTATGCCGGAGGACATCAGATTATCACATTAACGAGACACTGCAGGGGGAAAAACGGGAATGAAAGGAGATCCGGCGTGGTGTTTAATGGACACTGGGGGGTGGGGGGTTACGGGGAGACGGGGGTTTGGGGCGGTTTGGGACGGTACATCCTCCCCAGCCACTGGCACACTGGGAGGGATGCTGGTGCCATCTGGGGGCTCCAGAACACGCTCCCATTATTCCCCTTTGACATGAAAATAAATTCCGTGAATGTCACATTATCACTGCTGCTGTAGTGTTGTTATGTTGTAAAAGGTTTTAGCTTTTCCTAGTAATCTGTTAAACGTTGGGTCACCCTTTTAAGACGGTGCGAGAGGGTCACTGCAGGATGGGTTAAACCCTGACTCAAACTTCTCCCAGCTTCCCCTGACATGTCAGAGCATCGCCTGGATCACCCTTCCGAAGCTTAGAGAGTCTGGGGTACGCCTGCACATCAAACACACAGTGAACGAACCCCTGGCATCAGCCCCAGCTCAGAAAATAGGGCCTCACATCTCAGTTTGTAACCAGGAGGCAGTACCTGTCACTGAAACTGAGAATGCACCCGGGGGTTTCTCTGATAATCCCTGAACACTCAGCTGTTGTTTGACTGATTTTTCTCTGCACCATTTGAAAAACAACCACAGACACTAATTGCAAAAATGATAACAAAGAAGAAATGACATTAAAATTTAAGCTTCTTAACATTCATTAACTGTTTATCTTTCATGGCACCTTTATTCCTCACATCTGGGGATTATTTGCTGCATCCTAAACCCACCCAAACAGTGCCGTACTTTTAGACGAGAGTTTGCAAACCTTAAACTATAAAAAGTTATTTGCACATGAATCTTATTGCAGTAGTTGTCCAAGTGATGACAATTACGAGAGGATTAGACCCTGGAATTTGTGCTTCAGCAGTATCCACTTTACACTCAGTGCGGTTCCATGCACTTCTAAATCAGGCTATTGGCAACAATCTAGCCGAGGATTAACCTGGAGGTTCAGAGAAATCCAAGTATACACGCGCGAGAAGACAAGCCATTATTGAGTGAAGTGCATTCGACTCCGCAGCACTAGGTGGCCCCACACGCACTTTTTACATTAGCGTTCTTCCGGTACAATTAGTAAACAAGTACAAAGGAGGACAATAACATAAAAAAAGTGGACATGTGAAAAAATGGACGCTAATGATGCAGCAGCTCTGTACAGTATGTGTCGGACATACTAAACTGATCATGTTGCAGGTAAGATGCACACAAAGTCTCCCTCTTCTTCTGTTACCGTGTTGTTGTGATGCCGTGACGGTTGTTATTCCCGCTCCCATCACTTCTGGCTCGTCACTTCTGGAAGCTGGAGTCCGGCGGTCAGTAGCTCGGCTAAGCGTGGGTTGGTATGCATGCTGGAATAACTCGAATTAGGAGCATTATCTGGCACTAACAGCTTGATCTCAAGAGCTTCAGTTCGGTTCCACAACAGCCCGGCTAAGGTGTACACATTGCATGAATTCAATATCGGTCGGATTAAGGCAACAATTCGACTTTCTGTTAGTGCATGAAAACACAACATCCTCCGTCGGTCTTAATGTGCCGTAGGCACAAGTCCGCGGTTACCAGGTTTTATTGTTTGCATCTCGGTTTACCCAGACGCACATCTGTAGTGGTGAACTTCATGTGTGAACATAATCTGTAGGTAATATCCTGTCACAATTTGCAATTCACAATTTACAAGTGAAAACTTTACATTTGCCTTTCTTCTCACATATAACACATCTTCTTAAAATCTGAGTTAATCTCCAAATCATGTTTAAAAATGCAGCTGCCAAAGGGAGAACGTTATGTGTTTTAGTCTGAGATTAAGTTACAGTCGTTGCTTTGATCTTACAACTAAACCCTTTGACCTTGTTGTTGCCGCCTTTTTTATTATTAGTAATTACCGGTAGTCATTTTTCCAGGGAGTCAAATTTAACGGGGACTCATTGTACGCATCATATGAAAGCGGACATAAGTTTGGAGGTGTTAATGCGACACGCTTTTGTTCAAAGAGCACAGATGTCAAGTATAAGAGAAACCTTTTCACTTCCATATGCACAGCTCGGTTCAAAGCAGATGGTTTTATGAAGTACTTGAGCCAATCGAATCTGCCCCATCGTCTGCCAGTTGAATTTGATGTTATAGCTTTGCACTATCCTCTTCTGACGTACCACTGATACAGTGGGATTTTAAGTTAGAGAGATAAAGCTGAATAATTCCACCCTGATCTGGGTCTGGGATGTCAGGGAACTCTACAAAGCTGAACTGCTCAGTCACTGATACATTTCCAGACTGCTGCTGCCCCAGTAAAGTCACAGGGTTGTGCTCTATCATACATATAATGTTGGGAGTCGCTTACCACACTCAAATATATGCTCACAAGGACGCTGAAAGTCATTTTTTGATAGCGTGTCAACTTTAAAGACTGGTAAGCAGATTTTGTTATCTCTTGAAGGCTGCAAGATAAACCTGCTTAGTTCAAATATGTTTAATATTGGAAAATGAGAGAAGCGACAGTCCTCTCACCCGAGACATGGAAGGAAAACCAAACTTAAAGACATCCCAGATATAAAGAGGGCCTCTTACTCCCTCCTCAGTGCTTCTTCTTCAAAGGGCAAAAGATTTACCATCTTCCATGTCTATCTTTCAGGGGGGTTAATTTGGGTGCTTGAGGTCCTTTCTTTGTTCCCCTTTTCTCTTTTCTGTCTCCTCTAAAGGAAACTGATAGAGGGCTAACCTCTGATCCCCACCTCACAAAGCCTCGCCAGTCCCTCTAAAGTGAACAAAGCCTTATGTCGAGCAGACTCCCGTATGCTTATGTGCTTATAAAACTCAAATTCAGTAAAAGCTAAAAGGGAAAGTTCTGCTTGGGAAAACATGCAGTCTGGCAATCACATGGATGCTCTTTTGGCACTTGTCACCTCGAAAAGTTTTGCAGACCAATCACATCCTCGGCCGACGCGAGCCAATCTCCACTGACCCCTGTTTTATAATGTCAAACTTTGCAAAAAATACAGCCAGGTTATGAAAATAAAACAAAACAGAGTTTTATTCACCCTAGCTAGGTTTCACAAACGTATTTTTTTCCCTACCACATCAAGTAAAATGATATAGAAGCGAGAAATGTATGTAAAGTTTTGATTGATGGCTGAAATAGCTAATGACTGGTTGTCATGGCTTTAACTACTTAGCGCTCAGCAGTGTTTTCACTGCTGAGATGTGCAAGAAGACCTAACAGAGCATGGTTAGTTTCATTTTAAAGGTATTATTGCTTGTTGTTCTTCTAACTGTGAGCAGAGACCACTGTGACTGGTTTGGGGTTGCCCTGGGACGATTGGGAGGTGAAGCCGATGCAGCTATCTTCACCCCTGCTTGAAAGCTGCACGCCAGGGATAATTAGAGGACGCCAGCTGGACCGTCTGTAGCTCATCAGCCTCCACCGTTTGTAGCAGCTGGGTCGTCCGGTTGAGAGATTTTCACCTTGGATCGTTTCAGGACCCTTCCAAGTTGACCAAGTGGACCACTCAGCAACAACAGCTGAAGTGAGAGCTGCCAAATCGGAGATGGGAGGTACGAAGAGACTTGTCACTTGTCTAATGGGGCAACGCCGGCAGACAAGCCCAACCTGAAGGCCAGTCCTAGCCCCATGAGTGGCGAGACAAACCACGCTGGGTCCCAGCAGAGCCGGCCTCCAAAGGTGGTGCCGTCATCTCTGGGCTCGGAGGCATCTGGAAAGAACATGCACACTGTTATTCTTGACAAGTCCAAACAGTTTTGCTTCAGTGACCTTGGCAAAGTAAGTTAGACTTTTATTATGGCAGCATTAATGTAGAATAGTAACTGGATACATATGCTGGAGATATCCATGCATTTTCAACAAGACAATATACAGGACTGTCTCAGAAAATTAGAATATTGTGATAAAGTTCTTTATTTTCTGTAATGCAATTAAAAAAACAAAAATGTCATACATTCTGGATTCATTACAAATCAACTGAGATATTGCAAGCCTTTTATTATTCTAATATTGCTGATTATGGTTTACAGTTTAAGATTAAGATTCCCAGAATATTCTAATTTTTTGAGATAGGATATTTGAGTTTTCTTAAGCTGTAAGGCATGATAAGCAATATTAAAATAATAAAAGGCTTGCAATATTTCAGTTGATTTGTAATGAATCCAGAATGTATGACATTTTTGTTTTTGTAATTGCATTACAGAAAATCACAATATTCTAATTTTCTGAGACAGTCCTGTAATACTACAATATTTCAATCCTATTAGGCCTTATATATGATTTTTTTTACTTTTGATGTCCTTAATGACGGTATGGCACCAACAAGATGTGAATTCTTCCCTGTCCTTACAATTTTATCCGTTAATCTTAAATCACTTTTCTTTATTTGGTCTCACACTGCCGCTGCAATATAAAGCTCCCTCCTATTCTATTCTATGCAGAAGCGTTACAGTTCATAGTATTCACCACTAGATGGCAGTAAAGCAGCACAGCACATCCCTCCTCGAGCTGCACCTGCACAGCATTTCAATGCCTCCTCCTGCTGCATCGGAAGACTCCACATGATCTTCCTGCATCCTCCAGTCTCTCTTGGTGTTAACTGAAGTCAAATTCTGAAACCTAAAAAGCCATTATGCAGCTTGTGTTAAGAAAAAAACAAAACAAAAAAAGCAGAAAATACCGAAGAGTATTTTTTTTTTATGACCTTTACAAGAATGTGATGTCCCTACATGGAGGAAAATGTGGGAATTAGAGTCATTTTAGTTCAGCTGCCATTTATGCACAGGCCTCGCTGTTCCATGTTTGAATTTAGCCCATACCAAGCCAAGGTGAAGGGTTAGTGATTAAATGTCAGATTAAATGCCATGTTTAAATGTCAGGGAAGAAATTCAAGTCCTGAAATACAAAACAAAAACATTAAAAAATCTTGCTTTTGCTCTAGTTTGTCCCGGGCCATTGCAACCAAAGGCGCCCAAGGAGTCGGTCTCAACTTTTTCTATTTCCTTGCAGGGACATGAGTGTGACTGAATGGATGTGGAACCAAAGAGATGTGGCAGCTCTACAGAAAGCCTGCATGTCCACTCCAGAGACTCGCACTTACACTACCCACTTCTTCTTGGCCTGCTTTGTAATGAAAAGGATGCCATACTGACATCAGACACCATGTTGACACAGAACTGAGCCGCTTTGGAGCCATGAAATGAAGAGAGAGAAATTAGAACATCAGAAGGCGACGCACTTCAATGTAAAAGCACTCAGCAGGGAGGAGGCTTAGAAAACAGACACATGACAGTAGGCACGTGAAATACCACCACCCAGTGGAGCAACGAGGAAACGGTTAAAGACCGGGACCTTATTTATTCATCAGAATGGTTTGATGGAATAGAAAATGGAGAAATATATTTCCTATTTTAGACCTAAATGAAAGAACAACGAAATACACAAACAAAGGCATCCACAATTTCAGCTGAAATCAAAATATCAGCATTTAAACATTATAAAATGGATAAAGGGGAATTCAGACATTATAAATCAATCCTGTATTTTGTAATTTTCATTGCCTTTAGGTTATCAAACAGACATTCACTGACTAAAAGTATTTAATTTTTATCAAACATTGGCCAAAGAAAGTTTAAGATAGGGGTAGAATAGGCTACAATATGACATGTTACAATATGAAATGTTACTGCATGTTGTGCGTAAAGGTAGGTTAAGTGATTTCTGGATGATGTCACATCTGTTGATACTTGAACCAAACTAATAAAACACAGAGAGCTTGTTCCCGCCCCCCCGCCCCTTTTCTGTTTTCAGTTTACAGAGCCAGAGCTGTGAATGACAACCAGACTTTTTACAGCGTGCTGGCGAGGTGGGACGTTCACGGATGTGTTCGGGTTTACAAACTGCGTAGAATTGCATACCCTACCTTTAAGTGGTATAGATGGTAATTTGAGATGATACGCAGAGATGATGTCATTGTATTATTTCCCTAAAAATGCGGTCATCTTTAACACTAAAACATCTTTATTAATACAATCATATAGTTTAATTCATATTAAATAATCACAACAACATCACCCTTACTGTTGCGTTTATATTTGTTTCAAAGGTAAAGGTGGCCGATAAGTTTAAAAACAAAATAGAGCAACTGGGTCACGAATAAAAATTTCATGCAAGAATAGATATTCAAAAGGTGCCATTTTCCCAGTTGGACAGCAATGTGATAGATACTTTGAAAGATTACATCTGTCTCCCGTGGAACAACACGGGGATGTTTAAAAGCCTCTTAGTGATGAAGCTTTAAAGCCTGGACAATTTTCATTTACAGAGTGAATGCAAAATCGGTGGTGCTGCATATGTGATTACAATTTCCTGGTGGAACTACAAAATGAAAGAATGTGAAAACATCCTCAGCAAAAATAAATAAATTAAAAAGCCACACAGAATTATTCATTAGCTCTGTAAGTTGTAGTCAAGTGTATTCCAACTTGTGGTTTTATTCTCTCCTCCCTCCAACTTTACTGGCTTAGTTGACTTTCACATATCAACTTGTAAAAAGTGATGATGTGTCTTGAAATTTCTCTACCACTCATTTCTCCTCCCTGTGAGAAGTTTATGCACCCGCCTCATCGAGCCTGGAAGCCAAAATTAGAGAGCAGTGCATTTAAAGGCCACAAATGCTCTTCCAACTGCAAGTGCTGCTTGCACAAACTGACTTAGTAATTAGTTTGA
The DNA here is from genome assembly GCF_033807715.1 of Cololabis saira. NCBI lineage: Eukaryota > Metazoa > Chordata > Actinopteri > Beloniformes > Belonidae > Cololabis > Cololabis saira. The sequence goes on from NC_084603.1 coordinate 33,023,710, forward strand.
AAAGAAAAAAATGATTGCAGTGACATCAATTTGAATGCATAAACAGCAGACAACAGTGAAGAAAATCAAAACAAAACCCAATCGGTGGTATGGATCCTCATGAAATATCTAAAGAACAATGATTAGCAGATATTGACACCTCAGTTCCACATTTCCTGATTTTGTTCCCCCCGTCTTGTGTAAGCTCCCGTATTGGTGCACAGCTTTGCAATCAGCCACAGCACTGCAGCCAGATAAAGTTTTCTTCAGCGACAGCAGAATGCTGAGTTCATCTAAGCTTCAACCCTCATCAGGACAAAAATGTCTGTGGCACAGTTTCAGTTATCTTTTACACTGGGGGATTTGATTTCTGAACCTCTTATGCTCATTTCAAAGTGATCCTTCTATTTTAACAAGGGCATACAAATTTCTTTAAAATACAACACCCTGAATGCAACAAAATGTTTTGTAAATTTCAGTTTTATTTATTTGGATTTTGGTTTGATGTAAAAAAGAGAAAATACATTTGGAGAAAGGAAATGAAAGATATTCCCAGAACATTCAAGTAGCAATACCCTGTGAGATTCTACAACCACAGGATCGGATTGAGACAGGTGAGGGTGACAGGGTTGGGCATAAAAGCAACATCCACTGAAGTGTTAAGGCCGCGACGCACTGCACGGTTTTTGGACATTTCAGACAAAAGATGAACAAATTGTGGAAATATCCATCATCCGAGGTCGAAATGGACCGCCTCACATCTTACACTGCGAGTGATGTCACGACCAAAGACCGCCTAATTTAATCTTCTGACCGTGCCTGAAATCCTATGACTTTGTCTGCTGGCTCGCCAATTCAAATGCAACAGGAAGTGACGTAGTATTGCACCCCGGCGCAATTCCTTCAAAAAGGGTGAAACTTCAATTAAACCAAGCCTTTTGAGACTCTGAGAAGGAAACAGAACAGGTGCATTCGTGGTAACAGAGGTCAATGCCGTGAAGATGCTGCAGGTTGTGGCACATAATGTTTGTATCTGCTGCTGACATCCAAAGTTGGTCTCTTCTCTTGAATCATGACCGGGAACACGTTCGACTTTGCCAATTATTTTTAAAATTAATTTTGGCACACATTAAAGTGACGACAACAGCTGTTCATTTTTATTTACCGCTCTGCTCGCTGATGACGCAACCTACATCCCGCTGCCTCGGCTCGTAGCCTGCGACACGAGGGGGCATCAGCGTACAGTCTGCACACACCGTTCTTGGCATCTTACCCGAGATGGAGCCGATCCAAGTCGTACAGTGTGAGATGTAATGAAACCATTAAAGTCTTCCACGCCAGGAGCTCTGTCAGAGAATCACTAGACAACTATTAAAATGAAACAAAACAGAAACACTTCAATTTGACGAAGAACTTACACTGGAATAATAATATGAAAACATTCAGGGACACGCCAGTATAAAGAATAACGGCCAAGGATGAGAAACACTGCTGGATGCACATGAGCATGAAGCCCTCAGGCGACGCTGTGTGTGAATGCATTATTCCACCGGGATCGATAAACCCAAAAGGGCTTGGGAGAACCTTGGAAAACCATAAATACTCAACAGAGCCCACTGCTGCACCGAGAAATGTAAAGTGAAGCAGTATTATGCAGGGAGCATGTTATATGTCTCCCCTGCACAGAAACACTGTCTAGTTTTTGATGGATCATCTCAGATGAATGGAGAGACAGTGGACATGTGTGCTGCTGTGAGATGAGTCCAGCGCTTCAGGAAAGCAACACATCGGGTTCAGTGTGGCAGAGATCACAGAGATCTTTAGGCTGTTATCAGCCAAATATGCAAAAGCCATCTGTGCTGGTCGGGGAGAGTATCAGTGCCCAGTGTCAGAGGTGACTTGTGCCAAGGTAGTACTGATGTTGTAGCATTCAAAGACATCACTTTGGAGAGATGTTTTTCATAATTGAGATGTATTACATGAGGACGTCTGGGGTTATTTCAGTGGGAGGATTTTCAACATGCTGCACGATGAACACCAGCATTGCTTCATAAACACTGCAGATCCCCTCTTCATTCCACCTCCTTTCTCTAGGTGTGCATTTATAGTGGTCCCAGGAGGGTGCAGCATTCCCCCCCGAGCGTAAGCTCTCATAAGGCATTATCTCTTTCCTTCACTTTGTTGTGCACTATCAACAACAAGTCCCTAATGTCTCTAACCGGTGACTGCTTCATTCAGTCTGCGGTGAATAAAACACGACGCTGCAAAAAAGCAGCAATAGAAAATAAAGTTTGTTGTCTTGGTTGTCCTTTGAGACACACTCAAGAAAGCCGGCCTCCGTTTCTCCATCACTGACGGTGCTTGGGATGTCATCAGAGCTGGAAAAGGGAGCTTCAGCTGACTTACTTTAGCTGGTGGAGGCTCCACGCGGCTGCTAAGCACAGCAGCAGGCTTTGCTGAGTCACTAGTCCTCTAATGGCACTTTTCCACTAGTACCTACTCAGCCCGACTCCACTCACCTTGCCCTTGTTTCTTTTCAATACCCAGATCAGAAGTAGGCGGGTTGGAGCGAAGCTGCTGTGACGTTTGTAGGCTTGAGCAGACATGGACTGAGAAAGCTCCTGGTATATTTTTTCATTCCTCGTGGCCCCATCTACAGTAGGTCTCTCTGGATATTTTCCTCAGCCACCAGGTTTAAGAAGGTTTCCACCTCAGAATTTTACCATGTAACAGATTTCTGTGCTGCCATTGTTCTTCAAAAAAAATTAACAACAAGCCGCGAGTCGCTCTTGAAACCATGTCACATCCTGACTCAGACGTCTGACTCCAACCCCCCGACCAATCAGTAGCCTGTAGTGTGATGATGTCAGATACAGCCGACTCAGCCTCTTAGAACCTCAGCAGAATAGTTACAGATAAAGTATCTACTCGGCACGTTAGACCCCTAGTGGGAAAGGACCAAACCGAGGTGACTCGTGTCGGGCTGAGTAGGTGCTAGTGGAAAAGTGCCATAAATTGTCCGACCAGCATGTCCAAGCAGTCTCTGCAGCTCCGACCATTATGGTCCTGTGAGGGACTGACGGGATTAGCAGCCATCTTGGCGTCACTCTTAGCACTGATTTTGCCCCCCTGTTACAGCGCTGTTACTCCCTTCCATGGTGACACAGCTGCAGTATGAAATATCACATCGCCCCACCTTGTGTGGGATTCACACAGGGCGGTGAGGCTTAAAGAAGGGGCAAGAGAGGCAGAATAAGCTGGCTATGTGAATGGTGTTGGACTGACCTGCCTGCTGCTCACACATATTTAAGATCACATACTGTTGAGCAGTAGGTGTTGTCTTTTAATTAATACTGCAGATTCTTCTTACAAACTGTGAAACCGTGAATACTCTTAATTTCCAAAAGAAATTCTTTCTTGCCTTACCTGTGATTGAAGTGATGAGTTTGAACATTTACCCAAGGCCAAGTCCCATCCTCTGAAGCCTGAAGGGACAAATCTCTCCTTTTACAGTCTTTAAGGAAGTAAAACACATAAAGTGGGATTGTCTTTTCATCGTTTCATGAGACAAGAACGGGGCTTCCAGTTTGTTACCATTTTCTTTTTTACCCGAAAGAACGACATCTGACTGATTCTTGTCTACTTGTGTAGATTACCATAGCAACCATCGGGATTAGAGACGGTGAGGAAGGACACAGATGTGATCCGATCACTTGTAATATCTAATACAAATGATCAGCCTTAAGACTCTGATAGGACCTGCTCTTGTAAGTGGCTTAATGAGACTTACCTGTGAAGGTGTGCGTAAGGTCAGCCCTGCTGGACTTTTATTTTAAAAACATTGCATCCTTTAGATTTTATGTTGGCGACCTTCTTTAAATCAGATAAAATCTTTATTTTTCTGAACTCTGTGTTCAGTCTGCATACAAGTTAGGACATTGCAAACTATATCAGCTATCATAACCCTGAAAATGTTCTGTTGAACTTTTAAAAGTATGAATTCAGAGCAGACAGGTCCACTTCTCTGCCTTGGAAAGTTTAAAAAAACTACTTTTTCCTTCAGAGGCTTCCATTCTCACCCCATAAGACTTATCTCAGGTAGGCATTACCTCCATAGTTGTCTTTTTTCAAGCAATTTGATAAATCTAGTTTTTGATGTTATGTGAAATGGTTTGTTCGTACTAAAGCTGAACACTTCAGGGAAATATATGGAAAAGACGTATAAGTCTTGTTTTATTCAATATAACTGAGAGCAGGTGTTATTTATTGGAAGCACGTATTTAGTACAAAGAAAAAAAAAGTGTAATTTGACTCCCTCCCATGATTCTGTGCTTTTAAGCCTTGACTCGCCTGTAACTGACGGAGACAAGTGTCGGCTTTGGTCGTCCTTCTCTGAGAAGGAGTTCATGTTCTGAAAGAGGCAATGAAACCCTCGGAGAAGGAATCAAACATGGATCAGAGGCTTCACTGAAGGACGACGAACGCTAAACAACAACGATGATAAAGTGAGTGGTGAAAGGTTAACTCTGCCACAAGGAGGCGGTTTGCTTGAAAACGGGCCTTGAAGAACCAAACCCAAAGAGGAAGGGGGACAAGGAACGGGTTTGGTCAGGGGGACCGGCTGAGATGAACTCTCTGCTTTTACGGTGCGTCTGTCTTTAAAGAAATAAGAAAAACAAAGTGGGATTTTCTTTTTGTAATTTCAGGAGCACAAACTGGGAACATGAACAGCGTTCTTTCTCGACAATGCCTCAAAGAAAGATATGGGAATTGAAGAGCCTTTTTAAACACTTCATGTAAGATACTTTATCTTTTTAGACAATCACTGTCATTTAAGAAAGGATAATTACACTTTCTCCATCAATACACATTGTGAAAGTGCTGAATTGTGAAGGTTTCTTTTTCTTTTTTCTTCTGCAACATCCCTCAAAAGGCCATTGTAGTTGCTTTAAGCTTCAAAATTATTCAAAGTAATTACTCTTTTCAGAAACGTTTCTTTAAAGACACTTCACCGCTGATAGTAAGGCCATCGTGGCGGTAAGTACGTCAGAGTCTATAAGAGCCAATGTGGACTACTGAATTGATAATTTGGTGTTAAAAAGTGCTGATTAGAGCATTGTTTCGTTCCCAGGAACAGCTGCTTCTGGCGCGGTGAGTGAACTTAAAAGGAAACTTGTAAGCTATTCACAAAGTACTTGAAGAAGGTACATATTCGGAAAGTTACTGAACTTGTCTCGTGGGATACAAATGGTAAAATTCTGAAGAAAAAAGTAGTTATAAACACAAAAGGATACGCAGCAAAGGAGTGAATGGTGGTGAGCTTTCTCCCTCCTCTTACCTCCCTGCTCCCAAGTGTCAGCACCAACGTAGCCTTGCTTTGTTGTGCAGTGTTTAATACAACCTGATCTCACAAAAATCCGTGAAATGCCCACGACCTCTCACCACTATTTTCCGTGGTACCAACACGGAAACTGGTAAAATTACGTGTGGGCACCACGGATATTGTACCATGCAAAGTCAATGGGATCCGTGGTCGTGATATATACACGGATTATGACATTATTATTATTTATATATTATTCTTTGTTATAGTGGCTAAATTATGCGTTTTTGTCGCGCAAGGTACGGTTTTTTACTGTCAGTTTGTAAAAACATGTTTTTAACGCTGTTTTAGCAGTGTTTTAATGAGGTTTTAATCTGAGCACCACGGATATAGTACTATGCAAAGTCAATGGGGGCGTGGTCGTGATATATACACGAATTATGACATTATTATTATTTATATATTATTCTTTGTTATAGTGGCTAAATTATGCGTTTTTGTCGCGCAACGTACTGTTTTTTAATGTCAGTTTGTAAAAGCCCGTTTTTAACGCTGTTTTAGCAGTGTTTTAATGAGGTTTTAATCTGAGCACCACGGATATAGTACTATGCAAAGTCAATGGGGGCGTGGTCGTGATATATACACGAATTATGACATTATTATTATTTATATATTATTCTTTGTTATAGTGGCTAAATTATGCGTTTTTGTCGCGCAACGTACTGTTTTTTAATGTCAGTTTGTAAAAGCCCGTTTTTAACGCTGTTTTAGCAGTGTTTTAATGAGGTTTTAATCTGAGCACCACGGATATAGTACTATGCAAAGTCAATGGGGGCGTGGTCGTGATATATACACGAATTATGACATTATTATTATTTATATATTATTCTTTGTTATAGTGGCTAAATTATGCGTTTTTGTCGCGCAACGTACTGTTTTTTAATGTCAGTTTGTAAAAGCCCGTTTTTAACGCTGTTTTAGCAGTGTTTTAATGAGGTTTTAATCTGAGCACCACGGATATAGTACTATGCAAAGTCAATGGGGGCGTGGTCGTGATATATACACGAATTATGACATTATTATTATTTATATATTATTCTTTGTTATAGTGGCTAAATTATGCGTTTTTGTCGCGCAACGTACTGTTTTTTAATGTCAGTTTGTAAAAACCCGTTTTTAACGCTGTTTTAGCAGTGTTTTTATGAGGTTTTAATCTGAGCACCACGGATATAGTACTATGCAAAGTCAATGGGGGCGTGGTCGTGATATATACACGAATTATGACATTATTATTATTTATATATTATTCTTTGTTATAGTGGCTAAATTATGCGTTTTTGTCGCGCAACGTACTGTTTTTTAATGTCAGTTTGTAAAAGCCCGTTTTTAACGCTGTTTTATCAGTGTTTTTATGAGGTTTTAATCTGACCACCACGGATATAGTAGCCTACTATGCAAAGCAACCTGATCTCACAAAAGTCTGGGAAATGCCCACGACCTATTTCCGTGGTACCAACACGGAAAGTGGTATAATTCCGTGTGACCACCACGATATAGTACTATGCAAAGTCAATGGGATCCATGGTCGTGATATACACACGGATAATGCCCACGACCTATTTTCCGTGGTACCAACACGGAAAGTGCTATAATTCCGTGTGACCAACACGGATATAGTACTGTGCAAAGTCAATGGGATCCGTGGTCGTGATATATACACGTTTTTTGACATTATTATTATTTATATATTATTCTTTGTTAAAGTGGCTAAATTATGCGTTTTTGTTGCACAAGGTACGGTTTTTTACTGTCAGTTTGTAAAAACATGTTTTTAACGGTGTTTTAGCAGTGTTTTAATGAGGTTTTAATCTGACCACCACGGATATAGCACTATGCAAAGTCAATGGGAGGCGTGGTCGTGATATATACACGTTTTATGACATTATTATTATTTATATATTATTCTTTGTTATAGTGGCTAAATTATGCGTTTTTGGTGCCCAAGGTACGGTTTTTACTGCCAGTTTGTAAAAACATGTTTTTAACGCTGTTTTAAGAAGAGACAGGCGATATTTAAAGTTTCTCCCATTTCGTCAACCACAGGGGATTCCCTGGGCGTCCCCTCTACGTCATAGAGTGACGAGGGGGGATCCTGATCACGTGACGGATCCCCCCGAATAATAATGATAATGCTAATGATAATAGTAATATTAATAATAATAATAATAATAAGAAGAAGAAGAAGAAGAAGAAGAAGAAGAAGAAGAAGAAGAAGAAGAAGAAGAATGATAATAATAATAAGAATGATGATAATAATAATGATAATGATACTAATAATAATAATAACAATGATGATAATAATAATAATAATAATAATAATAATAATAATAATGCAGAAATTAATTAATTATTTATATTAATCATAATATTAATATTTAGTATAATAATAAATACACCTGTAGCACAAACCAGTGTTTATAGCAAACATTCAGAGACATTATCAGACAATGATTAATGACGCAACACAGTCTCACTCCGGAGGCGCGAATAGGCTCCTATTGGCTGCAATGTAATCCCGTCTGCGGCTAGATTTGACGCTCGGAGCAGGTGATCACCGCGAGCGGCTTCCCCATTCCTCTTTTTTTTTAAAAATGCATATACTTCAATTTAAAAGATGGTTTGATGACATTTCTAGTGAGAAATTTTCAGACACAAATAGAATACACCAAATTGTATGACACTTCCTTCCAATGTAATCCCGTCTATATGTGACGATCAGAGCAGTACTTCAATTTAAAAGTGTGGTTTGATGACACTCCTAAATTAAATACTTACCTGCTGTATTCTACTGCCCTTATTTTTAACAGCTTGTGCTCTTACAACGCCATATTAAAACAAATTATAAACCACATTAACACTTCATAGAAACAAAGATCGAGGGATGAGGTCTTGAAACGTTGTTTAATACGTTACGCCACTGAACGCAACCCTTCCTGTCGCCGAGATAGGCAGCAGGACAAAACGTTAAAATAGCACTAATAAATGCATATATTGATCTTTTCCATCACATACATCTACTCACGATATAAATATACATTTTATGGTCACACTTTGTCTGTTGAAAAATGAGCGGATATATTATTTCGGAACCCTAATGTCAACATCTTAACCCTAAACCGGAAGAGGTTACAGAACTACAATTTGCGCCAAGTTACAATACACAGCATTGTGCTACGTCATAGCTTTTGTAGTTCCAATGAATTAGCGCTTATATAAAACTGTGATCACGAACTTTGCAAGCTTATTATATGTTTTTAAGGGTGGGAAGCACGCCTGTTCGGTCTGATTTTGACTTTTGTATTGGTAAGAGGGTGAAATCATGTTTTTTATAGGTTTTGACCCTATTCAGTGGCGCCCCCTATTGGACTACTGTCGGGCATGATAGTAGAGGTGCAGAGCTTTCCAAAACTGTTGACCCCATGTCTCTAGCATATTTTGTTGTTGAATTATAGGCCTTCAAAAGTGTCACAGGTACAAGGTTCAAAGGGCACACCTGGGGAGCAGGAATTGCCCACAAATCTCATATTGACATATGTTGCTCCTGAGGTTAAGACCTTTCCAACGATGTCTCCACTGTTGTCCTACGACAAAGTTTGATTTTCTTGTTGGTACAGATCATGGATGTTTGACTTGTATATTCAGAGACCTATTTAAGGGGCTGAGCTGGAAACAATCAGTCAAAATCTTTTAATGAGTATTTTGTGGCCAGATTTCTTTAAGATATCGATGATAGTATTATACACAGTCATACTATTCAATTTGGACCAGTTCTGAGTTTATTTTCCCCTTTAAATACTGATTGTTTCACCTTTTGAAATTTTCCCATTAACTTAACATGGCTATTTAGAGACCCTTTAACCGCTTCCCCAGTCTGACAGGATGATCCTGGATGATCAAGGATGATCAAATGTATAATATATCATAGTGCTAATACATTTCTGTGTGTTTAAGTTATGCAAACACATCTTAAAAAATGTTTTTAAAAAAAGTTCAAAAGTTCTGGTAACCTCCTTCCGGTTTAGGGTTAAGATGTTGTTTGTGTTCAATAAATGGAGAGGAGACATGGAGCGTTTCTATCACTTCAGCAGTACTTTAATCAAAGATACGCTATACAGTTTATTGAACGTCTCTGCTTTAATTAACGTTCAACGGTTAACGTTCGAGACATCAGCTGTACAGCACTTCCTGTTTAACAGTCGGGGCAAAACGTTACCATGACAACACCGGAGGGGGCGGGGCCTCCCACTATAACAGAATCTCATAACAGATGTTGACATTAGGGTTCCGAAATAATATATCCGCTCATTTTTCAACAGACAAAGTGTGACCATAAAATGTATATTTATATCGTGAGTAGATGTATGTGATGGACAAGATCAATATATGCATTTATTAGTGCTATTTTAACGTTTTGTCCTGCTGCCTATCTCGGCGACAGGAAGGGTTGCGTTCAGTGGCGTAACGTATTAAGCCACGTTTCAAAACAGATCTTTCAGACCTCATCCCTCGATCTTTGTTTTTATGAAGTGTTAATGTGGTTTATAATTTGTTTTAATATGGCGTTGTAAGAGCACAAGCACATGCCTCCGGAGTGAGACTGTGTTGCGTCATTAATCATTGTCTGATAATGTCTCTGAATGTTTGCTATAAACACTGGTTTGTGCTACAGGTGTATTTATTATTATACTAAATATTAATATTATGATTAATATAAATAATTAATTAATTTCTGCATTATTATTATTATTATTATTATTATTATTATTATTATTATTATTATTATTATTATCATCATTGTTATTATTATTATTAGTATCATTATCATTATTATTATCATCATTCTTATTATTATTATCATTCTTCTTCTTCTTCTTCTTCTTCTTCTTCTTCTTCTTCTTATTATTATTATTATTATTATTATTATTATTATTATTATTATTATTAATATTACTATTATCATTAGCATTATCATTATTATTCGGGGGGATCCGTCACGTGATCAGGATCCCCCCTCGTCACTCTATGACGTAGAGGGGACGCCCAGTCTCTTCTTAAAACAGCGTTAAAAACATGTTTTTACAAACTGGCAGTAAAAACCGTACCTTGCGCACCAAAAACGCATAATTTAGCCACTATAACAAAGAATAATATATAAATAATAATAATGTCATAAAACGTGTATATATCACGACCACGCCTCCCATTGACTTTGCATAGTACTATATCCGTGGTGGTCAGATTAAAACCTCATTAAAACACTGCTAAAACAGCGTTAAAAACATGTTTTTACAAACTGACAGTAAAAAACCGTACCTTGCGCAACAAAAACGCATAATTTAGCCACTTTAACAAAGAATAATATATAAATAATAATAATGTCAAAAAACGTGTATATATCACGACCACGGATCCCATTGACTTTGCACAGTACTATATCCGTGTTGGTCACACGGAATTATACCACTTTCCGTGTTGGTACCACGGAAATAGGTCGTGGGCATTATCCGTGTGTATATCACGACCATGGATCCCATTGACTTTGCATAGTACTCTATCGTGGTGGTCACACGGAATTATACCACTTTCCGTGTTGGTACCACGGAAATAGGTCGTGGGCATTTCCCAGACTTTTGTGAGATCAGGTTGCTTTGCATAGTAGGCTACTATATCCGTGGTGGTCAGATTAAAACCTCATAAAAACACTGATAAAACAGCGTTAAAAACGGGCTTTTACAAACTGACATTAAAAAACAGTACGTTGCGCGACAAAAACGCATAATTTAGCCACTATAACAAAGAATAATATATAAATAATAATAATGTCATAATTCGTGTATATATCACGACCACGCCCCCATTGACTTTGCATAGTACTATATCCGTGGTGCTCAGATTAAAACCTCATAAAAACACTGCTAAAACAGCGTTAAAAACGGGCTTTTACAAACTGACATTAAAAAACAGTACGTTGCGCGACAAAAACGCATAATTTAGCCACTATAACAAAGAATAATATATAAATAATAATAATGTCATAATTCGTGTATATATCACGACCACGCCCCCATTGACTTTGCATAGTACTATATCCGTGGTGCTCAGATTAAAACCTCATTAAAACACTGCTAAAACAGCGTTAAAAACGGGCTTTTACAAACTGACATTAAAAAACAGTACGTTGCGCGACAAAAACGCATAATTTAGCCACTATAACAAAGAATAATATATAAATAATAATAATGTCATAATTCGTGTATATATCACGACCACGCCCCCATTGACTTTGCATAGTACTATATCCGTGGTGCTCAGATTAAAACCTCATTAAAACACTGCTAAAACAGCGTTAAAAACGGGCTTTTACAAACTGACATTAAAAAACAGTACGTTGCGCGCCAAAAACGCATAATTTAGCCACTATAACAAAGAATAATATATAAATAATAATAATGTCATAATTCGTGTATATATCACGACCACGCCCCCATTGACTTTGCATAGCACTATATCCGTGGTGCTCAGATTAAAACCTCATTAAAACACTGCTAAAACAGCGTTAAAAACATGTTTTTACAAACTGACAGTAAAAAACCGTACCTTGCGCGACAAAAACGCATAATTTAGCCACTATAACAAAGAATAATATATAAATAATAATAATGTCATAATCCGTGTATATATCACGACCACGGATCCCATTGACTTTGCATGGTACAATATCCGTGGTGCCCACACGTAATTTTACCAGTTTCCGTGTTGGTACCACGGAAAATAGTGGTGAGAGGTCGTGGGCATTTCACGGATTTTTGTGAGATCAGGTTGGTTTAATACTCCAGTAGTAAAACTCCTCTCTTAACCTTAATATGTGATGGTAAACTTTACAGTACAAACAAAACAAAAACTGGACCTGTTATCAAAAATCAACAGCAGCACTGGTTCAGTTCTGGTCACACCACAAATTCATTTCTCTCTGATGCTAATTCACTTAGCATAAAACGCATCTGCTAAATACAGTGTAATGTAAAGTAATACATGTCATTTTTGAGCTATTAGGGCTATAATTATCAGGCTGTGGTGTGTATGCATTTACAGTTTTGATCTTTTCAGCATCAAAACTCCTTTTGTGGATCCCTTATCTCGTTCTTAAACACATCCAGCAGTTAGAGTCGTTGGCTCCTCTCTTTCATGTCACACAACTGCCAAGTTGTGTGTTTTTAAAAAGTGTACAAACTCACACACACGAAAGCAGCTCTTCATGTTATTTATAGAGCATACGCAGACGTTTCAGACAACCTCGTTCCTGCTACTTTTCCTTCCATATGCCTTCCCGTGGCTGTTAACTCGCAAGTAACATGTTAACCACTCACACTTTGTTTTTCTTTTTCTTTGCACTTCAGTGAACACTGATCATTTTTGCTGTGTAGAAAGATAAAATATGTTGCATATCCCTGAGGCAGGGTGCCGACACACGGCTCTGGCAAAACCTAACATTTCCAGCAGGATTATGCTGAGTTGCTGTCTGCGGAGTTTGTCTCAGCAACACAACATGGTGCTGACATCTCATACCGGCACGGCTCTTTCCTGAGGCCACAATGTCCCGGTGAAAAAGCATCACCCGGCGCTGCATGATGACTGAACATTCAAAAGTTTCTGACCTCTCACTGGGATCCCTCCAGCATGGGCTTTCTCTTTCTGAGATGCAGGGAAAACAACATAACAACCACAAACAGCAGGGGATATATATATATATATATATATATATATATATATATATATATATATATATATATATATATATATATATATATATATATATATGTGTGTGTGTGTGTGTGTGTGTGTGTGTGTGTGTGTGTGTGTGTGTATACATAAACAGGACTGTCTCAGAAAATTCAATTGTCTAAGAAAACTCAAATATCCTATCTCAAAAAATTTGAATATTCTGGGTATCTTAATCTTAAACTGTAAACCATAATCAGCAATATTAAAATAATAAAAGGCTTGCAATATTTCAGTTGATTTGTAATGAATCCAGAATGTATGACATTTTTGTTTTTTTAATTGCATTACAGAAAATAAAGAACTTTATCACAATATTCTAATTTTCTGAGACAGTCCTGTATATATAAAAATTGAGAGAATGCTTTCAATCAAGAGTGCTTTTGGTTTGAAGTTGCCAAATTAGCCAATTGGACCAATAATTGCCAATTGTGCACAAGGAAGGTAGATATCAAGTTATCAAGATATCAAGTTTATTAGCACTCTGATATATTTCTCTTTAAATTAGACTTTTTTCTCAATATCCAGTGTCTTTCAAAGCAAAATATTCAAACTGGTATACTGAAAAGAGTTTCTGGATTATTATGACACCGCAATACAAGATACTTTATCCCATTTCGGTCTTTGTCCCTCCTTGAATCCTCTCCTTAGAGCTCAGTCCCCTCCACCGGATACAGGAGCAGAGGAGGTGAAGTGGCCAAACCAAACCACACAAACCAAATGAGCTGTCCTCGCTTCTGAGCTGGCATTTTATATCATTTTATATCACCATCATAAAAATGTGAAGTGTGACACAACTTCATATAGCTATTGTGTTGTTGCAGCTTAATGTTTTAGGGGCTTATTCTACACCCAGAAAGAGACTTTAAGAAGAATAGAGTGTAGAAAAAGCCCTTCAGGTAGATGGAGCCTGGTGTTCTGGATGACAGCAGTGTGTAACTTCTCAATCACGCCCTCCAGCATCCTAATACTGACTTTTTTAGTCGTACAAACTAGTAATCAAACCTTCCGTGACCTTTTCCCAAACTACCAGAAGTCCATATCCCTGTAGGTAGTTATTATCGTGTGTGTGCACAAGAATAAAAAAAGAAAAAAAAGGGAGAAAATTGTGCTGGGTCCACTTTGCATTTCCTTCATTATTTCTATGAGCACCTAGTGCACATCCTTGAGCTTCAGAAATATTTGGATTATACATATCCAAGATTTCCAAAAGTATTTAATGGTAGCACTTTACATAGGTGACTGAGTTTAACTGATGCTCAGCCTCCAACACTCTGCAGGCCGTGCAGCCAGACGAAGCTGACTTGTACTGTAAATTAGTCAGCCAGGGTCTCATTTGCGGGACGGGGATGGGCAGACAAATTGCACGCACCTCATGGAACTATTTAGGCTGCTATTTCCAGACAAGGCCTAGATGATAGAAAGGGGAAGATTAGTGAGGGCCTGTCATGCAGATAGATCAGAGGTGCTTTTATGAAAACTCCCCCATTAGCTTGCAGCTCTGACACACAGGCATCGACTCACCTGGACGCCAGAAGCTCTGTGAGAAAGTTCAGGCTTTAAAAAAGGGCTTTAATGCATTTTTTTTTTTTTAACAAAAAAACCCAGCTCCAAGTCTTCTGAAAAGTTTCTAATGAGTTCTCCAGCTTTCTAAATGAAATACAAAGCTTTAGTTTTAAGGGCATTTTAGGGTCTTTCTAATACATACTCATTCATTTGCACAGAAGAACCAACAAAACAGTTCAAGCAAGATTGCTTTGAAATTAGGTCAGTCATATTGAAGCCTTCAGATCTTCTTCACAACGACAATCCTCTTCGGAGAAAGCAGACCAAGGAGACTGAGGAGAGATTGCCAGCTCTCATTACAGTCTAAGTGGGTCATTTGAAGTCAGGAAGACTTAGTAAGAGACGGCGCAGGCAGCTGGCGACCTCTGATGTGGGACTGCATGTATGTGATGTTTCCAGCCTGACAGGGTGTTGAGTCCACGCAGTGCAGGAGGCAGATGTGACAAGACTCCAGGGAAGGAACAGTAGTTCAATGAGTCTTATTTATTGGGATCAACAATAGATCAACACGAGGTACCTAGCAAAGTCAGGAAATGTAACTAAGTTCAACACGCTGATTTGTGATCAAAGTCAGGGGAAATATATGAAGAAACCTTTCTCTCCACCCACATTTGCTCTCGTGTTCATGAAGGGGCATTGAGCCTTTTATACACAAAACCTTTGGGATTTTCATTTGGAAAAGAAACTCACAAAAGACAGCGATTTGATTGATGGCAGATGCTGAAATGGTTAGCTGGACACAGCTTCCTTATTTACTGGATGAAAGTATTTGTCAGCAATTGATTATCTGTCAACAAATGGGCAAGCTGCGCCTCCTTAATTAGATTTAATATTCAGTTTTCAAAACCGTGAAATAAAAATGTCAAACGTGAAATAGTAAAAGTGATATCTCTTCTGTTATTCTCCAAGATTGTGAGTGTGACTGCAGGAAGTTGTGCTTCAGAATGATGTTTGCAATTCATAGTGGTGAATATACGTTAAGTTGTATTAAGGGTTTTGAACAGATCTTATTTAATAACCCAGACAAACGCAGGAAGAATCAGACAAGAACTTAAAACTAAAAAAGAAAAAAATAGTGGCTGCAGG
The DNA here is from genome assembly GCF_033807715.1 of Cololabis saira. Taxonomy (NCBI): domain Eukaryota; kingdom Metazoa; phylum Chordata; class Actinopteri; order Beloniformes; family Belonidae; genus Cololabis; species Cololabis saira. The sequence goes on from NC_084603.1 coordinate 33,039,503, forward strand.
AATAAGGTATGAAAACAGAAGTAATGAATGACGAACAGCTTACATGGCTAAAGCTTACTAAGTTATAGGTAGAAAGAAATGAGCAATAACTTGGGCTGAATCGAGAAGGTACACAATACACACAAGTTGTACTTTGACAATTAGACAAAGAAAAAAAATAAAACAAGGAATAATCAAAGTAGTAAAGTAACAGCACACAAACACTGTTGCTCCTGCCCCTGGCATCAAATTCTAAATCAGCATAAAGTGCAAGAAAGTTTTGATTCTTAGATCTACTTTGAGTTACTTCCATTGAGGACATCAAATGAATCCAAACTAATCTAACAAAGACATGATTGTACAGCACAAACACATCATTAGTGATGTATCCAGGGGTCATTGCGTGTTGCAGGTCCAGGTCTATGAACATCAGCTGATTCACCAGGTGACTCAGCTTGGGGTTATCAGTCACGCTGTGGAGCTTCCATCAACCACAGGTCAGCAGTTCTTGATTCAGTCATCTTGAAGCTTTCTGAGCAGCATCTTTGACGTTCCTGATGGCTCCCTTGCTGGCCAGTCCCCTGATACTGAGTAGCTTGAGGGCTCTGCAGAGTGACTGACCAGTACATTCCCCTCGACCTTGACGAAGGTCAACTGCATTTAGCTGTGAGCACTTGGAACTTCGCAGGGCACAGTCAATTCCAGCTGTACCATTTGACTTGATACTTCTGACACAGGAAGAATTACAGGCCAGAAAGTGTCATGTTACCAAGGAATTGCAGCCTTGTGGGAGGTTCCCATCCAGGCTTCCATCCAGCCCAACGCTGTGCTGGTTCATGCTGGGTACCACTATAGCTGGGTACTGGTACCAGCTATAGCGGGCCTTCTCCGTAGAACCTTCAAGGATCAGCCTCTGAGATTTCTGCTCCAAGAGAAGAAGGCGCCTTGGCTGGGAATGGTGTCTAGACTGCATTGAGAGTCTACTCCTGTGTGGCTCAGTTTTCCATAGAAACAGATATGAGATTTTACAGTTTTCTCCCTGCTGCCATCCCAATTCACCCATATTTTATGTTTTAATTAATCAATTGCATTTCATTTCTGAATATACTTTATAAAGATTTCAGCACATTCAAAATAAAGTTTGTATAGTAAAGCTTTCACGAACCTGTGAACAACAATACCTAAAAGATGTTGTGGGTTTTGATTGGTTTGGGTTTTTCTGTTTTCTTAATGTCCTTATTTTTATTTTAGGACTTATTAAGACTCTGTTCTTCAGTTGTGTGTTATCCCTGTCTTGTTTGGTCTTTTGTGTTTACCAGTGGCTCTACTTCCTGTCTTGTTTTGTGTTATTTGTTGTATGTCAGTAGTTGAGGTTGACGGACCCTTTTCTCCTCCATCTTGATTTCTTTTCAGCTGCTGTGTATTTTTCTTGTTTCGTCGATCCAACGTTAAGTCTGCGATAGTTCCTCGCCTTTCTGCATTTTTTTATTCCTCCACTTCGGTTTATGTTTTGGGATTTCTTTGGTTCTGGAAAAAAAATGTAATCAGCTTGAATACCAGTTTCTTAGGTCCAATCAACATGAGAAACAATGCCTTATTGTAACTATATGGTATATGATGGTATATGATGACTATATGGTCGTTCAAACAGGTTTATCTTGAGCTTGAAGGGTTGCCACGAGGAAAAAGCCTCACTAAAGTAAATCTGCATCAAACTATCAAAGAATCAACATGGTCACGACTGCCCCGTTGACTCATGCTGCAGGGCTAAATGGAGCCATGATCTCTTACCTACCAAGTTTTGAGAAGGAAGTCTGTGTTTAGTGTTGTCAAATCCAGCAGATTCAGTCACCCAACTAGGCTTCATTGCCCTGTGGGAGCTCATGCGGCAAGGCAGGAAGCTTTTCTGACATACTCGGAGTTCTGCTGTCAGAAAGATGTATAACCCTCAGAGGAAATGCATTCAGCATGGTGAGGGCTACCTGGGACAAACACACACAGTCAAATGGAGTAGACACTGCTTTTGCACAGTGAAGGCTCATTTTTGTTTTTTTTTTCCAATCATGATGTTGCATGAATCTCCTTCCCAAAAAACTGTCTCTAACAAGTGCGATTACTCTCTATAAAACCAGAAATCATGGATTAGTCTTGGATCGTGATCGAAAAGAGACAAGAAAAGAGACACTTTTTTTTCTTAAGTATTAAGAAAATGCTTGTGCCATGTTTTGGCCAAAATATGTAAAAATAAATTGGGCAAAAGCCCGTGTGTGAAGCTACCTCTTTTCAGAGTGGGGTGGGAGTGGGGTAGGACTTGAGATGCTGACTCCACCCCCTCTAGACATGTATATTTTTGAATATATTTTAATTTTGAATTCCACATTAACAACATCAACAGAACTATTTTGTAATGTGAAATGTATTGTCGTGGATTTATGACAGCAATGCTCCTTTAGCAGGACTGTGTACAGTCTGCACAATGACTTCAACACATAAATAATAAACACAACACAGTAACGTGTGCATATTCATCCGGTAATGGCTGTGTGACGGACTGGGGACCCGTCCAGGGTGTACCCCGCTTCTCAACCCGTACACCCCGCCCCTGTGAGCCTGAATGAAATTAAGCTGTCAAGGTTGGATAGATGTCAGTACTGAAGTCACATCATTTGCTTTAAAATAGAAAAGCTTTAAAAATCTTAGTACCACTCTAAGAAGCTTTCAATGGTTTGCTTCAAGAAATATATTTCTGATTCGCTCACTGTTTAAAATTTGATTGACCTCTCAAGTTGGCAGATGAACCCTTTTAGTTGCACACCGAATGAGATGCACAACTAATGAGGATGTTTTAGGTTTCTGTGGCTGAACTATATTCATCAAACTGTCTGTTCCTCTGAGGTTTCTAAGACCATCTCAATTCAAAACTTAAATATGGATTCACACAGAGCAGTTACTGTAACTGCAGCCCTGTGTGTAGCATACTATGACTTCACAGGTTGCTTCATGTGCTTCAATGTGACTTGCTGTTTGTATTGATTTGTGTGTCTTCTTGTTGTTGTGTGTTTATCATCCTGAGAGAAAGGAAATTATATTATTTCCTTCCAAAGGCTCCCATTAGAAAGGGTTAATCAGTCCTGAAGGAAGAGTCTAGTTGCCCTCTGGTCAAGCTTTTTCGGTTTATTAAATTCGATTCTTGCTTTTGTGCTTTTATGTATTAATAAATTGAATGGAATTAAACTTTATTAATCCCCAGGGCTTGATAATATTCTTGCAGTGTATTAATGAAACCAGAGTGTTGTGTTTGTTGCCTGGCAACAAGTGTGCCAAAGATGTCAGATGCAGCATTGGCAGGTAATGCAGATTACTAAGTAGACGGCATAGATGGAAACTTGCAGCCAACAGTTTAACATCAGTTCAACATCTGGGGTGCTGAGGTGCTCCTTTGCAGTAACATGTGCCAACAAGCACAGCAAGCATTCCTGCCCCACTTCTGCTGGTCGTTCTAGGCTATATTCACATGAAGACGAAACACATATCATTTCAAAAACATTCTTCATAAAGATGGAGATTTGTTGGTAAACGTGCGACTGCAAATGCACAACGCTGTAAGATACAGGCCTGGGGCCTCATTTATAGCACACCCCCAAAATGCCAGCCTCGTATGGATGATATGCTGGTTTTCTAAAATACTTTTGCGTTTAGGCCTGAGATTGTCTCTGTGTGGATGGGGTTTTAGTCTCCTGTCTGCGTGAACTGTCCAGAATCCCTACAGAGATGCGCTGGGAAGGGCTCCTGCAGCCACGTCTGCAGAGACATGCTGCTGTCTCTTTATCAGTGCAAGGAGGTTCCCCATTTTACTTTCCTGGGACCCCACACTCCCAGTGATGATCACACTTAAGAATGGTTTGGAGTTACTCAGGCCATCGGCAGTTTTTTACAATGTTTATTCGGCTGTGCTCACATTAAAATAACTTGTCTTCTGTTGTCATGATGTGTCTTAATAAGAGTTGTTGAAAATGTGCCAGATTTACCTGAAATTGATGATGCAGAACAGCATCCAAAGCAGCTTAAAAAAATGTTTTAAAAATCTATAAATGTAAAAAAGAAAAAATAGTATCTATAGTTGGTGTTTCCCACATTATGAGTCTCAGCAGCTCCTGAGAAAGCAGATGTTTTGTCTCCCAGTAGTGGGTAGCTCAATATAACTATAAAAGCTGCTCTGTCAAGTGATGAAAGACTATCTTTTATTAGTGAATTCTGATAACTGAAATTAAATCACTCACTTCTGCCCCCTCCTTTTCTCTTCTGTGCATGTTTGCAGGCCAGAGCCTCAGGAGCTGACCTGCAGTCCCCCCCTCTGATCATCTCAGTGTTTCCTGGTACATCTGTTTACATATCATCCCTGTAGTACACCATGTATCAGTAATATGAACATGGAACTCTTAGTTCTCTTACTCACGGATAATTAATACTAATATCTTGTCCTTTGTACCTTTGACAGTATGTCTGTATCCCTCCTCTCTTTTTCTTCATCCTGTCTTTCTGATCTCCCTTTTCTTGCTCTACTTGACTGGCCTTCGGCATGAGGGTCTCCCCCAATCAGCCATGTTCCTGCTTTTCATGTGCCACAGGGACAAGTGGAGGACATTTATTTTTTTAACCGCATCTCATCTAAGGGGGGGCAAAACTGTCTCCATGTGGGAATAAATGCAGAGCTGGGCTGATCTGCGCTCGGAGTTAAGGACTCAATCTGTAAATGCACTTAATGGTTACTTTAGCGGAAAGGGATTTTTAAAAAGAAAATATCTTGACGACTGCTCTTTCAAACCTTGTTTATAGTTTATTGTGCACATATTAAGGCAGCTAGATGGCCTGAAAACTGTATGTGACAGTTGAAGACCATTTTCAACCATTTTAAAGCCAAAAAGCACATCAGCACAATATCGTCCTTTGAAGTTTAACAAAAACTGAAATGTTCAGTGTTTTTCTTTATGATTATTGTCTCTAAAAACTTTCTTTGAACAAATCTTTTACCCTCATGTGTTGACCAAAATGATAGAAAACCTTTCATCCAGGACACGTTGAGTGTGCACAACTAAATCTTTAAGACAACTATTGAACACTTTAGGATGTAGAGATGCTGGTAGAATAATATATCTTCATTTCCAAGTGAACAGGGGGAGTTGGCATCATTCACGTGTCCCCACAGTCCACGATGCCTCGTGCTCTTCTGGCTGCATTTGTGCTCCCCTGCTCTTCAGTTATACCCAACGTCTGTAGTGTAAAATATTCCCTCATTAGATCACTAGGAGGAAAACCCTCAGGGCTCTGAGTCCTGGCAGCCAGGGTCAATAACCGCTGATCTATATTTATACCAGCATGCACACGCAAGACTTTCTCATTATACTTGTTGCGATCGCCATTGATTACAGTAATTCCCACAGCCACCAACCCTAATCTTCATCCACACTTCTCAGTGTCACACCCTAATCCCCACCATGATCTAAATGTAATCCTAATTAAACATTAAAGTACTATTCTGGTGGTTGTAGCTCATTAAGCGTAAACCACATGCATTTTACATGAGCACAAATGGATTCTAGGCTGCTATTTATTTTTATTCATGTCAGTTCAGGACCAAATCAATTCTCCGGGCTGAAACCTGCTATTGCAGCAGTTACATGCTGCCCCACCCGTCATTGTGTGTTTCCTCTTTTGAATACAAGAATAAAAAATAACTTCTCATCCATCTTTAAATCAGCAAATAAACTAGACATTCAGAGTTTAAAGAGAGATGATGCAAGAGTGGTGTCCTAGAAGCATGAATCAGAACTTTGTGACAGCTTTGCAAGCAACTGTGAGTTTATGTAAATGTGGAAGCTTCAACAGCTTGTGTTCAAATTAAATATAAGACCTTTATTGAAGTTTGAAAAGCCATGTATTTTGATGTGGCATTTGGAAGGTGTGTTGGATTATATAAATACAAGGAAAAGGGAAAAAAAGCCAGCAATCATCTTTTTAGCGGTTATATTTAACCAGTTTCATACAGGACTCTCAATGCAAATCAGTCATCTGTCAGTGAAAGTACAAACTTGTCTTTTCCTATAATTGGAGCACACACCCACGTATCCACGCTGGTAAAAGTAGGAAAAAAAAATGCTGCCACAGTTCCACAGACACTCAATAAGCCGGTGAATAAGAAATAGACAGAAGTGTCGACTAATGATCTGAGATATGCTGTACGGGATAACAGCTCTCCTCGTTGCATATCAAACGGGCTGACAGCGCGGACTAACCTCCTCCTAAGATCTCACTGTGGTAATGCCATGCGAACATCCACTTACTCAACCGTGTTGGGAGGCTACAACTGGGTTAGATTATGCCGTGGAAATGAAGTGCAGTGAAGTCCAGAATAAATCTTTCAATGCTGCAAAATTTATCCCGCGCCAGGCGGGGAGAGAGTACATTTCAACACTTCCAGGCATAACAGTTACTTCTTGATTTCAGTGCTGTACGAGTTTTGACCTGCTTTGCAAACTTGAAGGTAGATTATTTGTGTGACTATAAGAATAATTAAAGCTGCAAGCAGCGATGAACGGGCCCTCGCACTCATGGCCACTGCCCCCCATAAGCATATCAGAAACGACACCACCCACGACATTATGTCAAACCATTCAAAAGTTATAGCAGAAAAAAGGTAAACCAATCAGAAGAAGGGGCGTGGCTAATTCAGGTCAATGAAGGTCAAGGACTCATTACAGAGTCCCATGACACCACCCACGACTCTCTATGTCAAACCATTCAAATGTTATAGCAGAAAATAGGGACAACCAATCAGAAGAAGGGGCAGGGCTAATTTTCACCAATTATGGTCAAGGACTCAATACAGAGTCCCATGACACCACCCACGACTCATTATGTCAAACCTTTCAAAAGTTATGGCAGAGAAAAGTATTCTAGGGGGCGCTGTTGAGCCGTTAGGCCACGCCCATTAATGCAAACCATGAAATATCAAATTTATCGCCAAGTCTGGCTTGCATGCAAAATTTGGTGACTTTTGGAGAACTATCAAATATGGACCAATCAGATGAAGGGGAGGCACGCTTTTTGGCGTCTAGCGTCGCCACGGTAACACAAAGAGAAAAGTAATGCGTGTTGTCGCAGGATGGAGACGCACATTTTGATGTATAACACACCTGGGTTCACGTTACGGTTCAGGCCGTATTAACTGCCGAAGGAATGGCATAAATTTCGCCAAAATGACACGATTAATTCAAAATGGCCGACATCCTGTTCGGTTTCGGGTATGACGCCAAGAGACTTTTCTTTAAGTTGCAACATGATGCAGGTGTGTAGCGATTTTCGTGCATGTACGTCTAACCGTATTGTGGGGCTTGAGGCACAAAGTTTTCAAGGGGGCGCTGTTGAGCCATTTTGCCACGCCCATTAATGCAAACCATGAAATATCAAATTTTTCGCCAGGCCTGGCTTGGGTGCAAAATTTGGTGACTTTTTGGGCACGTTTAGGGGGCAAAAAGGCCCTCCTTTCGTCAGAAGAATAAAAATAAAAAGAAAGAAAGAAAGAATTCCTACAGATACAATAGGGCCTTCGCACTGTAAGTGCTCGGGCCCTAAAAATGCTTTTGGGTACAGACATACATAGAATATTGTCATTGGTTGATATATGACCCTTGACCTCAGCAGCAACTGACACGACAACAAATGAAACATATAAGACACAATTCATTTTAGTGAAAACCAGGTCAATGTTGGTTTTAATCTCCTGTTTGTGGGAAGTGGAAGGATATTTGATGGAGGTCGTTTGCCTTCAGCTTGATAAAAGTCTGTCATGCATGTGTGATTAGACCACCTGCCATAACACTGGATAGGTAGGAAGGAATGTTATTTGCTCTTTTATGGGAGCACTATTCCTCCTCGACTTCACACTTGATGGATAAAAAAGTTCTGCCTCGTTCAAGTCCAAGGTTTAAGGAATCAGTGCAAGGAAAGAAAAGAGTAATTTGGTTCTCACCAAGTCTTAAAACGATACGACCACAGGTTCAAGATGAAGTCTGGACTTTGGACTTGTGAGTGATTCAAAGAACAATTTGGCCCTGATTTGTGTTTTAACCAGCAGAACAGTCTCTGGTACGTTTCTTCCATCAGATGTAACAGACTCTGGAACAGGAATCAATCCTGTTGACTGTAATGGTGAGATTGCATTATAGATTTTAACAATACGTTTGATTTCATGCTCAGTTAAGATTAATGTGAAGATGAATTTCAGACTCATTAATTCACACATAGGTACTGTGTATAAAATTAAAAGTAGAAGGTGGGAGGCTGCATGCAGACAGCAGGGAAGTGAATGGGACGTAGTGCTGCTGGTGGCTGGCTGATTTCTGTTTGCCTGTGTGCCTCAGACTCAAAGGTAACCCTGCTGTTTTGGAAGAATTTGGCTCTGAAAGAAGCATTTTACTGATTGTGGGGAAACAAGTTCTTGATTATATCTGATTATATTTAAATGGACAAATACTGCATTCTGTCCTACTTAAAGTGTGTCTCTTGCTTCAAAATAGGTCCGCACATTTCATTTTATTGTGTTGCATTACAGCAATTCCTAACTTTTGTTTTTCTGGTTGCTCGAGAAGTCTTTTCAGGTAATTATTTGGTATATTTATCCTCATATGTACTGAACAGCTTTTCAGAGCATCATTTTGCTGCTTGTGATCCGGGGTGGCCAACGTGTGAGTAGCAAGTGTTTTACAAGCAAGTCATTGCTGTTTTACTCAAAAGCTGATATGTTCACAGAAATTAAACCAAAAGCTTATTATGTGGAAATCATCGTTTGCCAGCTCAGCTGACTCTGAGGGTTTTTTCTTCCTGCTCGCAGATGAGTCCTCATTTCTAACGCGACCCCGTCTCTGCTGGATCTCCAGGGATCTCTTTGCCTGTCACCTTCCATCTCATCACAACCTGGTTTTCCCATATGCTCCTGTGGCAGGTGTCCTCCTCTCTGTCACCTTTGTGCCCCACAGTTCCCCTTTCTACCTGGAAAGTGGGACGTATTCCATAAGGGATGCACACCACCAGCAGGGCCCGAGCCTATTTTAAGGACTGGTCACATGTGAAAAAACAAAAAAGTGTTTGCATGACACACTACCATGGAGCAGAAGTGTATTTCCCTGTGAAAAAAAGAGAATACTTTTTACTTAAACAAAATACTTTAACCCTGATCTTGTAATTTTAGTATTTTGTTAAAAAGGTAATATGTATAAAAAGGTTATGGATATGTGTGTGTGTTTGTTTTAATGAAAACATTATAAACATTATAGCAGCATTAAAATATTTGTCAATTCTACCCTTCAGAGGATGCTGTTTGGATGATGTGTAAAATGCAAATAAAACCAAAATGAAATGATTTTCAAAATGTCAAAAACCCAAATATTCCCAATAGAACAGAAACAACATGTCAGATGTTAAAACTAAGACATGTTGACACAACATGGATTTGATGGCAGCAACACATCTCAAAAAAGGCTGTACGATTAACTGACACAATCTGAACATTTGACAAATAATTAGGTTTAATCATCTGATATGTTGATTATGGTCTACTAGGAACTAAATTTGGTTTTATTTCCATCTAACACAACCTCCCAGCTTTTTTGGCATTGGGTTTGCGTACGCATGCCTATAAAATATTTAGTTAAACTGCTACTTCAAACTTTCTTCTTTTACGTTTCAAATTATGTCAGATGCAGGTTAGAGTTTTATACCTCCTGGACATCCTTCACCCTGCCTCTGTTTTTGTTCTTGCCGTTGGCTGATGTATTGTGAGACTGGGGAGGTCTGAGCCAAATGGATTTCTGTTCTGGAAGGAGATGGTTTATTGAGCAGAATTTTCTACCTGCTGGGAAGCTGTCAATATGCCAAACTCTGAAACGCCGCCTTTGATTTGTTACTCTATTCCATTCAACCTGTTAGTGAACAAAAGGTCAAGTTTGTGAGCTGTTTGCAAGTGCGATTGTAATGTTTGGAAGCAGTTATGAGTGCATCAGAGAAGCAATATATATATATATGTATATATATGAACAAGGCTGTTAAATCTCTTTGGCATTTCAGAAGATCAAAAGGGAAGACAGAAATTTTAGAAAGATGCCTGGATCTATTCTCAGATATTGATTATACATGCGAGTCATTTAAGGTGAAAATGGTACAGATAAAAGATTTAAAACCCATTTGGCAGCAGTGATGCTGTGCTTGTTCATACTAGTTGCATTGGCTGTTTGTGTTTAGATGCAAGAGTGCCCTTTTCAAATGGCAAACTGGCAAACATCGTTCCTTTTTCATCGAGTGCTGGAGAACTGGGAGCTCATGTACAAAGAGTGCTGCGCACAGAAAACGTGCGTTTCTACGCTCATGGTCGGATGTTCAAAAAGTGACTATAACGTGGAAAGTTGCGGTCCTTCACGCACATGTCAAGGCGTACGCACATTTCTGAGGTTTTGTCTGTTGGCGACACTCACTGGTGATGCGGTGAAGAGCAGAATATGAGGAAATGTGACGTCAACAATAAGTTCATGACCACACGTGAAGAACACGACAGTCCCCACATCACCAGATAAGTTACACATGAGTGGAACTGCAACAATCTCACAATCAACCACATGGTCTGAACATATAAAAGGTAGGAGCTCAACAACGTAACCTGCAAAACAAACTCAAAACAGGTTCAACTCTACCAGCTTACAGGGAGAAGTTGTTTAACATATTGGGAGCATTTATCAAAGTTTACACTCAACTTCATGAAGAGTTTGCTTTTATGAAACATCACATGATCACAGCTGTAAGACCTTACGCCCAGATGCATTTAGATTTACGGGTACGCAGTAACACGACTTAAACCAACCATACTTTATATGATTTGACTCACAGTACCATGTAGGCTTTTAGTTGCTATAAGAGACCTTTTACTTTCATTTCATATAAAATGTATTGAGTTTATATTATACATCAGTAGGGAAAATGTGGGAGGCTGTATAAAAGCACACAATCATAACTCTGCAACTACTGTCAAAACAAAACATTAAAAGCAAAATGTCAATGTTTTATGTAAAAGCAACATTGCAGGCACATAAAACAAAATAGAGGGCAAGACGCACACTTGACTGTAACATGGAGATGGGAGTCAGGCGAAACATTCGTAGGAAAACACAACTGAAGCAAATATATATTTTTCAAACTGTTGTGAAAAAAGACAAAAACCTGAAGGAGACATTTATAACATCCCGGGTGCTCGAGATAAAATCCCATGACTTCAGTTGCACATGTATACAAATAAAGTTGTACATTGAGGAAAAATCCCATGACTGTGTATTTTAGTGAGAAAGGCAGTAAGAAAGCATGGCATGGACATTTAAAAACTATTTGTAGAGACTACAAAATACTGTATGTGAATGTGGCTTGTAGTATAAAGTAGAAATTCCCTTTGACTGGTTAGAAGAGTGGTACATAAATACATAAATACAGTTTAATAACCATGTTTAAAAACCTTATCTAGACATCACTGCAGGCAAAAGCAGGTTTTAACAACAAATTATTAGCCTTAATTTTCACATGTCTCTAACATGCAACCATATGTTTTAAACTGTTGATATATAATTAGAAACCCAAAAAGTCCAGTAATCCTTTGTATCCATTTGTGTGTTTGTGACGTAATCTTCACACGTAGTGATGAGAAGTGTTTCTTTGGTTCAGTAAAATATAAAGGGAGTGAGGGGTGGGGGTCGGGGGGGCTGGAAAGCTAAACCATTTGTCAATGTCAACTGTTGTGCCAGGAGTAAAAGTGGGGAACCTCCTGACACACTGGACTGAGTTATGAGCGTTTGGATCTTTTGGGAACTAAAACCTCTTATTTCTCTGACTTATTCACTGAGTCTCCTGTTGTTTTTACCCCCCCCCCACCCTCCTCACCCACATAAATTACTTCAACTCAGAAAAGCAAACAAATTTCATAAATTTTGGAAGAAAGTTGTCCGATTCTCCTCAAGGGGATGTTATCCTGAAAAAAAAACCCCAAAGTGGGCAGCAAATTAGTGCTCCACACCCACAGAAAACCCTTGATAACGTCTGTTTCACGCAGGATCTGTTGGTTTGTAATCATTGTGTCGAAACACTGCAAAGCCTCAGGCACTTTCTCTGGTGTAAATGTTGTGTTTTTATTTTTTCCTTCAGCCTGATATTGTATATCACAGGACTCTCCAAACAATCACGATCATACTTGAATGATCAGATTGGAAAAACAACTGGTTTGGCCACCCCATTAAGGTAGCTGAAGATGTTGTTATTGAAAACATGAGGATGTTACAGAGTTTACAGAAAAAGCTCCAAATAACCCCCAAACACAAGCAGCAGGGGGGCACAGAAAAGATAGCAAATACCAGTTTGTAGAAATGCCTGGAAGATGACAAAATTGGAAAATTAGAGCAAAGAGCAGGAGCATTGAGGAGAGAAAGATTAATGGATGCAAGAAGTAGCACAAACTTCTGGAAGGAGATGCAAAGTATAGAGGGAGATTCAGCAGAGCCTTAAAGATTTTTTTTTTCCCAGATCCTCCAGAGTGTTAATGCCAGGATGTTTATGTTAATTGTCCTTTTCTAACTACGGCTTTATCGTATTGGCTTGTCAAGGTGATCATTGTCTTAACTGTTCTCCTGTATGTCTTTCTTCCTCAGTGGAGATGTTTTGTTTGCCTATAATTTCTCAAAGTACAATTTGGCTCAGGACATTTAATCTATTTGGTTGCAGTCCACTAGATTAAATGCCCTGACTGTATCACACGTTGCTGTGAGACTGGGTTGTGTACAGTTTCTCTTGTAAGTGGCTGACTGTGACACTTGATCCCAGAGTCAGCTCAAGTGGATGATTTAGTGCTGCGGAACATTTATACAAGACTCATATTTTGTAAAGTGGAAATGCTTAGCCTATTGCTTTAAATATTGTCTGTGAGGGCCTTAGCATGGCATTATGAACCCTGATGTATAAGGTGATGCTACTAACCATGGTTGGGGAATCTTGAGTCTCAGATCTCTTTTTATTGTACACACGTTTTTATCCAAGAGCCAACCAATCAAACTTCTGGACTGAGGCTCAGGTGAAACTCCGATTTGTTGCAGTTCCTCGGCTGACCACGAGAGACCGGCTCCAAAAGCGAGTCAATCTCTGTTGACTCCCATATTAAAATGTCCAACTTTAGAGCAGAAACAAATATATTTGCAGCCTAGTTAGAAAAACAGTATTGGTTTCAATCGTTCAAGTCCGTAACAACTCTGAGGGGGGTGAATTTTTTCATACCATGCCAGGTGAATTGTTACAAAGCATTACATTTATTTTTAAAATAAATGAATGACAGTCGGCTCAGCAAATGGCTAGCCACTATTATTTCCTCATCTGTAATTGTCACTCTATCGCAAAGCAGCCACCGATTTGTAGTAAACCAGCATGGGTTAAACGACACATTAACCCTTTTTTTTTGCCATTGCGTTAACATAAAAAGCTAAAAATGTTGTATCCTACTGCAAATGTCTACCGCCAGGTCTGGAGATATTCCAGGTGGATCCCGCTGAAGGAGCTGATAGCCAAAGCTAACTTTAACCCATTTTACATTGGCAGTATCAGTATTTGACACTCGGATCTAGCGTGTCGCCTTTCCTTTTTACATTGACCGGTGCTGAGCCAATAACTCGCTTCCGAGGGTTCACTAAACCGCTGGTCAGGTCTAATGTGAACAGAACTAATGCGGTGTTGTGGTCGTGGGAGGGGTTTGTTGATCACGTAACCTGAGTACAGACCACCAGGGGAGTTTTTTCTAAATATAATAAGGAAACGGCTGATGAGAGTAACAACAGCAGCAGGAGGTCACAGGTAGGGCCTATATTTGCAAGATTCAATTCAATTCAATTCAATTTTATTTATATAGCGTCTAATACAACAGATGTTGTCTCTAGACGCTTTCCAGAGATCCAGAACATGAACATAAACATAAACATAAACATAAACCCCCGAGCAATTATTATATAAACAATGGCAGGTAAAAACTCCCTTAGTGGGAGAAAAGCCTTAAGCCAAACAGTGGCAAGGAAAAACTCCCCTTTAGGAGGGAAGAAACCTTGAGCAGGACCAGGCTCATAAGGGGGGACCCTCCTGCCGAAGGCCAGACTGGGGGAGTCAGGGACGTCGACAGCACACAGCAGGCAGGTGGAAGCAGCAGCGGGATGACCAGAGGTGGGGGGGGGGGGGCGTCAGCAGCACACAACAGTCATGTGGAAGCAGCAGCGGGATGACCAGAGGGGGGGGGGGGTGCAGGCAGGCGGAAGCAGCAACAGCAGACATCCACGTAGGCAGGTGGAAGAAGCAATGGGATGACCAGAGGGGGGGGAGGGCCGGGAACACAGGCCAGAACGCAGCTCCTGAGGCTCCGGCCTGCAAACATACACAAAAGAGAAAAAAGGGGGGCCGGCACAAGAAACTACAGGAACAATGGACAAAAATGATAGCTATGAGATATTTATAATAAATAAAAATGGTAATGGAGAAGAGAGGCAGGGAAAAGGAGAGGAGAAGAAGGGTGAGAGGCACCGCCCAGCGGATCATGTCGGTGCCCCCCTGCAGCATAAGCCTATAGCAGCATATCTACCGCGAAGCTATATTTGAGACTAACTATTATAGTTTTGTTCTATAGCTGCGACAATGACTACTGACTCTAACACACTAAAGTTTACACTACCTAGAGATTTACCAACACCAGCTAGAGGTTTACTTAACACTAACTATAAGCTTTACTAAACAGAAAGGTTTTAAGTTTAGTTTTAAAGGTGGAGGTGGTGTCAGCCTCCTTAACCCAGATTGGAAGTTGGTTCCAAAGTAATGGTGCCTGATAGCAGAACGCCCGCCCTCCAAATCTACATTTAGATACTCTAGGAACTACGAGTAAACCTGCACCCTGGGAGCGGAGAGCTCGGCCAGGAACATAAGGCACTATCAAATCTTGTAAATACTGCGGAGCTAAGCCGTTTTGGGCTTTATATGCAAGTAATACAATTTTAAATTGAATTCTGAATTTTACAGGTAGCCAATGGAGCGACGCTAACACTGGAGAGACGTGGTCTCTCCTGCTAATTCCTGTCAGTACTCGTGCTGCTGCATTTTGGATCAGCTGGAGCCTATTCAGCAAATTACTTGGACATCCTGCTAACAACACATTACAGTAATCCAGTCTAGAAGATACAAACGCATGAACTAGTTTCTCTGCATCCCTCTGCGAGAGGATTTTCCTAATTTTTGCAATATTACGGAGATGGAAAAACGCTATTTTACAAACCTGATTAACATAGATTAACAAGATAAGTAACTGGGTGGACAAGAAAATCCACAAGGTGCTCAGCCTCGGAGCCGAGGACTCCATAAACCTGCATATGTCTGGAACCACAAATGATGGTCCATTGTTTGGACAACTGGTCACAAAAATGACAAAAGCTTTGCAAGAAGCTATTCCAGTCGAAAAACACTCATCCCGATATTCATCCATCCTCGTTTTGAAAATGACACCTGATTATTACGGAGATAATGCTTCATGACTCGCCTTCCTGGCCTTCAGGCATCGGGTGGCAAATAAGACACCTTACATTTATATTACCCACTACACGTTAAACACGGGTTCATCATCCAGTGAACATAGCGGGATCCAATCTAAAAATGCCTTTTGACTGATATTTGGTGGGTCTGTTCCCATCAGCTTGCCAAGCAACAAGGCTGCACTCTGTACAAATAAAAACTGCTTTAAAACTTTAAAACTCTTCAGAAACCAATGGGTCACGTGACCTAATGCTTTGTTCGTTGTTTGTCTGTTTTTGCACATATTGGACATATTCTGGTACTCTTTTTTTATCTGTTAACATAATCCAAGTGAATAAATGTCCTAAAATACCAACCTCATAGTAAAATCCATTATAAATAAAATAGAGCACTACCATCTTTAAAATTGTGAGAATTTGCTTGTTTGGTCGGTCTTGTTATTTCTCAACAATTACAAGCCTAGCCTTTGGAGTTTTATTGTTGTGATGAGGAAGAAATCCAATTACACCAGCAAGACACTGTGATGATACATTCTGTTTCTTTTTAGATACATCCCATTGTAAAAGAGTATGGACTATAGATTCAGAGTTTTATTGCTGCAAATAAAATGAGCAGTGTTATTTGTGTCTGTTTCAAGGCTGCTGGACTGAGATCAACGTTTATGAAACATATATCATTGCCCAGCAAATGATCCCTTAGGAAAGAGCTTTTATAAAGCCGTTCTTAAAAAATCCTGTTTAATATGAAGGTATTATAGTTAAATGCACTTATATTTCATGAGAACAGTTTATTAACTCAAACATGAAATGTTTTACTCTTTAGAATTCTATATCTAGCTTTATAAGGCTTAAAACGTCAGATTCTAAGAGTCAATAATCATTCACTCATATAAAAAATAAAATACACTCATTCTATGTCAGGACATATACCCAGTCATAAAAAGAGGTAAGCAAAGCCTCCACATCTGTCTCGGAGGTCCCACCACAATATTTCACATGGGTTGAGGTTTGGTTTCTGGGTTCATTTTGTTGTTGATTTGCTGGTGCTTTTGGATTCATTGTCCTGTTGCACAGATCCAGTTTAATCCAAGTTCACAGAGGAGATCATGGTAGTATCCGTGACTGTAAGGAGCCCACGTCCTGCAGCTGTAAAACAAACCCAAATCATTGCCTCTCCCTCATCCATCAGTGGCACGGTAATAGCTGGTTATGCTCATGTGCCGGGTCTTGCATTAGCAAAATGAGGAGCTGCGCATTATGGCCAAATATTTCCATTTTAGGTCCTGTCAGTACAATTGAAATAGTTTTAAAGTAAAAATAAATTAATTAATAAAAAGATTCTTCCTTCATTTTGTTTTTGCAATTCTTGCAGCCATGTCCTTTGGAGAAAAGAGGCTATCTGCTTCTCAATTCTCCAGAACACAAGTATGGACAAGTCCTCCAGAGAACGTAAAGTAGAGGATGCGAGAACACGTCTCTCTTTCTGCAGCGTACTTGTGTACTTGTTGACGTCACAGCTCAGCTAACAGGTACAAATAACGTTGACAGTTTAATTGGTTATACAAACAAACACCCTTAACATTAAAACAACAGAATGGACAATATATTGCTTTCACTTATGTTTATACAACCATTACTTTAAACAATGTGTTTTTAATTACACTTTAGCATGCCAGCCGATTTATAAAAAACTCTAAAAAATAAGGAAATTTTAAAATAGAATCTTTATAACTTTACCCCAAATATTAAGACATTATAGCTAATGTCTTGCATCAAAATATCTTAAAACTATATTCTGTTAAACTAAAATAAAGTTACAGCTTTATATTTCTTCCTCTTTCTTCTTCTATTATTTTCGCTTCTTGGTGCAAAATGCATTCTGGGATATTCTTCCTTCTCAGGTCTACACAGGTCTCTACTGGCTGCATCCTCCACAAAATGAGCAGAGTGAAAACATCCGGGTATTTCATCCGTTCTTGGTCACATGTGTTCTTGAGAATTGGAACAGAACTTTGGCTGCAGATAATGACGTTCCACAAGAACGTTTATTGAGGAGCGACCAGTTTCTATTTGCAGAATATTGAAACAGGTCATATTTCAGTCCAACTGTACTTGTCACCAACATACTTGTGCAGGTTTTGATGATAAGCTGATGATGATCCATCCATTTGAATCAGATTTGTTGATGCAGGGTCAATCTTCCTTGATAGTTTCTACCTGTGTCTCATCAGCATGTGTTTGTGTATGTATTCCTGTGCTCTACCTCCTTTGTCATTCTATCTGTTTGCCTAATCTGCTTTCTGACCTGTTTCCTTGCTTTTGTTCTTTTGGTCCATTCTGCTAAGGGGTTTTTGGAGTCTCTTTGGCTCAGCCTGCCTTCACAGTGGCTTTAGTTGCTTGTTGTAAGTTTCATTAAAGTCTTCTGCTTGCTAAACCTGCCTCAGTGTTCCTCAGGTTACGCCACACACAGCAGTACTGTCATGAATACTTGAATTTACTTGTGTACAATCTGCCATGTAGCTTGTGGGACAAATTCTTTAAGCATCACAGTCTGAACTTTGGGTGAACCTGCTGTGAAATCCACTCCTCAGAAGACTGGGATGTTTTACACTTGTAAATAATCTTTTTCACTGAAAAATGTTTGATTCAAACATGTTTGGAGATGACGCATCCCAGATTGATGATCAAGCAATGCTTCCGACTGCTTGTGAGCAGCACTCTGCCAAACCACTACTTTAATAAAACTCCTCACGCCAGATTATTAATTAGTTAAATGTATTTGATCAGCAACACCTGTTGCCCCCTCTCATTTCTATTGGTAATAAAGCTGTATATACGCACTTGCACAACTATTTGTGCATTTTAGCTTAGTTTTGTAAAATAATGATGCTATGTCAAAAGTTGTTGTTAATCTGAGGTTTTATGTTTCTGCATTTTAGAAACTATAGTAGGCTTAAGAGGATTATTTTTGTTTTGTCTTGACATGCAAAACCTGCCTCCAAACCTACTATTTACTGTAAACGAGGAGCTTCTTCATAACTTGAATGCATGTTTTTTCACTTTTATTTGGTCATTTATTTACTGAACATAATAAAACAGTTATCTGTATGTATGTGGTAAAGGTATATGAAGTGTTTGTCTTATCATCTTGTGTATCTTTGCAGCACTAAGTGTGGCAACAGTTTTAATTTTGCATTTTCTGCAGACCTTAAAATGTTTCCTGTTTGCTTGGAAGTGGCCGAGGTTTTATGAGTGATACTTACGTTTGCAATATATTCGTGCCAGGTTGTGATCAGATGTCCTGACATTTTCCCATCATTGAATTTAATGCTATACTGTAGAAAACATCAATCTCAGAAAGCTCTCCTGAGTCAGATATAGCTAAGCAAGCCTATACTTCTAGGATTTCACCAAAATATTATACATAGGGTGTCATTTTCTCAGGCTGAAATCAGTTTTCCATTCTCCAGATTATACAAATGATTATACAAAAGCAAAGTTATTTTATTTTGGTCTCATTTATTCATTCATTCATTCCTTTATTCATCAAGTCTTTCATTAGTCTGTCAACCACAAAACATGGGCTTTAAATAAGCCTTTAACAGAGTGGTGAAGTTGAAACCCTTTAGATGTGATTTCATAAACTTCTCCACTATCTTTTCACATCTTCACAGCCATAATGCTGTGAAGATGTGACTTGGGAGACATCTTACGGGGTTCCCAATATCACCTGACTGTTCTCCCACTGACTGGAATTAAATGAGCCTAAATGAGCTTTTAATGTGTTCATAAACATTTACAACTCACAGATGTGTAATATTATATGGGACACCCCTCCCACACCTACAGTAAATTATATTTTTCTAATTGGTTTAACTGAGTTCTTGGTATCTATTTATAGGACTTATGTAAATGGGAAAATCTTACGTTCATTTAAGTCCTATTAATGAAGAAATACTGACGATCCACACGCATTCACGCACCGCTGTGGTTAAAGCGTTTGTGTGAAATCACGGATGGTTTAAACCTGTCATAGTTTGATGTGAATGTGATGTCACATAGCTGATTCAGAGGATTTCACTGATCTTCGCTGCGTTGTCTGGAGAGGCCTCCCGGGCACTGAGAGGCATCCTCTTAAAAGTAGACGTCACCTGTCGCCTGTTGACAGAGCGTCTCGGCGGCATGTTTACGCCACAGGAGCTTTTGGCATTGCTAAGCTGTCACTGGCATTTCTGTTCGGACTTCTTAATGATGTAGCGGAGGGGGGGGGGGGGGGGGGGGCAGCAGCTGGAAAAACAATGTCCTCACATCGCAGTGCTGTCATGTTGTACTAAACAGCCTATGAGCTGATCCAAACAATTGTGTCTGCACATGTTGTGTCAGTGTCATTTGTCTTAATGCAAAGCAGTCTGCAGAATGGGGAAGTTAAGATGTCTCGGTCCACTAATCTCTGCTTGTTACAAATAGATTCGCTGAAGCCATAACCATGTGTAGTGTTCTTACTTAATTTAATAACTCGTTGGGGCACCACCTTTGGTTACAAGGGAAAAATTGTATGCATTGTATTTATCAATTTCTTATCTGAAAGTACATTGAATAAAGAAACAATGGATCAATTCAAGGGAAATTTATTACAAGTCCAAATAAACAGATAAATGGACACACATATATACATGAAAGGAAAAGAAATGAAGAGGAGACAAGAAGAAGTTTTTCTGACCAAAAATCTAATCTAAAATAAGTATATAAAATGAGTAACTAAATATGGTAATTGCCCAAAAATGTGAAGTTTAGCTTTAAAGAAAAATTAAGGTTGACTTGGTTCGGTTGTAAGAGACACCAACACACGCCAGATGACCTGCCTTACTGAGCCGTAGACTGGTTGAACTGAAGTGGAATTCTGCCAAGTAGATGAACAAAAGTTAATCAAAAATGAATTACTACAAAAATAAAGAGGATTTGAATTTTAAGTCTTCTTACTTTATCTTGTTAAGAGAAAAGAAAAGAAAGGAAAAGAACCTCATACATTTTAGTTCAGATTGAGTTCTGTATTTGGATGCATTATATATATATGTATATATATATATATATATATATATATATATATATATATATATATATATATATAATATTAGTATTATTATGGTGTTAAGCATGCATACTATAGTATCTTAAAGGAGCATGAGGCTCCTTTTAAGAAATGAGACTCTCTAGCGCCACCCTTCCCCACGACGGCCGTCGGGGGTACTGCAGCCAACAGGGAAGCCGGCACGGGAGAACGGGGAGAACGCGCATGCAGCGTCATTTGACGTCACATCTGCAGCCCAGCGCGGGAAATTCGGCCCCGGAATTGCAACACATTTTGCAGCACACAGCCTGTTCAAGGCAACGGAGAGATACACTAGAGGGCTCATTCTTTTGGGTTTGGAACGCTTCATCTGACATTATTACTAGAAAACTTAAAACGTATATATGAATTTTTTTCATAAATCCTGCCTCATTCCTGCCTCATGCTCCTTTAACAAATACACATGTCATCTGGTTACATTGGTCCTGTAACTTAATAAAGGATCTGATATAATTTAAAAAAGCAGTGTACGAACAACAACAGAATAGTTGACCCGTGCTGGTGAACTGGAGACTTACACTTTTAAACAATGGGAAATAACATTGAAGGTTTGTTAAGTTAATTCACACATTCCATTCTTAAATTTCCTCTCAGAGATGTGAAAGGCCTGAGAGGATGAGGATCTGTTTTTTCTCAAAGTGATGATTTTTATGACTATAAAGTCCTTTGTTCCTGGTTGTGCCAGGCCCTGCTGGGTCTCCCCCAAAGTCTCTGCCTGGTGTTTGTGACAGGCGATTCCTCCCAAGGTGAAACTTATTCCTGGAGAGGTTGATGTGCATTCTACTTGTCCTGCTTTTAAGGAATATGTGAAATATCAGATGGATTTCCAGTGTTGTGTCGTGCCCAGAATGACACCAAATCGATCCTCTGATCTACTCCAGCAATGGCAGGCATTATTCCCACAACATTAGTCCCACGATTAAAGTAGACAAAGAGCCACCCACTTGATGACATCATTAAAACATTTTGGTCAGTTTACCAGCTTCCATTATTACATTTTTTGAAATCACCATTGTTTTCCCAAGCTCATACGAATGTCATGGTTATGCAGTAGGGGTGTAACAATATATCGTGCCACGAAATTTCGCGATACAAAAACGTCACGATACGTGTCGTGGAGGTGACAACCTGTATCGCGATATTGGATTATTAATATGAATCTATTGTGTTGACTAGAAACGCGCATCCGACCGCGGCCGCCGCGACCGCGCGGACCAAAATCTTCCTCCGCTCAGAAGAAAGTAGTCCCGTTTTGCGGTCCTGTTTTGAGCTCTGAACCTTTACTTATTTAAGTCTGGTGTAGAGTTAAGCCTTACCTTATTAAATTAAACCTTTTTCGGGTCGTGAGTAGGATAAACACGGGACAACTTCTGCGTGAGTTTGCGTGTACTTCAATGTCCGCTCAACAGTGTAGGATTTCAGAACATCAACGCAGCACCTAGTGCTGTATCACTCCGCCCAATCTAAAACATACTAATCACTACAGATAAACTGACTAGTGTCATTATAGTCCCTGATTTACAGAATATAAAGAATATATTTATAAAATAATTAACCTTGAATTACCAAAATAACCTTAACAAAAATAAATCTCCTCTTACACTTATAAGGTGAGCATGAATCAATCTCTTTTATGATGTAAAATTGTATGTATTTATTTACTTTTATTTATTTATTTAATTTTAGTTGTTAAATTTCTGTAAAAGAAAAAAGTCAAATCATACATGAGAGAAACTATTCAGTTTGTGGAAAAATATTTTTATTGTATGAAACTGAAGATGCATAATGCAAACCTGACATTTACTTTTAGTTCAGTTTGTGGAAAATGGTTGGCCTGGCTTTCTCTTTAAAACTTAAACAGTTATAAAACATTACAAACTGAAACAATAGGTCAAACGCACAGCATTGTTTTGTATTATGTGTCTTTCAAATAAAAGACAATTTTTTCCAATCATATATTCCTCTATCAAGGTTGTTAAAAAATACTGCTATAATATCGTATCGTATCGTTATCGTGACCTCAATATCGTGTATCGTACCGTATCGTGAGATTAGTGTATCGTTACACCCCTATTATGCAGTCATCGTCTGTTTTGAAATGTTGTTTTTAGTTTGTTTTTTTCCACCGTGAGCCACAGACATGAGTAATGTCATCCCCTGGAGAGAGTCTGGGTGTCTGCTCTCCTGCTGCCACACCTACTTCTCATCAGCCTTGTCACTGCAGCCGGTCATAAGAACCTTCTCTGCTGATGTGTGCTCTTGTGCTCTCTGATTAGTGGCCTTGGCATAGCCGCTTACCTTCCCCTCCTACGGCTTCAGCATTCTCCAAGACAACCAGTCAGTCCTTCCAAGATAGGAAACAGTAATACAAGAGCTTAGTCCCTTTAGATTTACCTCTGGATATTCTCCAATCTTCAGCTGTGGAAATAACTTGTCTCTCCTATCTCCCAGGGACTCTAACCTTGTGTGTGGCCTGTCTCCCGGATTCATTGATAAGTTTGTGCCGTAGTTGGCATGCTTGGTAGAAAAATATCTTGGTGTTCTCCTTGCATAAAGCAATACTCCCATGACTTGTCAAACATGTTAGTGAATCAATATATGAAATAAAAATATATGTGCGAGTGAGCCAGTTAAAGGAGCATGAGGCTCCTTTTAAGAAATGAGACTCTCTAGCGCCACCCTTCACCACGACGGCTGTTGGGGGTACTGCAGCCAACAGTGAAGCCGGCACGGGAGAACGGGGAGAACGCACATGCAGCGTCATGTGACGTCACATCCGCAGCCCAGCGCAGGAAATTCGGGACCGAATTGCAGCACATTTTGCAGCACACAGCCTGTTCAAGGCAAAGGAGAGATACACTAGAGGACTCATTCTTTTGGGTTTGGAACGCTTCATCTGACATTATTACTAGAAAACTTAAAATGTATACGAATGTTTTTCATAAATCCTGCCTCAATCCTGCCTCATGCTCCTTTAAGTTTTTTTTATTTAGGGCCAGATTGAGATGGTCTAGACCAGGGGTTCTTAACCTTTCTGACCTTGGGGCCCAATTTTTTCAGTACAGAGTGGCCCGGGGCCCATTAAATATAAACACTGTATAGCAGGGGTATTCAACTTTAAGAGGTCCATTTAGAGAAAATTTACTCAAGCGAAGGTCCAGAACATCATAATATATATATATATATATATATATATATATATATATATATATATATATATATATATATATATATATATATATATATATATGTGTGTGTGTGTGTGTGTGTGTGTGTGTGTGTGTGTGTGTGTGTGTGTGTAAATTCAAGTAGCCTCATAGTTGTATCAACATCTGCATCTGACTGTTATATTAAAAAAAGTACATATTTGCCAATTAACATGTTTAACTTGAATTAAACATATTTTTTTCTCTTAAAAATAAAGTAGATTTTATTTTATTTTTCAAATGCTATCTTATTTTATTTCTCTACCAGCAGTTTGAATTTACCCTTTTCTTTGTTAATTGTCTCAACACATTTTTATACTAAATTAATATAAACACATCTTAACAATTTAAGGTTCAGGTTCAGGTTCTCATATGCATGTGGAGGTGTTCATTGTTGAGCCTGAAACGATATTTAGTTTTAATTATGTTCACTGTGGAGAAAGCTGCTTCACAGCTGTATCTGGGCCCAAACATGGGCAGGATGTTTTAAGATGGTCAGTTTATTTTTCTGTGACTTCAGTTCAGACTTGAGTGGATATGTTTGATGAAAAACTTTGTGTTTTGTTTCAGTGGCGTTTCACTTTCGCACTTTGAACGCCACGGTCTCTGAACGTATGAGACACTGGTTTTGTCCCAGTGGGAAGACTGAACAGGATGAATTTGTCCATTCCGGGTTGCATATTTAAAAATACAGCGAGGACAAAACTTAGTTTGATTTTACTTTAAGTTATTTACATTAATAAGTTGTCAGGACTCAGTGTGTCGGGTTCATCCGAGCCTGATCAGCTGCGACGGGCACAGCCTGCACCGCAGCTCTCTGGTCGCGCTGCAGCAGTTACTTTCCGATGCTTTTTCGAAAGCCCGAACAGTCCAGTCCAGCAGACACGACAGCCCACGCATCTACATCTACCATCCTTCAGCAGTAACGACGGAGCCCACCGCCCGAGCGGCAGCCTCAGCCGACCTCCCCGGCCGCGGGGACGCGCCGGGATAAATGAGCACGCCGCGCTCGCTCGCTCTGGGCGCAGACCCAATTAATCGATCCCTAATCCTGGCGGATCTAAACCTACTCTGTGCAAAATGAAGGATTTTCTCTGTAAATACACACCATTTCTCTTACTATTACACGTACAGCTAGCTGAGTGTCTTCTTCTCCTCATTTATTTATCATATATTTATTTAATTTGGTTGGGAGTTGCTATGCAGTCCCGCGGCCCTCGCGGCCCACACGTACAAAACTGATTTTTTTTTGGCGGCCCACTAGATGGCGCCCACACTTGGGCCGCGGCCCTATGGTTAAGAATCACTGGTCTAGACTCTAGACCAAATATTTTGTCCATGTGTGGACAACAGGACACCTGGCTGTCTCTTTCTGTATGGAGGACTAAAACTATCAAAATTCTAAATAAATCAAATAAACTAGTATGTCACATGTAACAACATTTATATATATGAGATTTAACTTTGTGTTCTTACTCATATTTCTGTCACTTTAATTTTCAATTCAGTCCCAAAACTTTTATTTCAATTAGTATTACCCATTCTCTTTGCATCCATTGAAGGCAATTTTTTCTTTCTAATAATTGTTGTAATTTTTCCTCCATAGATGTACCTGTTTGCATTTACTTCCCCTTTGAATGTTCTTCTAATTTCCACAGGAACATTTATTTCTGTGTTTCCTTTTTACATCTCTGAATTTCAACCTCATTATGCAAATTGGAGGGACTGTTTTTCAAACTGTGTTCTGGGAGTCCTGTTTCATAACACAGGCTTTTTCTACAATAACTATTTTCTGTCTCACAAATGTTTAACGTAACGTTAACATCACATTAGAAAATCAGTTAATCTTGAAAATTAAATTAAAGTGGGTAAACCAACGCTATCCTGTTTGTAAATCACCACTTTGGTACTGTATTAGTATGAACCAGTTAAAGAGAAATCTTCCACACCCGTCACCGGCTTATAGCACACCTGACACCTCATATTTAATTTTTACCATAACAATATAACGACTGAAATTGTGCGTTAAGTCCGAAAACATGCATACTAGGTTAATTGATTATTCTAATTTGCCCATAGGCGTGTGTTGCCTGGTTGTCTGTATACTGTATGTGGCCCAGCTATAGACTGGAGACCTGTCCAGGGTGAACCCCTGCCTGTCGCCTGTAATTATAATTATATTATAAGCTGGGATAGGCTCCAGCAGACCCCCGTGACCCTGCAAAGGATAAAGCGGGTATAGAAAATGGATGGATGGAGGGAATTATAAGTTATAGACTAAAATTATGCAAAGTTATCAGCATTTTGCCTCCTCTGAGAACAGCAACTGTGTGTGAATGTACGTGTATGTTAATTGTTTCTGTCATACTGTCGGTTGAAATTCTTTCAAGGATTTTTCAAAGAATAAAAAGATAAATTAAAGCTGCAAGCAGCGATGAACGGGCCCTCGCACCCTTGTGCACCTTCAGTCATGCTGCAGTGGAAGCTTGTATGACTTGCATGTAGATTCTTCAGGCCTGGACATTTAGCAGATGACACCAGCCACGACTCTCTATATCAAACCATTCAAAAGTTATGGCAGAAAAGTAGGAACTATCACATATCGACCAATTAGAAGAAGGGGTGGGGATAATTTGCACCAATTATGTCCAAGGACTCAAAACTGAGTCCGATGACACCACCCACAACTCTTTATGTCAAACCATTCAAAAGTTATGGCAGAAAGTAGGAACTATCAAATATGTACCAATCAGATGAAGGGGGGGCGCACTTTTTGGCGTCTATCGTCGCCACGGTAACGCTTTTGACTGAGAAAAGTAATGCCCATCGTCGCAGGATGGAGACGCACATTTTGATGTATAACACACCTGGGTGCACGTTACGGTTCGGGCGAAGAAGCGGCCGAAGAAATGGCATAAATTGTACCAAAATCACACGATTAATTGAAAATGGCCAACTTCCTGTTCGGTTTCGGCCATGTCGCCAAGAGACTTTTCTTTAAGTTGCGACATGATACAGGTGTGTACCGATTTTCGTGCATGTACGTCAAACCGTATTGTGGGGCTTGAGGCACAAAGTTTTCTAGGGGGCGCTGTTGAGCCATTAGGCCACGCCCATTAATGCAAGCCATTAAATATCACATTTTTCGCCAGGCCTGGCTTGCCTGCAAAATTTGGTGACTTTTGGGGTTCGTTTAGGGGGGCAAAAAGGCCCTCATTTCGTCGGAAAAATGAAAGAAAAACGAGAAAAACGAGAAAGAAAATTCCTACAGATACAATAGGGCCTTCGCACTGTCAGTGCTCGGGCCCTAATGTTTGTTAAGTTTTTTTTTTCATTGTCACAGTTGACTGTTCATGGTTTACGACATTTCTATGACTCATCAAAACCAAGGAGATTAAATTATCACAAAAACATAGGTTTCATCCTGGGCTGTTCCTTCCTTTCAACCAACAACACTCTGATGCCACTGTGACCAGAACTCTCCCGGGAGACGGTACGTGGTTCAACATGGCAGACTCCCACTGCAAGAGAGCAAAACAAACTTTTTCTTGAGCTTCTCTTTTCCCTTCATTCCGCATTAAATCCTTTTTTTCCTCCCATCAATTAAACTGGATCACAATGCTGAATTGGATCATCTGAAGGATTTTGTTGACGTATACAACAAACTTTGCACCATGGGTTGCTCCAACAAGGCCAGAAAAACCCTGTACACCGGACATTCTTGCTACTTCTGATGCTTTGTTGTCAACTCCGTTTGTTGAGATGACCACAACTTCTCCCACATCTCAGTGCTGTTCAACAACAGATAGACGAGAGAAAAAAGAAAAACAAATCACTTGAACTCCCAGTCAACGAGCTAAGAACCAAGCTGTCCTCTGTTAACAATCAGTTAGTCTCTGTTACTGCTGAAAACAAAATCATTAAAGAAACCATTCTGGATTTACAATTGCGCAGTATAAGAGACAACCGGATTTTCCCTGCAATAACAGAGGCATCCAAAGAATACCCTGAAAAAAACAATGAAGGATTTTATGACAAATTTCATTTTAATTTTTCATTTTCATTTTATTCTTTATTCTCATTCAAAAAACAAAACAATTCAATACAAACACAAATACAAATGTTCCTAACTTATGAATGAAAAGGGAGCAGAAAGAAGAAGAATCTTATCTGATCTGCCCCTTTCACAAATAACATCATTTAATAATAATTAAAAAAAAAAAAAAAAACTAAGTAAATAAAAACAACTAAAATAAAATTAAAATAACATTAAATAAAATTACCACCGCCTACGGGTATGTCAATCAAACTCAACATATTTCGTTATATTTCCTTAACATACAGGTTTTAATTGTTCTTTTAAATGTAATTTTTGATTTGGATTCTTTGTTTTCTTTGTTCAGATTGTTCCATAAATTGATTCCTTTCACAGAAACACAACGTTCCATCAATTTTGTCCTGCATCTTGGTTTTATAAAAATCTCTGTTCCTTTTAAGTTATACTTGCTTTTTCTTTTTTCAAATCTTTTCTGAATGTTGATTGGTAAAGTTTTTTTATGAGCTTTAAACATAATTTGCAGAATACTATGGTCTACTAGTTCATGAAATTTCAACAAATTTAACTGAAGGAATAATGGATTTGTTGGATCTCTATATCATTTTCTACTAATTATCCTTATGGCTCTTTTTTGCAGAATGAAAATTGATTGAATATATGTTTTACAGGCATTTCCCCAAACTTCAACACAGTCGGTCAGATATGGAACAATCAGAGTGTTATATAAAATGTACAATGCTTTGTTGTCCAATAAATCCTTAACTTTGTGTAACAGAGCAATTGTTTTTGATATTTTTATCTTTGTATAATTGATATGTGATTTCCAATTCAAATTCTCATCCAGCATGACACCCAAAAACTTGGTTTCTCTTACTCTATTAATTTCAATACCATCTATATTAATTGAAGTGTCTGTTTCTCTTTTTCTGTTACTAAATATCATGAAGTTTGTTTTTTCAAGATTCACTGATAATTTATTTACCTCAAACCATGTTTTTATTTTTTTAAATTCCTTTTTAACCACATTCAACACATATGTTAAATCTTCCCCAGAATAACATAAAGTAGTGTCGTCTGCAAACAAAATACATTTGAGCAGTTTGGAAACATAAACAAAATCATTAATATACAAAATAAACAGTTTTGGCCCAAGAACTGACCCCTGAGGTACGCCACACTTAATAAATTGTGATTCAGATTTGACATTATTTATCTGCACATACTGCTTTCTATTCTCAAATCACCTCAAACTGTCAGCAACATCACTTTTCACCATGTTCTCCGTTAGGGACCTCACAGACCCAACACTACCTGACCCAGACCGATTATCTCCAAACAGAAGCAACTGGTTCAGGGCCAGGGAAAACTATTTAAAGGAGGGGTCACCAATCCTGATCCTCGATGGCCGGTGTCCTGCATGTTTTACATGTTTCGCTGCTTCATTGCACCGTGATAAAAGTGACTGTGTCGTTAAGAGAATTGTGCAGACCTCAATGACAAGCTGATAACGATGATTAATTAGAATCAGGTGTGTTAAAGTAGAGAAAACTCTAAAACATGCAGGACACCGGCCCTCGAGGACCAGGATTGGTGACCCCTGATTTAAAGGAACCGCCTTCAGACGTAACGACTTAAGTTCCCACAGGATATCATCCGCAGACGAAAGTAACTTTTCCCCATCTGTAAACAGGTGATACAGGAAGGTAAGAAAACTGTTATAAGTTATATTTTGATGGACAACTGTTTAAAAATATGGAAATTAATGGACTTATGTGGAATTGGCCAATAGACACAGAGACATAAAGTTCTTACCTATATAGACAAATTAGAAGCAGATATTTGTAGAAGAGCCAGGTCCTGCTCAAGGTTTCTTCCCTCTGAAAGGAGGAAGAGGAGGAGAGTTTTTTCTTGCCACTGTTTGGCTTAAGGTTTTTCTCCCACTAGGGGAGTTTTTACCTGCCATTGTTTATATAATAATTGCTCGGGGGTCATGTTCTGGGTCTCTGGAAAGATCCTAGAGACAACTTCTGTTGTAATAGACACTGTATAAATAAAATAAAATTGAATGGAATTGAATATTTGTTTAGTACAGGAAAAACACATAGTGGCTTGATGGTCATCATTTATATGCAGCCACCTTATACGCAGTTATGCTACGGTACATCAAATATAACAAAAGGGATAAAACTGGCCATTCCTAACTCTTGAGACAAAAAAAGAAGCATTTATGCAAATATTAAAATTCTCTGGGAAAAGTTACCGTCAGAGGAAATGTTTGCTATTAAAGCAGTTAGGAGCCTGATGACAGCAAAGACAGAAAAAGGTGACCATTCCTAGCTCAGTCAGGGAAAAAGAAGCAACATCTCTGAGCCAGAGGGAGTTGCTTGAAGGCAATTTATCACCGGCGTGAAAACAAAATAGAAAACACGGTCAATAGCTATTAACATAGGTTACAGAGATGAGACAAAAGTACAACTTAACTTAACTGAGAAAGGGTTCATGTTGCACAAAGTTTTAACAGATAGCACCATCAAGAAAAGTGGCTCACAGGATCCAGCTGCACTGCTGAGTTTAAATAGGATCCATCCATCCATCCATCCATCCATCCATCCATCCATCCATCCATCCATCCATCCATCCATCCATCCATCCATCCATCCATCCATCCATCCATCCATCCATCCATCCATAGGGATTAAAGCAATCAGCCATTATTTCGGTAAAAGTAGCTGGTTAAAAAAAAAGAACGTCCAACAAAAGGAATGTGTTGTTGGAAAAAATGTACACTCGGCTGTAAAAAAAAAAATGGTTATGTCACTGAGTCTTCTGGCTGATTTAGCTTTTATATGTTGTAAGAAAATCTACACACATTTTTTTTTATTATTTTGAAAGCTGCTATTAGTTAAATCAAGATTCTTCAAAAAGTCAGTTCTATCATCCTGTCGAGGCCTACCCCTACCAGAGTAGTGCTGCTGAATGCAGTGAACATGCTCATTTTTGCAAAGCTAATCAGAGAAATGCACTTCTTAAAAGGAGGCGAGTATGTAAGAGAGGGCCAGCCGCTGGAAGAAGATGAAAAACACTGAAAGTATGAAAACACGAGAGACTGAAGAATTGTGTGCGGGGGATATTGACGCTATTCAATGGTGTGTGTGTGTGTATTTTTGTCATGAAATGTTTAAGAACGTAGAACGTAGCCTGCAGCAGAGACCGTACAAAGTGTTGCACGGCCTGGCTGAACATTGAGGGTCATTCAATTCAATTTGATTTGTTAGACAGGGACTGTACATATTAATGGACACAAGTGTAAATATGTATGGTTGTAGCCACAGGCTAATTTCCACCATTCGTCCCCGCGGCAAATTAATGCCAGACACAGAATCGGACATCAGCAGACAAAGTAGACAAGATATGACATTCATAAAGCAAAAACACAACATTTAAAAGATACGACAGAACTCATGAGGGTCATGTTTTGTCTCATCGTGCAAATCACATCTTGTCAACCAATAGTGGAATATAAAGTATTGATTTTTTTTTGTTCATGCCCCATCGACTACAAGTTTCTTGCCATTCTGAGTGTATCTCAGAATTAAACTTTCAGGGCCATAACGTGTTTTCAGACTGGTGTTGTCAAAGCCTGCCCGTGGCTGCTTGAATTGAATATGCGTCTTCCTTTTTATGAGGAATGGTGTTTTTATGTGATTTTAAAAGCTGCAGACAAACTCCCCCCATCCCTGAGCATTTTGTTATATAAGAAGGAGAAGAGGAGGAAAGGGACATTTTCAAGAGGGGTGATCAGAGGACGTGAGGGAGTAGAAAGAGCTCAGGGAAAGGAAACGTAAGATGCAGCGAAGAGACGACTGGAGGAGAACAAAGAACGTTGAGAAATAGATCGATGAGCTGGGTGGAGGACGGAAATGTGAGCAGAGGAAATAAGGAATCAAAGACACACAAGAGGTTGTGATTCCTATCCACCGAGATCCCTGGAGACGCTGCCAATGTCCCCGTCAGAGCTCTCGAGGAGAGCAGGGAGGCCTCATGCGGCGTCTTCAAAGAGGAACTGCAACGGCGTGGAGCACCGACATCCTCAATCACAGGAACTGACTTGATGAATGTGTGGAGTCAGAACATTGGGGAGTTTATTATTTTAAAGAAAAAAAAAACATACAGTGGCATTGACACTTATCCGAAAAGGAAATGAAGTCTGCCAGAATCACTCACCTACAACAAATAGATTCACAAGTCACATTAGATCAGGATGCAGTTTTTAGACTTTTGTTCTTTTTTTGGGGGGGTAATTTCTCAAGAGTCCAAGGAGACTCACTTGTACCCTTGAAACTCACAGCTACTTCAGTTGTCTTTTTCTCTCAAGCTCCACTTTGGCACTGCTCTGTTACACTACCCTCAAATTATTACAAGAATATAGTTGTGCCTTGGTGCTAAACAATACTTTGGGTTTATATTGTGTTAATTCAGTTTACAGAAATAAAATACATGATTTCAAATTCTCTGCAGATATCATTTTAAACTAACATTTACTGATATATAGTCTACTAAATGGACCTAGAACTATCTCAAATGCTGTCCATTTATAAAAAGACATGTACTGTATATGGCTGGTGACCAAATTACCCTACTGGGGAAAAACAAGTAACTACAGTGTCGAGGAACTTTGTTGGTCATCAGTGATTTCCATTTGGCAAAAGCCATACTAATGTTTATTCTTGCTTTCTGCCTTCTGCCCATTCCGAATTCACTTTGCCTCCTTATGTCCTTGGTGATGTTGGCTCACACTAGAGGGCTGCATTGGGATTGGTCCCGCCGGGTCCCACGGGACCCAACGCAAATCTCGCGGGAGCGGGTGGTTTGAACTTTGCTGCGGCGGCTAAAAAAAACACACCGGGATGTAGCCTAGCGACAAGATGGAAATCAATGACGTGGAAAAGAACCTCAAACAAGGTCTTTACGAAACAAAGACAAAGCAAGGCAAGAGAAACTGTGTTTAGTGTTTGTGGCGCATCTTGGAAGAGAGACGCAGGGATTGGGATGCAGTCGGTCAGCAGCATTCTCTTCCTCCACAGCAATGTAATGGCCAAGTGATTCATTTGTTACATTAATTCGTTTCATTCATTAACTTTGTTTATTTTATGTTATTTATTAGTGTTATTTGAACCACTCACAGCTACTGTCGTTGCTATATCCTCAATCACATAATTGATGCGCAAAAGGCAAAATACAGTAGCTTGTGCGATGATGACAGTGATGGATTTGCAAATCACTTTCGGTCAGGTGACCTATGAACTGTCAATTACCCATCAAGCTCCACAATTATCATGTAACATTGAATCAGATTTGTCTAGGACATTTCTCTTGCGGGACGGGAGAAGACACTAAATCAACTCTGCATCTCTATTATTGTGCGGGCATGAATTCTCAGAGTTTTGCAGGTGCGGGCGGGAGTAGATATAAACACTGCGAGAGTGGGCGGGGGTATATATAAACACTGCGGGAGCGGGCGGGAGTGGAACACACACGTTTGCGGGTGCAGGCGGTAACGGTCAGAAATGCAGTGGGAGTGGGCGCGATCGGGGTGAAGAAAACAGTCCCGCGTAGGGCTCTAGCTCACACCATGTTGCCTATTCTTATCCACAATAAGTATGATCTTTCATTTCTGAGATGTGTAGCCTCAAACCCTCAAAGCTGATCACTGACCACAGATTTACACTCCTCAGCCTCGACTAAGATGAATGAGTCCATAATGCTAGTTTTCAAGCAGCTTTTAATGCAGGCTAAAATAGGTTGTTGCTTTGAAGGACATGGTCTTTAAACTCACTGTAGAAAGGCAGCCCACTGTAAAAGTGTACATATGATGCCTGTCAGTTCTTCTACAGTCCCTCAGAAAGTAAATTCTGTTAAAACTATGTCAGAATAACTGTACTGCCGTCTTGTGCAAGAAAATGATTAGCCTGCAGAGCCTGTTATACTGACATGCAAAGAATTTTGGTGACAAACAGGAACGTTTCATTCTGATGGCAGTGACGTGTTACCATCTTACTAATTTGTCAGTCATCATTTTTATTTAACAGTACTTCAACACACCCTGATACTAAAGACTGTGCCATTAAAAGACTTGCACAGATATGTTTCCATTAATTAGAAACATATCTGTTGATGCAGGGAAACATCTGAAACATGCAGGATAGCAGATCTCGCAGACTGACTTTGGACACCCCGGTTATAGGGGATTCATACATGCCCCCACAAATAACAAGCAAATATAAGCCCTTGGTTTTAGCATCAGGTCAGAGGGGGTCTAGTTCGGTGGTTTTAGGATTTCCTCTCTGCTTTTTGCGAATAATGTGGTCCTTTTGCAGCACGATCGCCTGACTGGAATGGTCCGCTGCCAGATGGGAAACAACTCGAAAGACAATCAACACTAACATCTTAGACCATGGTTGTCAGTTGGACAAGAATGGCATGCCCTTTCTGAGGTGCTGACAAGTATCTTGAAAGAGTTTAAGCATCATTGGTGCTTGTTCATGAGTGAGGGGAGATGGTGCAGCATCTGCAGAAATACAGACTGAACTGTCTGTTGTGGAGCAGAGGGCGCTGAGGAAAAGGGCAAGGCTTTCTGTTCACCGGTGGAGCTATGTTTCTATTCTCACCTATGGCATGAACTGTGGGGAGTGACATAAAGAATAAGATTGCAGGGTTGAAATGAATTTCCTCTGGAGGCTGGCTGGACTCTCCCTTAGAGGAAAATGTGAGAAGTTCAGTCGTTTGCAAGGGACTTTGAGTAGAGTCACTTCACATTGAGAGGGGCAAGTTGAGGTTGATTTGGCATCTTTGAACACCAAAGTAAAGCAAGACTTAAGCCTGATCAATATTTCTTTTGACATTTAAGCTTATAAAGACTGTATCTGAGTCATGAGGGTGTGTTGAAGCCTATCCCAGCCCACGACAGGTGCAGACCAATCAGATTTTCAGTATGCTCTTATTATCTATGAGCACATGTTTCACCAACAAACTGTAAAACTGGTCCACTGGTTTTCACTGAAGTACGAGACTGTGACAGCACAAAGTCATGCCCATGACTCTTTCCACCAAGCTTATTACTGGTACTGCATACACATCACGAAGGTCCTGATGTCTGTGTCCTCTGCTTCACCATTACTAGAGTCTAAAGTCTCCCAGTGGCCGTTCCTGAGCAAAGCTAACATCATAACTAACCTCTAAGAGAGAGAGAAAAGAATATCCAGGCCCTCCTTATTTCTTCAGCTTTTCCTTCCTGTCAACTCAGTCAGGTGTTAAAGGAGCTTGAGGCTCCTTTTAAGAAATTAGACTCTCTAGCGCCACCCTTCACCACGACGGCCGTTGGGGGTACTGCAGCCAACAGTGAAGCCGGCACGGGAGAACGGGGAGAACGCACATGCAGCGTCATGTGACGTCACATCCGCAGCCCAGCGCGGGAAGTTCGGGACCGAATTGCAGCACATTTTGCAGCACACAGCCTGTTCAAGGCAACGGAGAGATACACTAGAGGACTCATTCTTTTGGGTTTGGAACGCTTCATCTGACATTATTACTAGAAAACTTAAAATGTATACGGATTTTTTTCATAAATCTTGCCACAATCCGGCCTCAAGCTCCTTTAAGTGTAGAAAATAAGCTGATACAAGCAATACAAGGAGGTGACATTACTAAAATCTCCAACAACCCCAACACCAAGGATCATTAAAAGCTATTCAATATGGTGAAAAATAGGGATTTACAACAATTCCATAACAAAGTGAGAAGAAAGATGGAGGTAAAGAAGGAGATGATGGTCAGCAGGAGTGAGAACATGACTAAATATAAAAAAAAAGACAAAAGGAGGAACATGATGTGAAGAAAACAAAAGCAAATACCCTGCAGAGAACAGCAGGGAGTGGAGCAAAAACATGCAGATATCCAAGTACTGCACAGTGATACTTAAAAAAGCCAATTCCGATGTTAAAGCTCAGCAGACTGCCTTTTATGAGTAGAGGTCAACACAAAAGACTCCCCGGGGTTTGAAGATAGAGCTGAGCTGCTCTGACAAAAGACAGGGAGCAGCAATACACTGGATGAATACATTCACTCACACGCTTCTGTGGAGGTGTTTTAATTCTACCGGCTTTGCTGTGCATTAAGGTAGCCTTCAAGAGCACTGGATGCCTCAGTTAAAGCAGCACACCATGAAATAAATCTGTTCTTTCAGCCTAAACCGATGAAGAAAAGAATATTTAAGAACCGTATGATGATCTATGAAGCACATCTCACTTCTTCACATTATTATATGTTTTTGATTCCAAAATATTCTTCGTGTCTTTTTTGACCCAAATGTGATGATTTGATTGGGTGTAAGATGACTCCAAAATGGTTAATGTGGAGCCAAACTATTCAAGCACTTGAAT
Source organism: Cololabis saira (assembly GCF_033807715.1). Classification (NCBI taxonomy): domain Eukaryota; kingdom Metazoa; phylum Chordata; class Actinopteri; order Beloniformes; family Belonidae; genus Cololabis; species Cololabis saira. The sequence goes on from NC_084603.1 coordinate 33,075,943, forward strand.
ATATTACACAACAGCTTTTGAAAAGTTGTGCATGATAGAGATCACTTGGCATTAAAGGGCTAATATCTGGACATATGTCCTTAGGAGATCCCTTTGAGCAGGAGTTATTCAAAATACTAAATAAAAAGTCTGACATAGTCCACATGCCACATTAATGTAATCTTACAGAACCTTAACAAGTTTTTTGTCTCAGGAAAGCATGTTCACTGTTATGAATTGAAACACAAGAAAGGGGTAAGAGTTTGAACTCATTTTGAACTTGTCAGCAAACAACACTGACATGTGGTGTTCCTCAGGGTTCTATTGTGGGACCACTTCTGTTCAACATCTACTGTACAGAGCAAAGAAATACAGTTTTACTATAGCTATGTAGATTATATTAAAATGTATAGATTCATATCACCAGGAAAATTAACCCCATATCAGATCATATTAACCACCTTAAAGAAATAAGAAGCTGCATGCTCCAAATGTTTGTCCAGCTGAAAATTCTGCCAGCTGCAGCTGATTCAGAGTGCTGGGACCAGTAAAAGGCCGGAGAAGGGGGACCCATCATTCCACTTGTGAAATTTTAGCTTTGGTTTTCTGTCTTTCAAGGGTTTGAATTTAAAAGGTTTTTGGTTTATAAAGCTTTAAGTAGTTCAGGGCCAAAATATATTTTGAATGTGTTTGTCCTATACCTGTAAGGCTCTTATAGGCATTTTAGATCACCTGAAACAGGTCTGTTTTCTGTCCCCAGTTAGTATTTGATGGGAAGAAGTTGCACTCAGCTTTTTATGCTCTGTATTTGTGGAACAGACTCCCACAGACCTGCAGGGCCACTGCAACTATTGCCTCTTATAAATCACATCTTAAAGGTTATCTTTTTATCACTGCCTTTGACAGTTATATACATTTCAGTCTATTTTATTGTTTTATTCTGACTTTTATTTGCTGAAGACCTTTGAATGACTAAAGTTTTGATCGAGTGATTCTGTGCTTATGTATTGGCTTTGTCTTGCAAATCTCATCCTGCCGTTTGTATGTAACAACCTAAAGCCAAACTTTTGCAACAGTAGGGGTTATCACATATAACAGGTCAGTAAGGCTGTATTGGAAATCAGAACAGTTTAATGGTGAGACTGCATACTCATTTTAAGGCTTCATTACCCCTCACCTGATCCATTGATTATAAATCTCAGTTTGCACTTACATCCAGAAATAAAAAAAAAAGATATAAAATGCTTGGTAAGGTTAAGGAAACGCCTAGGATAAGTCAATCGTCATGGCTGCTTTAAAACCAGAATGCATGATTTTCAGGGTGGCCTTTCATCACAGATACAAATTTCATAGAATTAGTAAAAAGTTCAATGTGCTTTTTTGAAATCGATGCTTTTTCATAGCATTTCATTGACTACCATCATGAAAAGGAAGGTGAGGCGATTTTGTCTCAGCTCAATATCCTGATGGATTATTTTAATATCCTTGGAATTAAAATGTTTGAGACATTATATCAAGTGACTAAAAGGTTTGAATCCACTTTTTTTATGAATAAAGAAAAAAGGAATAGGACGAGAGAAGAAGAAAAAAGTCCAGATAGTGATGAAAAAAGTCCAGTTTCCTTGAATCAAGCCTTGGAGTTTCTGTGACCTCGATGACTGAGAGTCTGTACCAGCGTAAAATAACAAGTGGCTATTTTCACAAACAAAACCGCTGTTTTGTAATTGTATGATGTCAGAAAAGACTCAGGAAAGAGTAATTTACTCAGCAGTATCACATGAGAGCCCCAGCAGCCTTAAGGCATCTGGTCATTGATGGGATTCGCCAACCGTCAGACTCACTCGCCCAAGAATATTATTATTGATTTTGATTTTGAGCTACGGCCTCCTGAATGCACAGACTGGTTTTATTTGAACGGCAAACAGCAGTAGAGATATCGTTTGGCACTAATGACTACATTTTACAAGGATGCCTTTTTTCTCCTGAATGGGGGCTGTTATTATATTTATTTATCTCCTTCACTGGCAAGTTTGGGAGTAGAGAGGAGATTACCTGTCGAGATTATGCCCAATGATTAATGCTTGTTTGGGCATTGCGCGATAATGCACATTTGATTTAATGACTCAAATGAATTGCTTCTCACTTGCACCTCTAAAAAGCTTTTTTCGTTAGGGGGTGGGTGGGGGTGCAAAGTCTGAATTTCCAAACAAAAAGAAATTAAGAGGCTAAAATGCACTGAGTGGAACTTATTCTTCATGTATCATGACAGTAATATCTTGTTCATAGTCTAATCTCTGAGGAAGAAAAATGCAAATGTGATTTACTCAGATGGAAATGAGAAAACCTGTATAAGTGGTAGATTGATAAGGGTGCGTTAATGAAGAGTTTCATGAGACGATACAATATTGATCTGAGCCCATTATGTAGCCTTTTCATCCAGACTGACTGATTAAATGTTGCCTTTGTAAAAAAATATAAAATGACAATAAATTATAATGTCCACTTCATATCGCCACGTTTGTTGCCAACCAAAATAACCAAAAAGCTTTGAATTTGTACAGTTTACAGCTTGAAATACAGTTCATGCGTTCAAAACACGAGTCAGTAGTTGAAAATGTGGATTACAGCCAAGAGTAATTTCTGTCAGCGCTCTCATGGTCCGCAAACCATTTCCTCTACATTGCATATCTGCCACATCATTGGCATTTTATATTAAAGGGGACCTATTATGAAAAACACGTATTCTCTTACTTTAACATATAAAGTGGTCTCCCCTCAGCCTGCCAACTCAGAGAAGGAGGAAAGAAACCAAATTCTGCAGTGTCTGTACAGCCGCCCGGATGATCCTCCAGTGTGATGTGGATCTACGAGCCGTTAAGATTCTGCTCCTGTCGTGACATCACGACAGGAGCAATGTGTGAAACTACGCCCACAACTAACTCCGCCGGCTGGAGCTTCCGCCATTTTTTCGTAGCGGTGTATGGCGTCATTCAGGCAGCCAATCAGCACAGAGCCTCATTATCATAGCCCCGCCCACTCAGAATCCTGCATAGATAATGAGGTTAGAGAATGGGAAGATAAAGACATGGCTCAGAGGCTGAATTTCTAATTTATTTAGCAAAAACAATCAAAAGCTTGTTTTTAAGACATTCAAGGCCTGTTTAAAATAGGTATTATATGCCATAACAGGCCCCCTTTAAATGAGCCGAAAGGGTTTGCTTCATCAACGAGGGTTTGACCATAATTTTCCAGTTGGCCAACATAACCCGATCCACCCCGGTTACGTCGCATTCGGGGAAGAGGTACTCAAATTTATCAATCCATCTTATTTATTGTGAGCGAGAGAACGCTTAAACATAACCACGGGTAATCTGCAATGCAGTTTTTAAAAATGTCCAGTTTCTCGCATGTGGCCTTGAAGTAATGCGATTCTGATCCGGTGATTATCTCGCCCCTCTTCTCGGTGTAACAGTATATAGTCAGCAAATAAATACTGAAATTGTTCTCTAGGTAAGTAACTTCTGGATGATGACTGGACTGGAGCGCCAACACAGATGCTCAGGGAAGGACAGAGCCGACTGTACTTCCTCAGAAGGCTGGCGTCCTTCAACATCTGCAAAAGTATTCTGCAGATGTTCTACCGGACTGTTGTGGACAGTCCCCTCTTCTATGCAGCGGTTTGCTGGGGAGGCAGAATCAAACCTACGGACGCCTCACGTGTGGACAAAGTGGTGAGGAACGGTCTGTTGTTTGGACACAGAACTTGACAGTCTGACATCTGTGGTAGAGCGACGTGCACTGAGTTCCTGGTTATCATGGACAATTCCCACCGTCCACTGCACAGCATCATCTCAGGGCAGAGGAGCTGCTTCAGCAGCAGAGCTGTCTCTGTCCTGCTCCACAGACAGAATGAGAAGGTCGTTTCTCCCCCAAAAGATAGCACTAACATCCCCCAACACCATCAACACACTGGACGCTATTTTTTCTATTCTTGTCTGCTTGTTTTGCAACTTACTGTAAGTACGGAGACTGGGGACAGTTGCAACTTGGGGCAGTTGAAACATTGCATATTCCTCCAATCAGGAATGAGATCCAGCTATGACGTTCATACTGCACACGCTCAGTTAGCTCCTCCCTCGTCCAGGGAGAAATCTGACGTGTGTCACCTGTCTTTCATTGAAAACCAGATTTCAAGGTAAAAAAGTATTTTTTTAATGAGTTTTTGTCATACTGTCTTAACAGTTTACAAGAGTAATTGTAAAGTCATACCAGTTTAATCAGCATATTTTCAGCTGCTACAGTAACATGTAGCATCTTTCAAACCCATTGTTTCAACCTGGTGTAACCATTTTTTTTATGGCTGTCAGTGTGGGTACAGTTGCAAAATATTTCCCTTTTTTAATTTTAATAATACACTTTTAAAATCCTAGCTAAGCCAAAATGTACCCTACATTTGACCTACTATTTGTTTTCACTATTCCAGGAGAGAGGAAACATAACAGAGAGGGGTTTCCCTCTACACATTTTGACTATAGCAGCAGAGCAGCAGGGCAGGACAGTGAGGACTGTGGAAAAGCACTATGGAATTTGCCACACTACACTTTACTGATATATTAAGAAGACAGAGAAGCTCAGGAGAAGAGATGGAGTCAGGGTACTGGACTCCCAGAGGGTTTTTTCTGACCATCAAGAAAAAAGCCTTGCAGAATACTTAAGAACTGCAGCTGATTTATTCCATGGTCTAAGCAGCAAAGAGCAGGGGGAAGGTATAAAACCCGCTTATATAGCCTGTACAGTAAAACAGTAGAAGGAATATAGTAAGGAGAATAAGACAGTAAGTAAAAATTAAAGTAAAATGAAATAATTAGACCCAGACAAATTATAAACACATTTTTCTTTATTTTATTCCATCTATTTTTCAGGTTCAGTGATTTGCCCACCAACTGTCTCATTATCAATGCCTTTATCCTGAAACCTGGGATCAGACCCGCATTGCCAGCTATGACTGGTTTTGGCGTTTATGAAAAAAAGCCCTCTCTTTCTGTGCGGCGTCCACAACCCACAGGTTTGTTGAGAGCCACAAGTTTTAACAAACATAATGTGTCACAATTTTTTGATAATCTGGCCAAACTTCTGCATACACATAAATGTCACGTAAAAGATGTGTGGAACATGGATGAGACTGGGGTTACAACAGTCGAAACCCCGAAAATGTTGTTGCCAGGCGTGGTGACAGACAGATTGGGTCATCCATGTCAGCGGAGAGTGGACTGTTACTCTAGCCTGTGCAATGAATGCACTGGGAAATATGATTCCACCACAATTCATATTCCCCCGGGTCCATTTTAAAGCTGAGAGATGTGAGATTTATTTACCTGAATATTGGGTTTTCAAAGATAAACAGTCTCTGAGAAACAGAAAAAAAGTGCAAAAAGTGTTGCAACTGTTACCCTTTGCAGCTTATGTACCATTTTTCTCTTGGACTGTGGCTTAAATAGCACTCTTTTTATTTATTTCATGTCTAATTTGTGGATCCTGCTGGAAAATGTGGGATGCATAAACTATCTATCTATCTATCTATCTATCTATCTATCTATCTATCTATCTATCTATCTATCTATCTATCTATCTATCTATCTATCTATCTATCTATCTATCTATCTATCTAAAAAAGTCAAATGTAATGACATGAAAAATGTAAAAAGTAATGTAAAAAGATGTGTCAATTTAAATATGTCACTACAATGAGTAAAGTTTGCCACTTCACAATATAAATACATAAATTATGATGATAAATAATAAATTACGATTTAACAAACAAGAGTGAAGCTTTTCAACAATGTCAAACTTTTGGACGTAGACTTTAATTGGCTTCAGTTTGAGTTTAGCAAAGGAGGACACATTCAAAAATACCAGTTTTGCTCAGCGTAGAAAGCTAGGCATTATCAGCCCTCAATCAATTACTGTGCTGGCCTGTGAAAATGAAAAGTCTTCGAGTTATTGAACCAAATCTGAGAATATCATCTTTGTGTATGCTACTCCTGTCAGCTGCCATACTTTGGAAATGGGTTTTTAAGGCATCAAATCTTCTTTAAAAAACCTGTAACACGAATAAAAATCCAGTCCAGCCCTTGGGATGTTATTTGAATTTAACAGTAAAAGAAAAGGAGAGAAAACCCCAGCTCAGTTGAACAGATGGTAGAAGTATGCAATGAATCATTCATCGTTACTTGTGGTTTCTAATTCGTCTCATTTTTGAACATGTTGTTCTTAAACCGCCCCATAAAAGTGAACAGAAAAAAAAACAGGATTTGCCCCCCAGCAATCCCAAAGTTATCCCCAAAGTCCCTTATTTATCTGAAGTTTTTCCTGTCAGCAACTATGGAGTATTTCATTAATAATAAGCCTAACTTTGAGAAATGCGAGGCAGCTTTTGCAGCACTGCACCACACATGCCGAGACATTTTTCTCCTTCTTACTGGTGCAGCTCCAATTCTTCTTGTCTCACACCCCCATTTTTCACCACAGAACAATGAAATTTGACTTAATGTCCCGAACGGTGATTTGTTACGGCAGACTTTGCTCTAAAATGCTTCCGATCACACCTCGCTGCAGGGCAACTCTCTGTTGTTTCATGGACTCCATCATTTTATAAAGTCCTAGTGCGCTATTTAAAAAAAAATGTCCTCCTGTGGCCTTAATTTTAGCATTCGCGGTCAAAACCTTTTCTTATGTGTTTTATAGCTTAGTTTTTGCTAGATGAAACACACATCTGCAGGAGTGTTTTTGCAATAACGCTTAAAAAAATCATAACAAAATACGGTACTTAATAGAAATACAGCACATTTTGCATTTGGTAAAGATTTTCTCGCACCTTTTTTCGTTATATTTTTCCCTCATAATTCCACACACTCTTTCTTAAAAGTGACAGTCGACACACAGGAAAGGAAAGAGGAAGCCTCAGCGGTCAGGGTTCATGCTCAACCCAGTGAGGTGCGAAAGTGTCCGCTCTTTCCTTCATTTATTTGTAAAAGCCTGAAAAAATATGCAGCCAAAAATGAAAAAAAAAAAACGCTTACAAAGGAGGCAGGACTTTGCCCACAGATAAGATCATTTCTGTGATTTCCATGGTTTTCCGAGGTTTGGCATGGAATAATTAAGGGTATAATTTATCGTAAGCTTGTTTTCTAAATGAAGCCCCGAGGGGCTGCACAGAAAACTTCACATTTTGAAGAACACTGCGCTTACAAATGAATCCTTGATGCCTCTGTAACAGAGGAGAGGAGTAATTGGATAAAATTACCAGGTTATTAAGGAGGGCAGGACAGCGAATGAATGAACAGCAGCTTGAAGTTGTGACAATGTTGGCATAACGCGTGAAGAATTAGAGAAGCAGTAATAAAAAGCTTCTCTACATTAAATTTTGTCTCGGCTCCATTTGTTTTGTTACATCGTGGATGCAAACAATGAATGACCATAAAAACGGCAGCTCTGGCGGCCGAGACGATTTAAATTGCAACTTCACGATGCTTAAAGCAGAAACTCTTATCTGGATCATAACACACAACCTTGATGAAGTGTGTTAGGTCCTCTCCTGGAAATGTGATGAGGTGAATCTCGCTCTATGTAAATGGGCCCGATTAATTCAGACCAAAACACAGATAAGGAGACAAACAATGTTGTTGAAGATTTAACTGACAGTGAGAAATGTATTCTGCTTTGGGGTAGTTTGGCTCATTTATCACATCAGTTCCAACGCCGATGCGAGACGGGAAGTGCATCCAAGTTTCTCAAAAACCCCCCAAAAAGAGAAAAAAGTCAGTTTCAATGTTTTAAATTACCCCCAAAGTATATTTTGCAGACAAGAACTTCGATAATAGTCTTTTATTACAAGTTCTTTGATTAATTTTCTTTTATCTGGACTACTTCCTAGACATATACGTGTTTCAGAAAATAAGAGCAATGCAGGTAAAAAGCAATCATTTCTGTTGCTTGTTTCACAAGATGAAAGTTGGTCCCTGAGAGTTGAACGACCTCAAGTTATTGTCTCAGAGAGAACACAGATAAACTCAAACTCTGTGATAACAGTAGTTCAGAGCAGAGTTATCCAGCTTTCCCTGCTTAATTACCCTCAGAGTTCACAAAATGCTGCAGTTTCTTGGAAGTGGGGAACACAAAGCTGTAGAACTGAATTCAGAAGAGGGACAGTCCTCTTGAAGAGGAGTTGAAGGGTTGAGTTTGTCTAAAACAGGCTGATGTGACTCGAACTCTGAAGGCATGCACTTTTGTAGGGACACTGTGGTATTCTGACCAAAATATAACACACATCTCATTACTGCAAATGGAAATGGCATCAAATTTAAAATGAGTCATAGTGTCCTTTAAGCCTCATTTAGACTTTGCTGTACCTTGTCCCAGCAGATGAGCTGTGTTTCATCATCAGCATGTGGCAAATATAACTCAAACCTTAGTGTTATTTTAATGGCAACACAAATTACGCAAACTAACACAAACCTTCCTAGACACACACACACACGCACGCACGCACGCACGCACGCACGCACGCACGCACGCACGCACGCACGCACGCACGCACGCACGCACGCACGCACGCACGCACGCACACACACCGTATTTTCATATAAAGTAGAATGTAACAGCAGAAGTTATCTTTTTCCCTGTCTTTATTAAAGATCGTGTGGCTCGAGTGGCCTTCACTGAAAGCAGACTAACAGGAAATTGCGGCAGAGACAGAAGGGGAAGACACCGAGAAGAAGGGTCACCGGGAGTGAACCAGGAGTCAACACTAGACCGGCGGTACAGCTTCTGTATGTGGCACAGCCAAGTGAGCTTTTACCGCCCCGTCTTCCTGCAGCCTGCACTGAATACCTAAAAACTCCTCCAGAGACACGGGAGTCTGGGTGTCCTTGCGTTAGAATAAACCAGGTGAAATAACCTGCTAATGGGACCTTGACTCCCTCTGGTGGGTTTTAAAGCACTTGTTACTCGGGAGAGTAACCTCAATGGAATTAAAACACACTGGATGAATGATATATTTCAGCTTTATATGAATTTGGAAGAGCCACACGATGTACCCAGGGAGGGGAACATGTGGTCCACGTTATTCAGCCTGCTGTGATCTCAACCTCCACTGGAATAACTGGTGAAAACATATGAATGTTCGTCTGACTAGTTTCATAGTTGAAAGATTGATTGTTTTAAACGTGAGAGCAGCGAATACAGTAAACATGTAAACTGTAGGTTGTTGCTACAACTGATTCCAATCTTCTCAATCTTAATTGTTAACAGAGGTGTCAAGTAACAAAGTACAAATACTTTGTTACCTTACTTAAGTAGAAATTTTGGTTATCTATACTTCACTGGAGTCATTATTTTTCAGACGACTTTTTACTTTTACTCCTTACATTTTCACACAATTATCTGTACTTTTTACTCCTTACATTTTAAAAACAGCCTCGTTACTCTATTTCATTTCGGCCTTTAAATAAAAACTATCTAGTTAAATTGTTCCATCCGGATAGAGTGAATTTGGTTGTGGTTGTTTCAGATGTTCTTGTCCAGTTTTGTTCTTACATCCGTTTCCTCAGATTCCTGCAACTAAACTTGGATGTACATTCCAATAAAGGTTAGGATAAATGATAACATGCCTCTGAAGTTTGACTTTTTGCACCATTACAATACTTATAGGCAACTAGTCATCATATCTCCTGCTCTCTGAAACACATGTTAATGCTTAATAGTACACAGATATGGTTCTTTAATATATTTGCATTATACTAAGATGCATTAATTTTCAAAGGCTTTTGTCCTTAATGGCTTTTTTCCCCCTTACATTACTTTTACTTTTATACTTTAAGTAGTTTTGAAACCAGTACTTTTATACTTTTACTTGAGTAAAAAACTTGAGTTGATACTTCAACTTCTACAGGAGTATTTATATTTATACTTCTACCTGAGTAATGAATGTGAATACTTTTGACACCTCTGATTGTTAACAGGTTATTGTTAACAGCTGTTCTACATGAATGTTTCTTTGGTTTTCTCATGCAGTTGATGGTTTATGTTATCTGACGGATCTGACTGATCTTGCTAAACTGACTAGTGTTGTCCAGGACTTTCAGCCTGTAACGTGCCTTGTTTCAATGTCTTTCGCGCCTTATCAATCATCTCATCCGTCACGTAGCGAGCTTCGACTGCTGCATCGATCTCTTTGCTTGCTTTCTTGAAAAACATCTTGTGGCCTCAGTAGGCATGTTTTCAGACTGGCGACGGGTTCTCTCTCTCCTGGGTATTTTGGATAGTCCTCCACATGTCTAGTTGAGTAATGACGTCTGATGTTGTATTCCATGTGCGCCGCAACTCTCTCTGCATATAAGACATGTCAGGGTGCCCCTGTGCTAAAAAACCCCCAGAACAATGGTGTCGCCCACTTTTCCTGAATGTGTCTGCATTCGTCGAAAACCTCTCTCTTCCTGGCAGGTTTTCAGAAAGACATGATAGGAACTGGGTGACGGCTAGGGGTGAGACGGTATACCGTATTTTGGTAATACCTCTGTGGCGTAAAGCTACGGCGGTGACGCTGAGATTTCCAAGCTCACGGTGATGCTAATTAATTAATTATTTTAATATTATGCGGCACTGCCAGTGCAACTGCGCATAAAAAATAAGATGCAAATCTACAAGACATCAGTATGTACAAAAACTAATCTATAAGTGAACGCTTTGTTCACTTATAAATTAGTTGTTTGTTTGCCGCATGGCAGTGATGTCATACCAAAGCACAACCCGAATTTGACTAAAGAAAAAAATATGAAAGAAAGATATGTGTGTGTGTGTGTGTATATATATATATATATATATATATATATATATATATATATATATATATATGTTTGTGTGTATATATTATACAATATATATCGAGGGAGAGACTTTAGTGACTGAATAATTACATTTAGCTGACATGCATAAACCAAATAGAAGATGTATTACTTTACATAAAGCATGTACATTAATTTGATAATTATATACTCATACTTGTCTGTTTTGTTGGTCATTTCATGGCTACTGGTACATAAAAAATCTTCAAAAAAATATACCATCTCCGTGAAATACAGCAGCAGGGGAAGAACATGCAAACTCCTAACGGGCCTAAAAGTGGAACCAGGAACCTTCTTGCTGTGAGCCAGCAGTGCTAACCACTTAGCCACAGTGCTGCCTGGAATTGTTGTTACAATTTTAGTACATATTGTTGTTTCATCTATTTTTATGCTTTTATCTTGCATTATTAGATATATTTGCTTATTTTTTATTGTTGATTTGGGGATTTTAATTTGCTTTAGCCTCTTCCGCACTTTAGTCAACTGAGGTTGTTTTAAATGTTCTATGGCGGGTATAGAAAATTGATGGATGGATGGATGGATGAAATAAAAGGGCATCAAAACTGCCCTCCAGAAAAGCTATGGGCAATGTTGCAGAGGCTTTGTCCACCTCTTTTTCAGTTTGAAAATCGCCTCTTGAAATGTTCCTCTCTCTCGTGGTACAGCATTTAAAAAAAAAACAAAATAAGAAAAAAAAGTTAAAATAATTAGATTTTTTTTAAGGCAATATTTTCTGTTGGAAGCTTCTCTTGCATCTGCTGGTGTGATGGAAATATTGGCCCCGGCCCGGGTAGTGTGCAGACTCATATTTTGTTCCTGAAAGATTAGCTCTGGTGTCACAATGACCTTTTTATCAGAATCATAGCGTTTAGTCATCACTTTGTGATGTTCAGAATTACTATGCATCTCTTATTCTGTCACTGCTGCATCGAGACGCCTGATGTACGTTTAGACCCAGTTGCATGAAACTAATTCATCATCTCTCGCATCTTTATTCATGAAATCTAATGCACTCAGTTTCAGTCCAGATAGTCACCCAGTGGTTTAAACAAATTATACAGAGGTGTTAATATGTTTTTCACAGCATTTAGGCGACCATGAAGGGACATGGTCTGTGCAATCGTTCCCATCCCGGAGCGGATGTCCATGGAAGACAACCTGCCAACCTCACACCCGCGTAGCCTTCAGGGATGTGGACTTGATGTCCGTCCTGGGCGTAGGAGGTGCACTGCCGAGGCTTTTCTGGGTGAGACTGTTTCATATATTTAATCTTTAAGTTGTTTCATGTTTGAGATGCTGGATGGAAGGCTGAGTGGACGTAATTTGTGATAAAGGCCTATTGTTCATGTTATTTGACTGTTTAAAGAGTCCGGTGAGGAATCTGTGGGCTGACACGTTCAGTCGCCCATCAGTTTTGGTTGAAGAGCAGCTTTGGGTAGTTGCTAAACCCCGTCTCCGGTTGGCTTCGTGGATGTTGTGCCTAAAACAAACTATTTTTTACAATCATTGACCCTGTGTGTGGTACCGGCGGCGGAGGAGATGGGGCAAATGTTAAAATTACTGAAAGTTTGAAAATCGCCTCTTGAGGTTTTTTCCAACTTGCTCTCATGGTACATATAAAAAAGAGGCAAAATAAGAAAAAAAGTTCAAATTATTTTGATACCCAGTACAACTTTTCAAAAGTTATATATTTCTGTTGGAAGCTTCTTTTGCAACTGCTGGTTAACTCAAACGAGGTGAGGAAAAAGTCTGGAAACTTGCTGCACCTGGAGGGAGTTATGAGAAAGTGTTATGTGAAGTTCAACAAATTAGACAGGACTGCAACAAAAACAGGGGGGAAACGTTAAGATCAGAATAAAATGAAGTATCATCTGTTTTGTGTGTCCCATGCTACGTCGAGGCTTCTTATCGCTTTCTTGTCATATGAGGGAAAATATAAATGTCAGAGACAAAGTGACGGTTCTTTGTCTCCACCTACACAGACAAACTTACACAAAGGACTGAGGACTAACATGTGACACTGAAGACTCATCTTTATTGAAAAAAGAAACAATAAAAAAATAAAATGAACAGAAAAAATGCACTATATCATTTTTGACCTTTTTTCACCATAAAATAAATGTTCTTCAATGTCATGATGTAAACAAGTCTTTTGCTTTTTAGATCACAACCCAATTTTTTTGATTTTTTTTATTATTTTTTACATTTACATTGTGGTTTGGTGTGTCGGGAGGAACACACACTTTTAAAAACACACTCAATCTTGCTCACTCTCACACACACTCGCACAGAGAAATTTACATTAGATTTTCCAAGAGGCAAGTAACAAAATGGGTTTTGTTTAAGATGAGTTTTTTTTGTTTTTTTTTGTGAAACCCAGTGACCCAGCCTTAACACAGACCATTAAACAGCATTATTTCCATCCAGCATTGAACCATAAACAGTTTCTCTGAACCATCCTTTTTGTTTTACAAGAAGTGAACCTCATGACTTGAATTCACCTGTGAGAGAAATGTAATATACACAGAAGTTTGTGCAGCTATGAAGCACACTCGATAAATGAAGACCAACTCTCCTCTTTTAAGCAGCCAACTTTTCAGAGTGAAGCATTGACATTTTTAGAAATCACATTAAAGATTTAAATACTCCGAGAGACTCAGGTTTTGGATGTTAAATCATAATATGTCTCCTAACCCCAACCAAGTTGCAGTGGATGCCTCAACTTACACAGTTTTCTTCCCTAAATCTAACAAAGTAAAAGGTGACAACAAAAGTTGGTAAAGTCAGTTCACTTTAGTCCGTTTCCATTCCATCCAAGTCAATAACACTTTTATTAATCCTCAAAGGGAAAACTCAGGGAGAAACACTGGTCTTGCATTGGAACCAATCAGGTTGTTCCTGGACTTAATTACATATTGCTAAGTGTTTGCAATGGAAAGTTGCCAAAGTCTGCTTGTAAAGATATTAAATGTCACTCAGGGAGTGACCCGAAACAGTGAAATAAGGAGCTCACGTCAAGGCTCAGCTGATTGCTGCGGTGGTTAAAATTCCAATTCACTTTAGTCCACAAGACAGTGAATTGGTGTCTCACTTGACACATGTTCCTACAAGATAACAACGCCACGCACATGCTGTTGCTTTAAGCATGATGCTAGCATGTCCCAGTGTATCTGCACCAGGATCTGATTACAGGCGGGCCTACTCCTGATTAAGAGATTAGTAAAGTTACACATGTAAGTGGATTTACTCCTGCCTGATCCCGACACCAGCACAAGTAGACGGCAAAGACTAATGCAGCATAGAGTGTCTTCAAACAAAAGAGATTGGACTGACCTGTTTACATGTGGTTGACTCTCACGAGAGTCAAACATGAGCATGAGCAATCATGAACATGAGAGTTGTTGCATTTTGTATCAGTGGGGGGTTAAAAGGGGGGAAATAAAAGGAAAGGACTGCATGGAAAGGGGACATCACGTCAGCGAAGATGAACTCCAGCTCTGAGACAGTCAGCAACTCCTCATATAAGCAGATATTTTTCCAGCCCTGTATCTCGAGCACGGATTAGCTTTTCTGGCACACACAGGAATCCTTCTCTGTGTCTTTGCCACTCTTTTCCTGTTTGATCCCGTTCAAACCACCTTTGAGAGATGAGCCTCATTGCTCTATATTTTAGCGTCTATGCTATCAAAGCGCGTTTGTGCCCAAGATGAAGGCATTTGTATGGAGGAAGGAGGACTTCCATCGGAAAAGAGCGCTTACACACACACATGCTGATAGCGTCTGTGCTCGCTGACACTGATTCGGTGTGCAGTCCAGATGAGGTGTGATGGCTGCTGCCCGGTCTGCCGGGGCCGTGGGTTTGGAGGATCAAGCTGTGGCTCTTATCTCTCTGGCCTGATAGTCTCACCTCTACTCCCCGCCATCAGTCTTGCGCTTTTCACACACACACAGGAACAGACGCTATACTGACGGTCTTGCTACCTCACTTTTTTTTGTCTGTGTGTGACTAGACTGGAGGTGAGGCAGCAAGACTGCAGTGCACGTCATGAATCTGTGCTTAGATGTAGTAAAATGAGTGCAGGCAGGCAGGCATTTGGTTGTGAAGCAGGTCCACTGAATGCACACACATGCACACGCACACACGGACACACACACAAAAACTGTACGGAAAAAGGGTCAAAATAATGGGAAAAAACCACCATCCCAACATCAAATGTCTGGGTTAGGTGTGAAGCCTAACCGCTTCAGGGCACCTCAGCATTGATTCTGCAAGTCTGCTGAACTCCACAGGAGGGATGGACAATCATTATACCCGGAGATATTCACCTGTCGGGTGTTTTTGATGATGTAAATGTAAAATAGGAGTTCAGCTGAGTTGAGATCTGGTGACTGTGATGGATGTAAGCATGTGATTCACATCCTCATTAAAAACCAAAGCATGACATGTGGCCCGGCTTTTTTTCCCATCTTTGAAGATCCCGCTCCCATAAAAATACTTTGCCCATCCTTTTAGGAGATATTTTTGAGAGCAAAAATGCTCCTCCACAGCAGAAGAGAATGACTCCAGACATTTTGTCCCAATCATAGTGAATACACAGAATAGAAAGAAAATGTGGACTGACAAGAACTCTTGAAATGATTGTTTAAACTCAGCTTTTTTGTTTTTCTTAACTAGCCAGTCCCAAAGGAATATGTATAAATTCTGCTTTGGTCCACAACAACAAAAAAGGTATTACCTACAGACTATCGGCTCGAAAGTTGTGACATTTCCTTTTTTTAAATTCTGTTTTACGAACAAATCTGTGCACGGTCAATGTTAAAGGGATTGTGACATGAAAAACACATTTTTCTTGATTTTTTGTGTTTTGTTGGGTGTCTTGACATCAATTACACCCAAAAAACAACAAACTTTTAACATTCAGTGTATTGTGTGCTTTCTGGGATTTTCCGCATAACTATGCAAAAACGGCTCATCTGGTTTGCTGGCGGATCGTTACGTATAGACCCGCTAAATCACCGCCCCCTCCACCCAGCTCCCTGCCTCCTCTCCTCTCCAGCGCACCATAAAGGCTGATTTATGGTTCCGCGTTACACCGACGCAGAGCCTACGGCGTAGGGTTACGCGGCGACGCGCACCGTACGCTGAACCCTACGGCGTAGGCTCTGCGTCGATTTAACGCGGAACCATAAATCAGGCTTAACACGGAGCTGTTTAGAGCCTCTTTTGTTCTAATCACCGGAGGAAAACTGCTAAGAAGACCCGCGGCCACTGACTGGACTTAAGATAAGGGGACAGTGCTGCTTGCATGCCTTTTATTTTTATGATTGTTTGCTGTGGTTCGCCCTGCTGCTTTTCCGTGCATGCTTCGCCTGTCGCTCCCGGCTTAACTCTCCGACGCCGCTGTGAGCGTATGGCTGGGCTGCAGGAGGTTTGGAGGAGGAGCGGCGCAATGATTGACAGGAAAGGGGGGAAAGGAAGCATTTTTCACGGCGCAAAAAAACACTGTAATAAAAAGCCAGGAAAAGAGTACTAGAGTGAAGTTTTTCTTGTTACACTCTTTTAGACACATTTGAGGGATGTTGGCCAAGACTTTTAATAGTGTTAAAAGCATGTTAAAAATGATGTCACAATACCTTTTAAGAAAAAAATCAATAGAAAAATAATTGCAGCCACCACAATGTCACTGCACTGGTTTGTTAAATACAAATTTAAGTCCTTGAGTTTCATCATTTTGGTTAAACCTGATTGCACAAATGATCTAATAACTGTAATATATATTAGATTATGGTACTACTGTATTTTAAAGGGGCCACCAGTGCATTGATCGGAAGGTAATTTAAGAAGTTCATGGTTCATGTAAGAAGTAAAACATTTTTGAAGGGGTGTTTACACCTCCTTCCAGACTCCCTTTCAAGAAGACATTTACACACATCTTTGTCACAGTTTTTCTCTGTGTATGGTCGGGGTTCCTCTTTGGAAATTCAAACTGGACCACGTTGAGGCGCTGCAGGGCCTCATCAGCGTTTGATCTTTGAACCAACACTGGCAAGAGTGATCTACGCTTACAAAGCGAGCTAATTACCCCTGGTGGTGGGTTGTGG
This sequence comes from Cololabis saira, assembly GCF_033807715.1. Taxonomy (NCBI): domain Eukaryota; kingdom Metazoa; phylum Chordata; class Actinopteri; order Beloniformes; family Belonidae; genus Cololabis; species Cololabis saira. The sequence goes on from NC_084603.1 coordinate 33,092,925, forward strand.
TACTGCATGTTTTAAGTGCAGGATTCAGGCTCTGTTCAAGCCATGTCAGGTTTCACATGGGGAGCTTCAGTGCTCAGTTGTCAATTATTTATTAGAACAGACACAATACAATGAGATGGCATTTACAGTAGAGTCTGAATTAAAATAGATTCAATCAAGAGATTTAGATTTGTGCCATATCCTTTTTTTGTTATTGATAATTATTAAGGCTGTTTTTTTCTGCTTTAGGCTCCAGGGTACAAGATTGAACTTCCAGGAAAAAAACTAAAAAAGCAACTCATTCCAAAAACTAATTAAGCTTTATTTTCCTGCATTTGCCCGACCCCCCTCCTCCCCCCGAAGTGCATTTCCAAATGTTATCCACTTTATTGTAAAACTAATACTTTTTTGTGTGGTGCACACCAGTCTTGGTTTTCATCTTGTAAGATTGTCAGTCCTGGACACAGAGAAAAATAATGAGAGCTGTAAGTTCTCATAAACAGTGCCATGTTTGCACACGTACACCGCATCCACACCTCATTAGACTGTAAATAAAACAGACTAATGAAGAAAGTCGGATATACTCGCAAAATCTGTGACTAATCAAAAGAGAAGCCAATCTCTTCTCCCAATCCGAAGTCAGACACTCATTCCTGTTCTGCTACCGTTTCTCATGATGCAAAAATAATTAGGGGTGAAGCCGTGTGCAATGTTCAACCGCTTGCTCTTCATTCAGAGGTCTGCATTGCCCTGCGTCAAATTAGCCTTTCACCTCTGTTGTATATTTACCGATGCTCAGTGGTTAAAGAGTAGACGCATTACGCAGGTTATAAAACCAGTTTGAATCATCTATTCAAAACTCAGATACTGATAACAGTTTATAAAACAAAACAAATCAATTTTGGTTTGTACTGGGTCTGTGTACAGGCAGGTATCAGCCACCAGTATTTGTGCACAGTGGATGGACATCAGCGTCACGTAACCAAAGCAATCAAACGCTGGGCAGCTCCGTGAGTAGAATGAGATTTAGAGATTTAGCCTCGTTGTTCCGTTATTGATGAAACAAAGTAAACGTGATGAACATGTGTGGGTTGTTGAAGAGAATCAGTTACTGTCTGACATTCAGCAAATTCTCTGGTACTCCGTATCTCTGTCACTGCCTGGCAAGCATCGCTGCCTTGGACGCACGTGTGCACGCACTGGTGTAATGTAGGTCTATAAACTTAGATATTGGTCATTTACTGGGATTAAATTAATTTACAAACTGTTTTAAATGTATATTCAAAATGTTGCACTGAATCTGAGATATTCAGAGGAACTCAGAGACTCAAATACTTCATAAATGTGGTTAAGAGATGTAATTCCACATAAAGCTTTGGCTACTTTGCAGGTATATCAGATCTGACAGTTCTCCATCATTATCCATCCCCGTGCCTTCGTACTCAGGGTCCTGGATCTGCTGGAGCTCTTAGGTCTCTCTGGGGGGCCTGGCAGCACATTACTGGCAACAATAAAGTACAGTTTCTTCTGGAGACCAGATCCATGGCAAACATAACTGACGTGTATTATTATCATATTTTGTATCTAGGCAGTGCGAGGGAGGGAACGGGGCAGGAAGTCTTCTCAGGTTGTGACAACCCCCTTTATTATGGGTCTGCACCACAGCTAGTAATAATGATCATCATTTAGAAACTGCTTGGGTCGTTTCAGCTCCCACCTCGGAGTATGTAGTCTCCCAGGATGAAGGGACCATCGGTGATGTAACTCTACAGGGATTGGGAGAAATAATAAAACTGTAATTCGAGAGTTTTAACCGAGGTGGCAAAAGAAAACCCTGTAATAATGTAGTAATACGAGAACCACGTCATAATTAGTCAGAAAATAAAAGGACCGTCAGCTCTGTCAGTTTACTGACATAATGGCTGAAATGTCATTTTAGTTTTTTAAGTCTTTTGGATATGAGATGCAGCTGTAAAAAATAAATAAATAAGAAACCCTTAAAATGTTCTGTCTTTCAAGGAACCCCCCCAGACTATTTTCTTCAGCGAGCCCTTGGTACTTTGTTGTCGGAAAGCACCTGTTGAGAGCTAATCTGAGGTTGCATTACTGAATCAGACCTTTCTGATCTTTAGACATTAATCTAGCCAAGTTGTCTAATTAAAAAAAAAAAAGAAGCAAAGAAACGAACATCGCAGCAAAGTGGACTACGGCTCTACGTGTCCCGTGAAACATGCCAGTGTCCTGATGTGTGACGTACATACGGTAGTTTGTTTGTAGGTTGTCTTGTATATTTTATGACTGAGTGACTTCATGAAAGTACAATAAAAGAGGATAAAAGGCTGGAGGAGGAACACCGAGTCATCTCCTTGCACTGTTTAGTTGGGTTTAAGCACCGAGACTTCTTGCTTAAGCTCACACAAAAAAAATCAAAAAAAAATCAATCCACCGAAAAATAATTTCTTTAGAAGTTGAAGTTTAAAGCAAGGCAACGCGAGTCATTTCAAACTCATCAAACAACCAAAAGGTATTTGCTTTCTTTCCTTTTCCCCTGGTGAGGCTGAACCTTTGGATCAGCTCCGTTCACAAAACCAGTCGGTTCCACCCTGTAAAGATTTCATTTAGGCTCACGCTGCCGTGAATTTCCAGGAGGAAGAACAGCGCTGCATTTCACTCTGCCGCTGTTATATCTCTGTTCAGCCTTGAGAGGCGGCAACAAAAGCATTATGGGGCCAAGTGATTGATGTATGAAATGGAGAAGTGCGGAAAGGCGGAACATGCCTGCGAGGATGCCTGCAAACTCCACGCAGAAGACGACTGTGTCAACGGAACGGTGAGGTGTTCCCACAGGGCCGTCTGGTGGCCCACAGGGCCATGTTTGTGGCCCACAGGCGTTCAGAGCCGCTGTTCCTGGCCAGGGGACAATTGCGCTAAAGACGCTGCACAAAAAAATACTGTAACAAAACTTTGTCTCGTCAGTGAGGCCTGTTGCCTCCTCCAGCTGAAGTCAGCCTCCCGGCTCGCTCCTGCCGTCACTGTAACGCCACAAACACCAGCAGCAGCAGGAAAACTGAGGCCAGCACCGCTGTGTCCTAACGGAACAACCACATGTAAATATTAGACTGTTTTTACTGCTGTTTATTCACTACCGTGTTTTATTTTACAGACTGAATAACACGGTAAGTGATTTTAATTGACTGCTGATGATGGACTGCAATGTGAAGGGACGGGACCTTCTTTAGACTGTCAAACACTGGGGGGGGGCTACTGGAAATGGACAACAGGTGGAATACAGAGGGGATCTCCAGTGTCTTTATACCACAATCTCTCTGTGTGAAAGCGACTGTAGTTTTCCCTTCAAATAAGATTTCTAGAGTTTCTAAGCAGAGCAACATTCAGCTTGTAGGAAATCTGTGTTCAGTGTTTAATGAATGACCTACTTATTGTAAAACATAAAATATTTCGAGGTTAGTTATGCTCTTGTGTTCTCTCTTAGATCACAGCTCTGAAGAGGAGCCCTGAACTTCCCTTTAAGTGACTTGGAATGGAAAACACTGTCAAACAACGTTTTACATTTCTGTATTACGAAGTTCAAAGTTTCATTTCACTTTCACAAGCTGCTTGATTTTTTTTTTTTTTGTAAATTAAACACATGATTAAATCTCAGTATCAGTCTCCAGTTTAAATCCTTTTTTTTTTTGCTTTAAAACAAGTCTACCTTTTATTACAACCAATATAAAGTTATTACTTGTGACAAGGCCAGTATTCCCCTTCATTTTGGACATTTACATCCCATATGTAACATTATGAAACATTTGGAAGGAAAAAGAAAAGCAAACCTGAAATGAGCTGTTTCCCATAAAGTGACTTAGCATGAAATTTGTTCATAACGCATCTCTGTTCCTGTCAGAAAAACAAAACAGAACAGCGATACAGGGTGCAAATAACTAAAGAAAGAGAGTAAAGGAGTGTGTGAATGCTGATCCCAGGTTTCTGCAAGCTAGTCCAGAGGTTTGTGTGTGTATAAAGGCCAACGGATGGGCACTGTACTGTTTTTAGGTTCTGCAAAAACCAGATTTTATGTTGATGTTATCCAGCATACATGCTTGGTCTGGTGGTTCAGGCTGTCACGACATCTTTCAAGCAATCAACCAAAAACAAGTGTTATTCTGAAAAAGCTTGACCAGAATTTCAATTTTTTTTTCTTTTTTTTTTTCCAAGATTTTTGACACCAAAAACATTTTGGCTGCAACTTCATACAGAGATTCAAAAGCTTCCAATTCATACATTAGGATACAACATACAGACATTAATTTCTTGTTTCAATACCAAAACGGCGTGGTCGACCCCTCATCGATCCCAGAGAGCAGCACTGTTCAAGAACAACTGAAACTGGAAAACAAAATAATATCAGATAAGCTCCTGCCATTCTGTCAGCAGTCTGTGTTTGTCCTGTGGTCCATTCCTGGAAACCCCCAGCCAATAATAATAATGCACAAGTGCAATCTGTGTCAAAGGATTAAATCAACACTGACCAAAGGGGAGTCAGCATCCCCACGACTTCAAAAACCTTCTCACAAATCCACTGGGGGATCTTCTTCTCCTTCCTCTTCACCTGCTTCCCATCGGTTGAGAAGTTCCTCTTTTGTCATAAATCCTCTGTAGTTGATCATTGCAGAGGGCTCAACGGTAATTCTTGGCTGTGTTACAGTTTTGAAAAGGCAAAGGGGGGTGACGTTGCTGCGGAGGCCGGTTTAGACTCCGCGTGGCGTGGCTGCTCGTGGATGTGCGGCGGGACACACGGAGCTCTGCCGTTACCACTCCAGACCAAACTATGGCCCAGTTGATACAAAACGGGGTCAAATGAAAATACAAATAAAAAGTAGTAACATCATTCCTGTTCTTCATCTTTGTACTTGGTCACTTTTTGAATTCCATATATTTATATCCATATATATTTATATTTATATATATATATTTATATATTCTTTTTACAATTAAAAACACCATGGATTTTGACAGATTATTTGGTTTCTTTTCGTCTGAGTAGAAGTGTTTGTCGTGTTTCATAATTAAATGCAAGTAGATTTTTTCTCCCGTACTGCCAGTCTGTTTTAAGGTGGTCACTTGAGAAGAGTTCCTATGCTCGTATTCATACAGTATGCATATCGCTTTATAGAGATTTTCCATGATATATATATATATTTTTTTTAATTCTGCATTTTGCTTCACATCCCACAGGTACGGATCACCGGGGTCTGTCCAACAGAGTCAGACTAAAGGTGGATGTTTCTCTCATTGTGCGAGCTGGCCCAGGTCTCTGTGCGGTAGGCTGGGGCTGAGCAGCTGGGTCTGCGTGGGTCCGCTACCGGCCACGGCCCCGCCGCCGCCTCCGTTAAGGTTCAGGAAGCAAACAGTTTCTCTGGCCTCCGGCTGCGTAGCTGTGGACGCGGTGCCGTTGACGGCGCCCTCCTCGTGCTTCCTGTGAGCGAGTGCCAGCGCCCTGAGCTGCTCCTGCGCCTCCTTCAGCAGCAGCGCCACCTCGTCCTGCTGCGGGCCCACACACGGCGAGCAGGAGGAGGAAAACCGCCGGGTGTGTGCCGTCTTTTCCCTCCTCTCGTCCTTGCAGACCGCTGCTCCACAGGTGACTGACATCTTTGTGGTTGCTGGGGTAACACTGGTTTGCATACAAGACACCTCACTGTTGTGGTGACACTGGATGGAGGGGATGATGGGGATGGAGCAGGAGCGGAATGGCGGGGGCGGGGAGCGGCTCTCGTGGCGGCCGGGTCTCCTCAGGCTGCTCGTACTGGGAATGGGATTAGCGTCCACAGGTGGAGGGCAGGGGCCTGAACACGCCTCCTCCTCCACGCGGCCACGCCAAGGCAATGACGACAGTGTCTCCATGGAAACAGGAGTTTGCATATGTACAAAAGCATCTGGTCTGGAGTCATCCGGCGGATTCTCTCCCTCTATCTGGACACTGGAGACGACAGGAAACATGATGAAGACAGACAGGACAGACACAGAAAGAGGAGGAGGAGAGAAAAGGTTATTCAACTGCGGAGAAACTTGGAGAAAAGTCATTGTGTCTAGGGTGTGTTTTCAACTCAATCGCCTTTTCAAACTCCCACGCCGAAGCTGCAGGAATACACAGAAGCACAGCTCTCTGCCCTCTGCCATCGCACAGGCTAACCGAGGATGCGGAGGGGGAAGAAGATGAATCTGACATCTTTCTTTCATCTCTTTGTATCCGAGTGCACATGCACACACAAAACCTTTGCAAAGCTCAGCTCCCTTACATAAGTAAGGAGGTAAGGGAGACTTATTTTTTTATTTATTGTAATGAGCTCTACTTGCAGTCAAACACAAAAAAGGTTTTAACTGTCAGGATTTCATAAAAAATCTCCCTCTGTTCCCTTCCAAGTCTTACAATTTGGTATGTACAACAACACATCATATATTTCATATATACTTTAACTAAAACGAGGCCAGAATGCAGAAGGAGTATGTGGAAAACTATCCAAAGCATTTATAGTTAATGCATCCAAAGGAATTTGGAGGATTTGGATGATCAAATGCAACTGAATAACATCATCAGAAAGTGTTAGCAACTCTATAAAAACAGAAATTCTGTCAGTTTGCAGGGATGGAACAGTCATGTGAGAGTTCACACGCTGCCAAGGAGAAAAGATATCAGCCATGATCCCAGAGAAGGAACACAGAAAAAAAAAAACTGGACTTGTATGACTTGCTTGGTAGGGTTTCCAGAAGAATGCCTCGTCTCCCTAACAGTTACATCTGAACACACCACAACACCTCTGCAAACAAGCATGTCCTCACAGATGGTACCAAAGTGGAGGGCATCATGTTTACAAAAATCCCATCCATGTATCAGCCACAGTGGTCGCGGAGCGACAGTTTGAGTTTCTTCTGAAAGTGCAGGTTCTGGTGAGTCAGTTGCTGTATGTGTCTGATGAGAAACTTGGAGAAAAGTCATTGTGTCTAGGGTGTGTTTTCAACTCAATCGCTCACCCTTAAAGATAAGGTAACACCTGGATCCCACTGAGCACAGAAGCCTTTTGCTCGTTCTCAGCATGACCTCAGGTCCAGCAGAGTCTGAGAAGCTTAACGCGTTGCAGTGCTCGCTGTTTGGCTACATTTGGAAAAAATTCCAGGTATACACAAAAGTCTTGCAATCACATAAGAGTTGTGGTGATTTAAAGACATAATTCTCGTCATCACGTCTTCTCTTCCTGCTATTATCTTCATGAAAAGAGATGGGTGGTGTCAAAATGTGCCTTTTGACATTTAAGATCTCACTTGAATATTGTTGAAATCTCTCCTGAAATCTCCACAAGGACACGTAAAGTCGACGTATGAGTTTATTTTGAAAATGGACCTGGTTCTGTATACCATTTTCATGTACGACTTCCTTGCCAGTTTGTTTTGCATTGTGTAAATTGACGTGAACTAAGATTAGACCACCGAAATGTACTTCCTGTATCTTTAGCAGAGCATAGTGGACGGGTGGGTAGGAATACACTTTTCCACTAGCACCTACTCACTTCTACTCAACTCAGCTCAGCACGACTCAACTCGGCCAAGTTTCTTTTCCATAACAATTCAGCATCTGGAGAAGTAGGAGGGTTGGAGTGAAGCTGCTGTGACGTATTTGCGTGAAACGAAGAAGACAACAACACTAAAGATGTAGAACCTGGAGGAGATGATAGATGTGCTGCTGGGTCTGTGGCTTGTGTTTGATATCAAGTTAAAAAATGAGAGTGAGAGAAGCTTCAAGCAGCAACGCTTTTTAAATTTTGTTAGTTTGTCTCGGCGCTGCTGAAAAGTCAGCTGGAGCCGCAAGTAGCTATGAAGTGACAGAGCTCCTGGTAGATCTGGTTGTTCCTTATCACCATCTAGATCCCTTTTTAATTCTCTCCTCAGCACCAGGTTTATGAACATCTGCAACTCAGAGTTGGATCACCAAACAGACTTTTGCTGCCACTGAGAATGGGGGTGGGAGATGGAGGTCTAGAGAGTCCTGCTCACACTGTTGCCCTAAAATATGTATTAATGGATGTTACTGCGTCATCCCCATATTCTTGATTACTCTATAATACCCAGCAGTGACTGCTGCTGTCCTTCAAGGCAATGACCTCATATATGTATATGACGTTAGCGGCTGTAATAGTGTGCATCTGGTGTGCTGTCTGCACCTCAGTCTCTAAAATAACATCGCAGAGGCGCAGTATGCTTCTTACTCTGAGGTCGGGTTCTCACTCTGCAAGTCAAAAACATTTAAATTTCAGCAGAGCCCCAGTGGTTGGAGGGATGGGGGGGGTATTGTCTTCCCATCTTTTGTTTCAAAAGAAAACACATAAATATGCAGAAGCAGAGAATACCCAATGTGCAGGTCCTCAATGCAGGTACTTTGGAAGGTAATACTGACATCTCAAGAGAAGGAAAAGCAATCTGCACAACGCTGATGCTTAGCGTTGCAATTAATTAATCATAATAACATTTGGACCCTTTTGAGCTTCTGTAAAGAGCGTCATGCCATTATCTCAACATTCTAAGTTGATTACTTTAATATCTTGAGATAAGAGAGCTGATTTTCTTGTAATAACCGGCTCCTTTTTCTAATTATCTTGAAAATGGATCCTTTTTTATTGAGATGCGATAAATTAAACCATCATGGCAAAAGAAGAGACATTTTTTTTTCTTGAGCTCAAGGGATGATTATAGAGAATAAGCGTCTGATTCATTTGATCATACTTTTTAGTCATCAGTCCTCTTTAATCATAGCAGTGATCTGTAAAGATGAAATCAGATACGTGCAGGAGAACTTATAAAAGCAGACATACTTTCTTATAGTATGAAATGAGAGGCTAATCAATTCCCACCTCTTCACGTTAACTTGAGAAGCTCCTTGCTGAAGCAAAGATAACATGTATTAGCCTGTTATCAGAACAAGTTTTGTTATCTTAAGATAATTGAATAAGTAACTTGTGATAAGGGCCTTAAATAAAACAGCCCCGGGGGGATCCTGAGAGCGTTTGACCCATTCATCAAACACAACCCCCACCCGCCGTCACATTTTTAACTATCCCACCTGACTTCTGAAGCTTTTTTTTTCTACCCAGAAGGCTCACTGGCAGAAAGCCCCGGAGGCAAACTTCTCTTCTCTGTCCTTTTCCTGTGCCAGAGTCTCAATGTGACTCCTAACGGTGGACGTTCTCTCTTTTTCCCAGACTGACAATTTCCCTCAATCATATCAGTGTCTAAATCCTGATGTATTCTACACCTGAGCCTCATTATCTTTGGATAATAATTTATAATCCTCTGCAAAGGCTACGTTTCCCGTCACAAAATCAACGTAGTTTGCCCCTCACTTGTTACATCCCCATCACACACACTTATGTTCTCCATCAAGGCTTTAAAAATAGTGGTGGGTGGAGGAGGTGCTTCTCAGACTCAAAGGAAATCACTTCTTGTGTTTTTTTTATTATCTCTGCAGTGTTATTTTTCTGAGATTTAGTGGGCCCACAGAGAGGATCCTGCAAGCGATAAGAGAGGATGATGCGAGGGTGCTAATTCCCTAGATAACATTCACAGACAAATCTCTCTTTTGATGTGTTGAAACATAATCAGTTTACTAAAAATCTGTGAGGCGCAGTTCAAATATAGACTCCGGAGCTATGCAAGAGCAGCGAGAGGGGTATCACAGAGAGACTGTCTGCAAGCGAGGTGCGATAAGTGACCAGGCTTTTAACTTTAATGGGAGCTCATTACAGGCACAAGAGTTAACAGGATTTTTAATAATCCATTGCCCTAAAGATAATTTTTCAATGCATCCCATCTGTTTGTTGTTAAATTCCTGGTAAGAAGTAAATGTACGAGGATGGAGTGACCTAGTGACACTGACACATGTATCAGGGAGGCGGCACATGTGCAGGCGTGCATGCACGTCTGTGTTTACACGCCTACGCCTGCAGGAACCCTGCTTGTCTAATTCAAGGCTGTGCATGTAATAGACTGTGGAAGGAACTTGGACGAGGAGGGGAACAATATTGCACCCGATGTCTGAAAATGCACCCAACCTCTCCGTCAGCCATTTTGCAGACAGCTTTATCTTAAAATAGTAGTAACAACGCAGGACATTCTGTCTCCTTGTCAGCCATTTTGTTGAGATTACACAAGGCTTCTCAAATGGGCATGAAAAGGAGCCGACATCCTCCCTTTAAAGCATTTTCTAACTGTCACAGTCTATCTGCACAGTAGTCTGTTACACGCACGGCTGCCGTCTCTCTTTCTTGTGGTCTTTTTCAAATGTTACTATATTTTATAACTCTGTCTCTGCTATTTCCATCTATGTATCTCTCCCTTAGTCTCTATGGAGTGCTGGTCAAATGTCTCCATGGCAACACAGGCTATCACACTATGGAGTAAGGGGATGCTGTCGTCTGTCTGTCCATCTGCTGTTCTGTGAGATCTTACTTATTAGAGAGAAACGGGAGTGAGTTGGTGGGAGAGTGATTGTGTGTGTGTGTGTGTGTGTGTGTTAGGGTCAGTCACTCAGTCAGCATGAGTGTGTGGCCTAGATGTGTGTGTGTGTCAGTGAGTGATTAAATAACATGCATTAAAAAGAGACGTCATGCCAAACTCTTTGTGCCTTGTGGTGCAGGGTTGTTTCTAATACTGTGCATGAGAGCGCTTAGATACTCTCCTGACGGGGGTTGAAATAAAAGGGCTTAGCAGAGCTAAATCTGAGTTGGACTGAACTCTTCCTCACCGTTCTGTTCTGTTCATAACGTTTATGGAAAAACTTCAACGAGTGGAGGGTGTCCGGTTTGGTGGTTTTCATTTTTCTGGATGATGAGGTCTTGTTGGCGCCACTGGGCTGAAAATCATCACCTCCACATCTGAGACCAATGTTCTTGGTCAGAAAAGAGTGGAATGTCCTTCTTCAGGTTGGGAGTCAGCTGCTCCCTGAAGTGAAGGAGCTTAAGTTTCAGGGTCTCGGTCACAAGTGAGGGAAGACTGGAACAGGAGATTGACAGGTGCTGCAGTGGTGCTAAGAAAGACTTGAAGTTTACTCGTTGCTCTCTTTTCCTACGCTCCCAAATTGTGGGTAGTAACCAAAAATAGAACAAGATCACCAAAAAGAAGAAGCTGAAATGTGTTTCCTCTCCCTCAGAGAAAGGGTGGTAAGTTTAATCCTACGGGAGGGACTAATGGCACTTTTCCACTAGTACCTACTCAGCCTGGCTCAGCTCGCCTCCACTCCGTTTGGTTCTTTCCCACTAGGGGTCTAACGTGCCGAGTAGATCGTTTTTCTGTGACTATGTTTACATGCAGTCAAAATTCGGGTTATTACTAATATTCCGGTTACTGAAACATTGGGAATATTCTGTTTCCATGCGTGAGTAAACAGAGTTATTCCTGTATACATGGTAATTAATCATTAGGATATCTGGATCAAACCAGCGACGCGCGGAGAACATCATGACGCAATTCCCGTCTTTTCCGCTTCTTCTTCCTGTATCCAAATTCAAAACAACTTTTCGCTCACCTTCTTGTAAATCTCACTATCCCGGTACTTTCTACCGTCTACAAATGCCAAAATGTTCATATCCTTCATTACATTTATGAAGTGATTAGTCTCCTCCTCACTCCAAAAGTGTGGCGTGGTCTTGCGTTTCTCCGTGTTTATAAGAACTTCCTGGACTCAAAAGACCAGGATTCCTTGCGAACAGAGCATGAGCAGAAAACAAATTCATGTTCCGTTTGGCGTTTACATGACCAAATATTCGGGTTTTAAAAGGAGTTACCCAGGAGCAAATTCGGGTTATTCAAAGGGGTTATTGGTGTTTACATGGCTGTGCAAATTCGGGTTATTGCCAATATTCGGGTTTTAAAAGGGTTATTGACTGCATGGAAACGCAGTCAGTAATTACTGGTTCTAAGGGGTTCTAAGCGGCTGAGTCGGGCTGCATCTGACTAGTGGGAAAGTGCCATAAGAGTAGTAACTTTTCGGGGAACCAGAAGACAAGTCATACAAGTCCTCTATATTTGGGATGAGGATGCTTGGTCTCACAGAAATACAAGAAAAAAAGTATGTTGAAGACTGACACAATGCGGTTACAAATGTAGTGTTTTACAAGCAGAGTGATCGTTCCAAAAAACAAAAACGCATTCAAAAAGACTGCGTCTTTTCACTGGTGATAGATGTTTAATTCCAAGGAAATGTGATCACTGCCTTGTATCCAAATGGTTTTGCATACAAAAAAAACTTATTTCACCTAAGATGACCATTTCAGCCTCAAGATGTCCAAGAGTGCCCAGCAAGAGCACTGATTTCTTGTGAGGGTTCAGCTCAAGACTTGCATCATCATTAGTGCAAAGATGCTCAGTAGTGGTGGCCGATGGGTGTCAATAACTCCTTGGTGTCAAGTAAGACGGCAAACAAGCCACTTCCATCCAAAACATATCCTGACCAGACTGAAATTCTGCCAGCAAATGATCCTTCATAATTAGGCTGGAGATCTCACTTTACATGCACGTCACTGAATGACCCATAAATACAATTTTACAGTGTTCTGCCTAGCTAGGGCCTTGTTTCCTTCCTTTTTCTTTTTGCATGAATATAGGTCATGTGAAGCTTAATGCTGGCTGAGGACTGCTGGGACCTGTATGCCTGAAGTGAAGCTTGCGAGTCCAGATGGTTAAAGCACTGACTCATGATCCACCCAAAAAAAATGGGTCAGAGCTCAGTGTTTTCACTATGAATTCATTTCCTGCTTTTCATTTTAGACCAGCCCTTTTCATGTGCCCTGGCTAGGTGTAACACTTATGTACCGTAACGGAAGTACTGGTGTATCTGCTAACCACTCAGATCTGGTCATCAGAATTCAGTGCAGGTACAACAGGAATTCAGAGAGAAGATGGGAGGAGATGGAAGATGCAGATGTTTTTTTTTTTTTTTGTTTTTAAAGCACGAGGCTAAGCGTTTCCCTTCAACTTGTGCTGCAGACCGCAACAAAAATATGATCTTGTTTTTTATCTTCACTCAGCAGATCAGAAAGCAAAGGGATGAGGAGGAAAAAAAAGTATTTTTAAAAGGAAAGTTTCTTTTACTTAAAATAAAAAACAAACAAACAAAAAACCTTGAAATGAAATCCATAGGTTTGTCAAGGGCAGGTCTGCATTTTCCACTTTTTCCTGGAATGACTCAGCACTCGAAGGAAACGGCAAAGACTGTAATCAGAGACGAGCAGACTGCAAGGAGGAGATGGGGATAAAACCTAAATATACCCTCAATCTTGAAACTGCACTTACATCTGTAGAGCGGTACGAATACATTGTGTAAACATGTTTTAAATTTAAGTGGCCCGCTCTACATAATCATCCTGAGGAAGCTAAATCAGTATAAAAACACTCGCTCACAGACCAAACAGAACTGATTTAGTTGCTGGAACACTTTAAATAGTCTTTTCCCAAATAAGGAACTGCATTGTGGGATTGCCAGAACACATTCCCAGAATGAGTTGCCAGGAAAAAAAAAATGCATCTGAAAAAACTGTCAGTTACCCTCATTACACGACAAATCACCACTAATTTCACTGTAGTGCTTCATTCAATCCTCACCCTTTTTCACCTTCTGGCTCCTTCTCCAACGACTCCACCTCCTGAAGGTGCTGGTAGGCGGGGCCGGAGTACTTGGACCCCCCAATCGGGTTTAGTCTTCCTCTGGGTATAGGTGGGGTCATCCGAGGAGCTGACCAATGAGCTGCCTGCGTTCTCTGTTCCAGGCTGTGTAACAAAGCTCCGCTTCTGAGGAAGAGCACATTCAAAACAAAAAAACAAAAATGTTAAAATGTCGGCTCTTGTTGCGCTGATTGATTCTTGATTACCGCCGTTTGTCTATTACTGGTGCTTCATCCTCTTGATGTGCTCTGGGATTTTATTGGATTATTTGGACATGAGTGACTTCATAGTAGTTGAATTAATTTATGCCATGAAACGTAACATCACAGCAATTATATTCTAATTAGTGCAGTGTCTACAATCCACATCTTTGCAACCAATTTCATAATTGGAGAGTTTCATTGTTTTATCAGCTGAATATTTTAATTAGAGATAAGTCACTTATACTGCGATAGACTGTTGACCTATCCGGGGTGAACTCCTGCCTCTCGTCTGTAATGAGCTGGGACAGGCTCCAGCAGACCCCCGTGACCCTGCACGGGATAAAGCGGGTATAGAACACGGATGGGTGGATACGTCATTTATATGACAAGACAAAGCACTGATGCACAGACTGCGTTTCCATGCATCAATAACCCTTTTAAAACCCGAATATTGGCAATAACCCAAATTTGCACGGCCATGTAAACACCAATAACCGCTTTGAATAACCCGAATTTGCTCATATTCTGGTTTTTAAAAACCCCAATATGAGCCCTGGGTTACTCCTTTTAAAACCCGAATATTCGGTCATGTAAACGCCAAACGGAATATCCCCATCAAACGGAACATGAATGTGTTTTCTGCGCATGCTCTGTTCACAAGGAATCCTGGTCTTTTGAGTCCAGGAAGTTCTTATAAACACGGAGAAACACAAGACCAGGAGGAGACTAATCACTTCATAAATGTAATGAAGGATATGAACATTTCTGCATTTGTAGACGGTAGAAAGTACCGGGACGGGCCGCTCGGTGGTGCAGTGGGTTAAGCAGCGGCTCATATACTGAGGCTACAGTCCTCCTCCTGCAGCGGTCGCAGGTTCGAATTCCGGCCTGTGCACCTTTGCTGCATGTCATCCCCGTTCTCTCTCTCTCTACCCCCTTCATATCTGCACTTGAATAAAGGGCCACTAGAGCCCAAAAAAATCTTTAAAAAAAAAAGAAAGTACCGGGATAGCGAGATTTACAAGAAGGTGAGCGAAAAGTTGAGCGAAGCAGCATTTGTTTTGAATTTGGATACAGGAAGAAGAAGCAGAAATGACGGGAATTGCGTCATCACGTTCTCCGTGCGTCGCTGGTTTGATCCAGATATCCTGAATGATTAATTACCATGTAAACGGAATATTCCGAATGTTTCAGTGACCGGAATATTAGCAATAACCCGAATTTTGACTGCATGTAAACGTAGTCACTGTTATGTCACTGACAAGGGGGTCTACACATCTAACATGATGTTTGGGTCTGAAAACCAAAATTCCTTGTATTCTTTGTTTGTTAATCAGCTGTAAAGACAAACATATTTTCCAGAAAAGACTCCAGATTTGTGTTGACAGACTGTTTTGTGCTTGGACTACACCGACTGGCGTGTGCTTAAAGACGCATGTTTCCGAGATGATCTGTCTGTAGCTGCATCTGTGTTTGTGAAAGTGCGCTGGTTGCTTGTGAAGTTAGTACCGTCCACTCAGTAAGTTCCTGTGGTTTTGTTTCAATACGGTGTCACAGAAATGAAACAAGCACAACGTTTTGAAAAAACTTTATAGAGTATGAAAAGCTTCTTCCTCACGAAATACAAGAAGTCTCTCTGATTTCATGTCTGCCTGTAAGACCAACCTGCCCGGTTACCAGGGTGATGAATCAACCACCACACAGTGGTTATGACATACCGGTAGCTCCTTCTGGGGAAACGTAACTGAATTATTCTTCAGGGTACGGTAGAAGCCCAACTTCCTTATCATATTACAGATGACTTTCAAAACCATCCTCTTCCCCAAGTTGCTTTGTGTCTAAATCTAACCCAGCAGACACTGACAGTGAAAGGAACAATAACCTAATCTAGCAGGGAGGTGCAAAATGGATTTGTTGTCTGATCGGTTAAAGGTTCACCTTTTTCAGTCTTTATTCTTCCTCAATTACACAAGCAAATCCGTTTGTTCAGTTTGACAGGAAAAGTTTGTTGTCCACCTCAACAAATAAACACGTGTACTTTTAAATGGCATTGTTTCCATGGTGACGACACATATTGTTAGTCCCAGCTTATTCAGTCTGTTTCTGAGAGCTCAGCCTCCTTTCAACTAGACCCCATTAGAGAATCTCAAACCTGTGAAGGCCACGAGGAGCTGTTAAGAAAAAAGAGTTCATTATTTCAAGATGTGATTCCTGTAATAAAAGGTTTTGATCCAAGTCAAAGTAAATCAATGTTTCAGTAATACCTGAACATAACTATCAAACACTTATCCTGAGGAAAAAAAGCCCTTTTTGGCCAATAAAATATGTTTTAATATCTTATATTTCAAACTAATTAAAACTGAATAAGAAAAAGTTCAATTTATTAAATTGCAAATGGATTGGCCCAATTTTCAGAAAAAGGTCAAGTGGCACAAAATCATTTTATTAATTTGGAGCTCATACCAATGAAAACTCTGAATTTGTAGTTTTATTTCTGGTGCTCATATGACTAGATTAACTGCATCACACCAAAAGACACAGAATATGTGCAAGTAGGCTACATATTTAGTGAAACTGCAGTAGCAAATTCCTTCTTCCTGCTTGTATTTTGAGTTTGGGTTTAATTTTAGCAGGAAACAGGACTTCATTCATATTTAAATCTTCTATTTTGAAGGATAGAGGCTCTTACCATAACAACTGGAATCTTACAGTCACTTAAAACTGCTGACAGAGTTTTTCCATTTCTATTTCCGTTTATAAATGAGATATTTCAACAACACAGCATTAATCTTTTGTATTTTTCCGTGGCTGTTGTGGCCTAAGTTATCCAACCACTCTGCTAATGTGACAATAGTGTTAGTATAAGCTGAAGTGATCGCAAACAAATAAATCCTGATCATCCACTGAGGATGGGATTTTAGAGCAACACAGCACCCTACAAACAATATCAATGGCAAGAATGATCTTGACAAAGAGAGAAGGAAATGAGGAGAAACAGAAGGGAAAAAGTCTTGCAGGAGTTCATGAGTTAGAGACGTTTGTTAGGAGGGCTGTGTGACTGGATTTATGGTTTGTCTTAATGCTTAATAGGTGGAAAACCATGAGAATGCTGACAGCCAGTCAGGTGAATGTCTTTAAATTAACTTTAATGGAACAGGGTAGGGCTGGGCGATATATCGAGATTTTAATATATATCGATATATATTTTCAAACACAATATGGTACGAGACAATATCGTTTATATCGATTTAAAAAAAAATATATATATTTTTTTTTTTTACATTTTTTTTTTTTTATGATTTTGATATAGCTTATTTTGTGACAAATTGACTTGAATGTTTTATTTGAGATTTGCACAAATGTTTTGTTATTTGCACATCTGTCAACCTCAGTGGAAAAGTCTGCCTGTTACTGTCTACATTGTATTAATTGCACAGTGTATTTTAATTTAATTGTTATGCAGGAAAGGGATATTTGTTTTATTTTATTCAAGAAGCATTTTTATTCTATATATGCAGGCAGTTTATTTTTATTTCATTTGTTTTATACATTTTGATATTGTGCAGACCTCTGTTAATAAAGGTACCTGTGTGACATTTGGCACGAGGCTTTGTATTAAAACTGACTGCTTTTTTAAGGGTTTGCCTCAGAAAAAAAATGAAGCTAACAGAGATGCTATGCTATAATGCTTTGGGGGAAACCCCAATTAAGGCACAGAAAAAATATCGAGATATATATCGAGTATCGCCATTTAGCTAGAAAATATCGAGATATGACTTTTGGTCCATATCGCCCAGCCCTACTACCGCTTAATAGGTGGAAAACCATGAGAATGCTGACAGCCAGTCAGGTGAATGTCTTTACATTAACTTTAATGGAACAGGGTAAGTGAAAAAAGCAGAAGTTTAAAATGGTTTACTTTCATGTTAATTTGTTCTCAAAAACATAAAGAGGGCAAAAACCTTGAATTGAGTTTGAATTGAATCCATAAAAGCTATAAAACTCCAGGCGTTCTCATTCTCAGCTACAACAAGGTGACACTTTCTCAAGACCTCTTGGTGCCACATTGTCGCTCTCTGGGTTCCCTTTTGTCATTCAGACTTCAGTTTCAGTTTCAGAACATCTGACGGCCACACCATTGTCACTGACATCTGCACTGTCCCCAGACTCAAAGTGCTCAGGGTTCTCTGGCATTGTCGTCGGTGCACGTTGTGGCTCTGCAGAAACAGCTGTCATACAATATTCAGGAGATTGGTGGTTTGATCATCATCATATGGGTTATGTGAACAAGCAACAAGTTACCATGCAGTGGAGAAAGTTGGGGGAATTATTTAGTTTGAAACCACCGTGGCACTTTGACGTTTCCACATTCTCATTTTTATTCAACTGCTGTTTATTTTTTGCTTTGCTTACAGCTCAACGCATTCTGTTTTAAAATGTGGACAAAATGAGATAATACCCACATACCAGAGTGAGAACAGGCTGAGAGGAACCAGTTGCCCTTGAATGTACAAATTAAAAACATTAAAGGTATTGTGAGATGAAAAACACATTTTTCTTGATTTTTTGTGTTTTGTTGGGTGTCTTGACATCAATTACACCCAAAAAACAACAAACTTTTAACATTCAGTGTATTGTGTGCTTTCTGGGATTTTCCGCATAACTATGCAAAAACGGCGCATCTGGTTTGGTGGCGGGCCGTGACGTCAGGGCCCGCTAAATCACCGCCCCCTCCACCCAGCTCCCTGCCTCCTCTCCAGCGCACCATAAAGGCTGATTTATGGTTCCGCGTTACACCGACGCAGAGCCTACGGCGTAGGGTTACGCGGCGACGCGCACCGTACGCTGAACCCTACGGCGTAGGCTCTGCGTCGATTTAACGCGGAACCATAAATCAGGCTTAACACGGAGCTGTTTAGAGCGTCTTTTGTTCTAATCACCGGAGGACAACTGCTAAGAAGACCCGCGGCCACTGACTGGACTTAAGATAAGGGGACACTGCTGCTTGCATGCCTTTATTTTTATGATTGTTTGCTGTGGTTCGCCCTGCTGCTTTTCCGTGCTTCGCCTGTCGCTCCCGGCTTAACTCTCCGACGCCGCTGTGAGCGTATTGCTGGGTTCGAGGAGGTTGGGAGGAGGGGCGGGGCAATGATTGACAGGAAAGGGGGAAAAGGAAGCGTTTTTCACGGCGCAAAAAAACACTGTCATAAAAAGCCAGGAATGGAGTACTAGAGTGAAGTTTTTCTTGTTACACTCTATTAGACACATTTGAGGGATGTTGGCCAAGACTTTTAATAGTGTTAAAAGCATGTTAAAAATGATGTCACAATACCTTTAAAAAAGTAAAGTCCCAATAAACACATTAACTGGCGGCCGTGGTGGTGCTGCATCCATAGTGCCCATCAAAAGCAGTGAGTGCTTGATCTGTGGAGATCACCATCATCTCTCAATCAAGACATGGTACATTACTTTATAGCTTTTTGGTAACTTCTTATGCCTGTGTCTACCCTCTGCAAACTTGAGAATCCTTAGGACCTGAAGTACAAGCGGTTCACAGATGCAGCGGTGTTGGAGACTGGACATGTGAAAACATGTACCATCCAAAAATCTAAAGAATGGCTGTACCATGCCAGTTTTATAAGTACAAGTTTGATTTATTTAAGGAAGCTTGCAAACAGGGCTGGAGTCTGCACTAGAAACAGCATATGTGCTATATTCTTATCACCAAGGGTCAGGTTTCTGTCAGAATACACTCAGTACTTTTATTTCCCTCTTGGAAAGTAGCTTGAACGTCATGAATGTGATGGTTTTTGTGTGTGCTTATTCCACAACTTAAGGTGCAAAGCAGCTGTTATTAAGGACAGTGCATCCAATTTCCAAGACTGTGAAGAAGGACATTTGATCTATAGTTGAAATTACTTTTCACGCTAATGAAACTTTATTTGAAAAAGCTTAATTCACTTGTTACAAATGAAACAATTTATTTAAATTGATTTAACATTTCTTTCCTCTTTCCGCATCGTTATTGAAGTGTTGGGCCACAGCACTGTGTTGAACATGGGAAGACTTAATTTAAATTCTGAGGCCTAGCTCTGAGCCCAGCCTCAATTTCTTAACATTGACCGCATGGTTTGAAACAAAGGAACCTCCGTAATGACTCAAAACCCCGGCAAACCATTTACGGCCCTTCAGTGATAAGGAAGCCCCTCATTGGGCATGGACCTCAAAATCGCAGGAGTGGCCGCAGTCGATTTATTGCAGCCCAGGCCCGGCTATAAAGAGAAGGCTCTCCCATCTTTTCACTCTCTTTCTCCCAAGCTTTCTTCTCCCTCAGCCCTGTACACTGTCCAATGGATTTCTCTGTTAGCTATGAAGAAGGCAACAGCTCCTATTTTAGCATGAAGAGCTACTAGCATGGGCCGGCCTTCTCCTTTATCGTGCCAGAAGAAGTGTCTGGTTGCCTTGAAATGGCAACCAGTCTGCAGCGCTGCAATGAGTGACCCGCAAACGTTCAGACCCCGGATGAGCCGAACAAGGGACCCTTGCATGGCATGCCAGACATGATTTGTGCGTGAAAGACCGCAACTTTCTACGTTCAAATCACTTTTCGAACACCTGACCGTTAGCGTAGAAAGTGGCGTACGCACATTTTTTGTGCGCCGCACGTTCTGTACATGAGGCTCCAGAAGAGCTTAGTTTCCAGTTGGTGAGAAGTTATTTTAGTGTCTTGGGTTTTACTTTCTTCTCTATTGCTTTCATTCTGTCCTACTTACCCCCTCCCCACACACACGCACACTCTTATCTTGGCCGTAAAGCCTCAGAGTTTGTTTTTCACTGGATGAGACGAAATTTCGTCATTTTGAATCACGCGAGACTCAGTCACCACGTGACTTTGTCAGCCATCTTTTCTTTCTTTTCACGTGTATGAACAGCCATCGTGACACACACATTTATAATCTGAAGTTTGAATTTGAATTTATCCCAAGTGTTGTTTTATTATCTTTTAACACTTGTGTAAATACATTCTGATTAATTTGAATGAGAGAAGTTGTTTGTGTTTATTCTATACATATTTGTTACAGTTGTTGGTTGCAAAGGTCTGTGCTCAGACTCCTTCCCTCACTGTTATATTTGTAACACCAGCCTGGCACGTATGGAATATCAGCTACTTTGAGATGGATTTTGCTGTTCAGTTATTATTCCCTGATAAGTCAGGGGGTGCCCCATTTTGATTGATTAATTTTGATAAGTCATCTTCTTTATTAATTATTAATACCTATTGTAAGACAATTATTAATAACTCTCTAATAACTGAACCAGCACCCCATTTTGTGGCACAACAGAAGCTTTATCAGACCAGTTCAACCATTCTTTTTTCCACAAGAATTTCCACAAACATTTGTCACAGCTGTTTAAGATATGCCACAGCAATTATATTCAAATTAGGTCGGCATCAACAATCCGTATGTTCCGATGCGCCCCATTTCATTATGGGAGGTTTTAATCATTGTTTGCTTCTTCCAATGTGTTACTTATCCAATAAAACAAGAAGTATGGGACCGGTGCTGTGGCGCTGTCAAGAGACTTTACAGATCCAACCCGACATCAATGTTTGGTCCCCAGTCATCAGTCAGCTGTGCAGAGTGTGGAGTCATTCCTGGATGGACTGAAACGCTGCCTTGACTGATGCAGACGAGACTGTTTGTACTTGAGAATATATTGATTCCTTACAAACTTGGACAAGTCTGAGTATTCTATCTTGAAAATTCTGATGTCGAGTTGGCTGAAAAGTGAAACTATTTAAAAAAAAAATGTTTTGATGTTCTTGATTGTAGAGAGAATTTTGAAATTAGTGGCTAACTATCAAGATCGATAAGGTGATTGTGAGTCAATATCTTGGTTGCATAAAACAAAGAAAGTTCAACTATGTTGACTGTACAGGGAAACATGTACCTTTATCTTGAATGTACAGGGAAATGTATTAGAATGTTGCACGTCTCAATATTTCAAGGAGTCCGGTGCGGTGCTCCATGCTGTATGAAGGATACTAGAGCTGCTCTCCTAAATCTAGTATTGAGCCACCTGGAGACAAATAAAAGTCATGCATATCTCTGTTTTATTGAATCTGCTCCTACTTTTAATCATATCCAGCCACACAGTTCAAGTACAAAGGCTTTTATTCTAATTTTAAAGTGGATTTCATTTCATTTTAAAGTTTTAACATTGTCTGCAGGCTTATTAAATTTTTGCCAATAAGATCCCAGAGAGTCTAGTTGCCGGAAAGCATTTATAGTAAGCTTTCACTACAGGACCTCCTTGAAGCTGTGTGATTCTCGCTTGTGGTTGTTGTATAACAGATGTCAGAATAATTACATGTCTGTATGCCGACAATCTAAGAATATAAATCTTGTTTCGGATGTGTAGTGAGATCATAGCAAACTTGCTGATGACTTTACATTTTCTGCAGAAAAGATTAGTCACACCAGTGAACAGCCAAGACTAAAATGTTTGTACACTTTTACAGAAGGTCCTTTCCTCCCGTCACTTGTGTGATTTAAGGGCGAGCTTGTAGCAGCAGTGAAACATTATAAGTACTAAGTCACCATCCTGGAAGAGAAGCTTCCTTCTGATATGAATAATATTGTGTGCAAGAAAGCTTCAGTCCACAGCACAACAGATGGCTTTGTACATTGTATCATGGCCACAGAGACACAAGTTATCCTGTGAATGTATGCAGTTCACCTCTAGCCAGGCTCTTTCTGTGTGATGACGGTTAAAGACGATGTATCACTGCATGATGGTGGAATTCAGCTGCAACCGCTTTCTATGACGACGTATTTGCTTTAACCATTCTCGATGTTCATCACTTCTAACAAAGAGGGTGGGGGGTGGGAGATGGTCTTAATCGGTGACTGCCATGAAAGACAAAGCTAGTTCCAGACTTGGCCTGCACGTGCTTGGCCTTTTGCATCACACTTGCAGTTCCTTAACCCAAGTCTGGTTTGAAGACTACACAGTTATGGTTTCCACTTCCTGCGTGTTTTGACTTCGTTGTTAATGACACTATTGTTGTGTATTTGGTTGTGAGGACATGACAAACATCTTCTAGCTTTATCCAGGTGACTTTTAAAGCCTTCCCAAACATCCCAAACATGTGACTTTCATACTCTATAGTAAATTTTGAATGGATTTCTGGACATTGTTGAAATTGAGTATCATTTACTCTAGCTTGGTTTGGAACTCTTTGTTCGTTCCTGACTGGCAACAGGAGTTTTGTTTAGTCTTGGCAGTTGCACCAATCATGGACATCAGATGAAAGTAAAGGACCACCAGACACTTAAGACAACATTCATTTTCAGGAAGTTTTATCGCCCGTTAAATGTTTCTGTATCGTTCTAAAGTAATTACAAACTGGAGGTATGATGGATGTGAAGCCAAATAGGAAGGACTCTAGGTAAATAAAAACAGCTGGAAATGACCATCTGATGTCCCGCTTAAAAACGAGAATTGAGTTAAACAAACATTCAACATGTCTCAAGACTACTGGTGTTACCTGTATCCTCTACTGAACCTATCCTGGTGTTACCTCTACTGAACCTATCCTGGTGTTTCATGTATCCTGTACTGAACCTATCCTGGTGTTACATGTATCCTGTACTAAACCTATCCTAGTGTTACCTCTACTGAACCTATCCTGGTGTTTCATGTATCCTGTACTGAACCTATCCTGGTGTTACATGTACCTATACTACACCTATCTGAAGAGGTCATCTCCGAGGCACAGACAGTGGTTTAGTACCCACGTCCTCTAATGGTGAGATTGACTTGTTTCCACCAGAGTTTAATCTCCCTATAGGACCAGATCAGACAGGACTGTCTTTTGTTCCAACTGCTAGTAGTCCTTTTAGTAACACCTCATCATTCTTTCTATCCTTTTCATGATTCATAGTGACAGTATGGACAGCATGGGCTGAGAAATTTTGCATTGTGCCCGTGTGGTTTGTTATATATTATGTATGTTGGACTGCCTCCTGTAAAACAAATTGCCCCCCCGCCTCCACCCTACTTAGACATTAAAGTTTTAGCCTACTATAGTACAATCCCCGGGGTAAAAGTAACATGTTTTATTCATTATCAATTCATTATATATTGGATCAAATCCTGCAAATGCAACGAGTTATGGTTAATAAAAGCACACTTAAAGTGAGGATCAAGTTGGGTGGGGTGGTCTTTTGATGGATACCACTCTCTCTTTCGCACAATGTCCAGCCCAAAAGAAGACTGTATGTGTGTTACCACTGATATGGTGTGGGTTCATGTATTTCCACTTTGATCATGTGGGTTTTTTGACTGTTTTATAAATGCATTTTGTAGCTTTTAAATACATCAACCTTTTGAGAAGCAACAAGATCTCCTGTAAGGTGGATAATTACATGTTCCCTCCTGACAAAGTATATACAGATAACGGTAACAAAAGTTGCCCATTAGATGTGCCATCTCCATGGTTTCCTGAAGTGGGCAGAGATACATCAGCATCTGTGTTACAGAATGACACGTGTGCAGCTACAGCAAGTACCTGTGGTGTTTTGCTGTGCCTCTGGAGCTGCTGGATGGCGTCATTTTGCAGTGGTCAAAGGTGGACTCACAAATACTTCCTGGGCGGGATGTGGGGGGTCGTTTGCAGTACTGGGGACACAAACAACAACAGTAAAAGCTGTTAATCTGCGGTTAAAATACCATGAGTAATACTTCAGAAACAGTTCTACAAAAAACATGTATTTTTACTTCATGCAACCACCCCTCATTAGGCAGGATGTATTAAGATTTCTCTTAACCTCATCTCTCATATGGAAACCTCCCATTGGGAAGTGCCTGAAGCCTCATTTCTAGGAGCCGAATGTTAGAGTTTCAGTGGAACCAATTTACATCAATTTCGTGCCTTGGATTGGCATATATACAGTAGATATATATATAAATAAAACTGCTGAACAGGGGAGGCTGCTGATATATTGATGAAATCAGAAGTATAAAAGGCATTTTTGTTGCCTCACAACTCTTCAAGAAACAATAAAGTAAGGTAACTCCCAGTACAAAAGATATTCCTGCATAGAGACTACATGTCATACTGTAGAATAAAGGTGTCGGTGCTTACAGATCCTCATTTCTCCTTCTGTTGTTCTAATATATACATTGGTAACTGTAGACTTTGAGTTTAAATAGATTTAAATACAGTGTAAATAAACACTCAACTTTTATTGAACCTGATTAAATGTTCATCTCATCTATTAAGAACAGGCTTCTTTTTGTTGGAGTTTTAAACTATATACTGTAGCTTTTAGAGACAGCCGCCCGGACACCTGGCAGACCTTTTGCTAGCTGTTGTTTTCATAGCGTGTCCTATCTTGTGACACTTGCAACATATAAGGTTTTGGTTTTTCAAACTTTACGTGGACATCGGATGGATTATTAAAGGCTGTATGGACTGGACACGTGTGGACAGCTGGTTAACCTTCTGCAGTAACAGAGAGAAACGTTCAAACTCAAAACTAGTGTTCAGCACTAGCCACTTTGAACACAGCTGTAACATTTGGACTAAGAAAAGCGCTTTTGAACTATACACGTGGTATTTTGACCAAAACATATCCCAAAGATCTTATTATTTCTCCTTGAAAATAAGAATCACTGTGTTTTCATGTAATTAAAACAATATCTTGATGGGGTTTTTTTTGTAAGTTGTTATTTAATGATGTTAGGGTATTTAGTTGGGTTGACTTTTATTTTGTAACATCAGATGAGATTAAATCACAAATCAGGACATTTATCCAGCATGTCCAGACTGGCACAGGTCCCAGGAAAACCGTTAATGGTCGACACCATCTTTATGGTCTAAGAAGAAGAAATAAAGACTTTGATGATGGGAAGTTATAGCTATGTCCTTCCTCGTTGCAAAGCTTGTTTAGACAATAAAAGCAAGTTATCAGCTACAGTAAAAGTGTTTTAGTACTTTAACTAGCCTGCCATTTATTATTTTTTGTCAGAGAACTGGACGGCTCAGTTGATGGGGGTCGACTCGACACATCCCTTTCTTCACGTTAATAGCATGTTTATTTTCCAATGGAGTTTAAGTAAGCTCACCTTAATAGTGGCATAGATATATGTGATCACTGACTATTGTGACATGATTTTTAGATTAATGCAATAACCTTCATTGTCTGATCTAATGTTGAAATAATCAGCTGTCAACAATTTGCTCATGGTTGAAAATGTTATAAACTCTAATTCTACATGTCTTTGAAAAGGGCCCTAAATCAATTTGGTGAAATCCTTTTATTGCGAGATCAACATGTTCATCAGGTACATGTCAAACTAGTTCTCTAGTTTTTCTGTCTTATCTGGTCTGCAAGTTGAATTTGCATCAAATTAGGCAGAAATACCATAAAAGTAACCACTAACAACACGTTTTAAAGCATGAAGTGATCACAGGGATGAAACTGATGCAGGCCATCTGAGCAACGAAGAGCTTAGGAAGAACAGAATTGAAGCAGAGTGAAGGAGACTGGTTTTCATCACAGAACCTACATGCTTGGTTCACATTGCTGCAGTAGATCCAGCATGGCGGATCTGAAACCTACAATGTAACATTTGGTGTTTTTCATTGGTCACTTAACTTCAACTTTGTCCTCCGTTCTTTTATGAAATGCTTTCCTTCATGTTATAATACTGTAAACCTTTCACTTTATTGCTTTTGATCCTTTTTCCATTGTTTCTCATCCACACTGATCCTTCCTTTGTCCCCACTCCTCACTCCTTCCTTCCTGAAGCCCTCCTGACAGGATATCAAAATTAGCTCTACTGCAGTTCCATGTCGGTCCCTGGGTTTTTCTCTCAACTCTCTTCATGCTGTTTCTCGTCTCTGGAGACACAGATATGAAATGAAACAAAGCAGACTGTTGACTCTGCACCTCAGGACACTCTTGACAAGGCAAACTGGCTCAGTTACACGGCTACAGTGATCTGCTGCAAACTCCTCAAAGGAATATGGGACAGCACAAGAAAGTGCTTTTTGGTTTTCAACTTTAAAAGCCCAAAGGATATTAAAGGAGTGTTGGTTTAGACCCGTATTTACTGCACATACCTATAGCTGGGGTTTGATCCATGTGATAGTAACAGTTTACTTTCTTCAGGATTACTTTACCATCAGCTTGACTGTAACTTTTGCAACATATGTTGAGAGAGAGCTATTTTTGGCTCCAAAGTCTTTTCTGTATGCACACTTTCTGGTTTGATGTCTGACTAACAAGCATGTCACCGGGGAAAAAATAAAATTCCCTCGTGAGGACTCCCTGCAGGACACCAACCTATTAGCATCACACATGCTGTCACAGCGATCTGACCATTCAGAAGTTTGCAGGCTAATTTGTTCTTGGAAAATGAAGATGCTATTTTCTTCTGAAAGCTGAAATGATGCAGGACATAAACTGCCATCCCAACTGAAGCAGGAGAGGAGGAAATCGGATGAACAGACATTGTGTATATTTGTGTATATTTACAAAACATTTCTTCAAATTTTCAAGTTAACTTTTACATTTGTATTGGTTCTAGTCTTCTCTACATAATATATATTTGTGTAATGATGGAAGACAGTTTAATGGGAATATATTATGGAAAACAAATACAAGTCTGTGCATTTATTCAGTAGTTTGAATTTACTATTAACAAAAAAAACAGCTTAAAAACAGCCTAACACAACACTGTGACTTTCTTTGAGGTGGCCTGAGACTGAAAATGTCTCATTCAGATTTGTAGGGCTCTGTGACATCACAGACCCATATGAGAGTATGATAGTTTTAATGTTGACTTTTTCCACAAAAAACTGTGACAATGTTATGTAAATGCCAATAAAAACAAAATGCAAAGATTTAAAATCTTTTCACAATAAAGGCATACAAAACATAATTTTTTTTATATGTCAAAATCTTGAGTAAAAAAGGTTATATTGAACTTGATGTCAGCAAAACATCTCAGAATTCGGGATATAAGCAACATAAGTGGGTGAAAGTAAGAAAATCCAAAGAAAATATTATGTTAATTAGCAAAAGGTAAGTGACCTGATTGGGGATAAAACTAGCAAAAACAAAAAAACTAATGTTCCTCACTGTCAAACTGTTTTGAGTATTGCATAATTAATAGTATATAATATCATTGGAGTATTGTGATAGTCTGGAGCCGTCTCTCTGTTCTTGATGCCTGAGATCTTGAGGCTGCAAAAACAGGTATGATCATACCTGGATCATAGCTCATCCAGTCCCAGAAACCAGGGTCTAACAACACAGATGTCAGTCCACAAATGCAGCTTTAAACTCTGGGAACTAGAAATGTCACTTTCTTCCCTGGGTCAAAGCTTATTTAAAATGAACTGAAGGGAAAATATCTGTTCAGACAAATTAAATGTTCAGTTCCTTAGTTATGATATTTGCAAATCTCTACATTTCCTGTACTGCGTCTGTGTGAGATAAGGGTGGACTCATGTCAGGTGTCTGACTTCCCTCCAAAACCAGCTGCTATACACACAGCTGTAAGGGCGTGGTTGAAATGGGAGCTGTTTTACTCTACTGTATTTCTGCAGTATTTTGACCAAAACATGTCATTAAGACCTCAGGAAACTGTGTTAGCCTTTGCAGCAAAGGAATGAGACTTATAGGGCCACTTATATAGGCCACTGGCTCTTCTACAACACATTCTGTTGTGGCATCCATCCATGGTAACTTCGTACAAACGCCCCTGCAGGTGGAGCAAAAGGCCTGTCTGGCCAGATGGGATTAAAATGCAGCGACAGTCACTGTTCAATTTACTGATGCTTAGTCGAGAAGCACATGGCATACTGAAATAGAGTATGCCTTTTCTTATACATGTAAAACACGTCTTTGACTGGAGACATGGAGTTGCTACAGTGTTTGACTGCATCTCTGTACCTATAATCAGACCTGAAGTCATTTCAGACATGCACACTCGTATACGCCCCACTTTTGCCGACTTGCATGACCTACTCTCGTCTGTCCCTGTGAACATCTGCATCCACTTCACTCCTCACTGCCCTTGTTGCTCTACAGTAAATAACAGAAACGTAGGCTCCAGGGTTTGTCAAGCTTCATTCAGCTATGGCTCCATCACTGCTACTTCAATTAGTACATTCAAATGAAAATATGAACACTTAACTGTGGGGAGTGACTAGTGACACGAGGACGTGGGCTAAAACTCCTGAAACTGAGACAGATCTGTTGACGCTTTGATGCATTATTAATGCATGATTAAGGCAAGTGGACGGCACTAAAAACACTTCTGCCAGTCACAAACGAAGCAGTGTCAAATATCCTTAATTTAGAAATGCTTTTAGTTTTCAAATGAGACCAAATCCGTATCGTGTGGACATGTTTTGCACAAGCAACGAGCCCTGCTGACCAGCTCCGCGAGGGAACATGGGCTTCACTACCAGCACTTTGGGCTTTCAGGGTGTCCTTTTGCTTTGAATCTGAAAACCGATTTAAGCTTTAGAAAAATAGCTCGAGGAAAATCTGGAGGCACTCTGCATGCATCATCTAACAATACTGACAATTTATAAGGGGCCTCGATGTGAATGCGGGAAAAGAAACTCTTTCGCTCCAAAAAACGTGAGCAGATGCAACCAGCATCACTTTGACAATGACTTCATGCCAAGTGTGGAGATTTGTGGTGCAATGAGTGAACGTAATGGCTTATATTAATAGAAATGTGTGTACTGTATGCGTGTGTGTGTAATGTAATGTGTGTATTAATCTCTGAGATAGGGACAAACACATACCATATGCCTCTGGCAAAGTGTTTTTTTCTCTCCACACAGACAGACTACGGGAGATGATTTATCTGATTTGTGCAGAAATGCTGGCACCCATAACAGCTTTACAGCGTTATACACCCGCACACACACGCACACACACAGCTAACACACACTCCCTGGCTTCGGAGAGCAGGCTCAGTACAGTCCTCTTCATGATAGAGACAGCAGCTTTAATTATGCAGCAATGGCAGACAGATTCTGTGGAGCACCTGAGGATGGGGCCGTAAAACCTGATTGATAAAGAGAGACAGAATATCTCTCAGAGCTGCCCTTTTGTTCATTACTTCATCAAACACTTCCTACAAAAAGGCCCTGCAGTGTTAACCAGAAGTACTCATTTATTTACTTGTTTTTAATCACCAACCACTGCTGAGACTTTCTGCTGCTTGTTTCACGACTCCAATGATTATTGGGATGCGTACAGTATCTGCAATAAAATGTCCTGAAAGGTAATAAAAAGCTAAAAAGCCAAACCGCTGTTAAATTTGAAGAACAAAGCGGGACTGGTGAGTGAAGAAATGTGAATGAAATGGCATGTTATGGCGTGAGTGACATTGAGCCAGACAATCACCGGTGCACGACGGTCTTGTGTACATTTTCAGATCACAGCATTTTTGTGTTCAGACTCTTAAAACACCACTGACCCCGTGTTTGCTGCTCTGTATTCAGAATCGTCTGTAACTGATCGCCTGCAGACTAAACTATGCGACTCAGGGAGCGTGGGCACAAAATAAACAAATGCAAATTCATCTGCATACGTCTCCATGGACTCTGCAGTAAATAAATAAATAATACAAAATCCAGCGTATCGTTTAGGCAATGAAAGTCAGCCCGGTCTCTTCTCGACATTATATTTTACAGCATCTATAAACTGTAATCTGCACCTCTAGAGCCACTGCAACTGAAGCAGTTACCACAATTAAACACAAAGGCCCAGTATTTTCTTTTCTGTATGTATATGGATTCATCTTGGGCCCAGTAACAGATGGGGTTTAAAGTGTATTCACGTGGATCTTTTTTGAAAAGTAACCAGACTTGTTTAGCAGCAGGCGCTCTGTCGTGACACAACATTCATGAAAACTGGAGGAAACACTTTATTAACCAGTCAGGATTATTAATGAGTTTAGGGAACTTTCTATACAGCGTTTGCACTCATTTCTCATCAATTCACAAACATTGTCTCAACATTAGGACAGAAACGTGCATAGTTTTAGCTATCTTGTTGCCGTGCAGCAGTGCTAACCAGTGAGCCACTTAGCCGCCCAGAGGGACTGGTAGTACTGGACCTCGGTAATGATCTGTTTGATTTTAAAGAGTCTGGTATCGTTTATCTTTGTTAAAACACTTGCTGTAAGAAATGTTTTGGGTTATTGAGTTTGCGCTATCGTAGAAGGAAATACTGAAAATGTTATTAATGAAAATCACACTAAAACAAATGAAACTAATACTCGTATGAAACTACTGCAGCACAAATGGCTAATGAGGACATACGTGACCCCTGAAAAACTCAATAAATGGTCCCCTGGCATTCCAGATACATGTGTAAAATGTATGACTGAGAAAGGTACTTTGATCCATTGTGTATGGGAATGCCCCAAGTTAGTAGCTTTCTGGAAGACGGTTGTCCATATTCTGAGCAGAATCACAGGTATCCGGGTACCCTGTTCAGCAAAACTTTGCATATTAGGTATATATCCGGACAATTTATCTTTCAACTCTAAGTGCAGGACTCTGATCAACTTCGGCCTCCTGCAGGCCAGAAGGAGGATTGCTTTTTCCTGGAGAGAGACTGAGGTTCCATCTACACAGTCCTGGATTAGGGAGATGACAATGTGTATTACGATGGAAAAGCTGACTTATGTGATTAGAGGTAAAGCACAAGAATTCGAAAAAATATGGACACCTTTAATGGACTTTCTCAAGCAACAATAGAATATATATGTCTGTAGAACAAGTGTGACAATCTAAGTTTGTCTGTTAGACTATTGAGTGTGACATTTTTTATTTTATTTTTCTTAGTCTTAGTTTTTTTTTTTTTTCCATTTAATTTTAATTATTTTATTTTTTTTGTCTTGTTTTCTGTCTTGTTTTATTTTTGTCTGTATGGACACGGCAGGACCTGCTTACATTTTGTTGGACAATTAATATGATACTTGCTGATTGCTTTGTCTTTTTTGTACATTTATATTGAAAATTAATAAAAATATTGTTCAAAAAAACAAAAAAAACAAATGAAACTACAGATGATTTTTTTGTAAATAAATATAAATCACTACACAGGAAGGTCGTGGCCAGGGGACAGAACATTCAAATCATAGCGTGAGAAAAGCAAGTCAGAGCAAGTATAAAAGTGAAAGGGCAACAGAGAAGAGGTGTTTTCCTGAGGGAGGTTCAAAAGAACAACACCATCTTCTGCTCCTCCGTGTTATTTAGCAACACGTCACAGGTGGATCCTTGTGCTACAATATGTGGGACGTAAATGCACTGAACTACATCATCAAGGGTGACATGGCTATGCACCGACGTAGACCCTTAGCTGTTTACAAAGTGAAATGAATCAGGAAATTAGTCATTGTACTAATTTGAGCCTTTTCTGTGTGAAACTGCAGATCTTTGGTCAGTTGAGCAACAAAGCCACAATATGTTCTGCTGTGAGACTGTGTTGCAAATGAAGCTGCAGCGTCGCGACAACGCTTCCAACTCATGAATATCAAGAGGAAGCAACTCTGTTATCTTTAAACACCCACATTTAGATGTTGCTGGAGTAATTACAGCCCACACAAAATGAACAGTGCCCAACGTTAACCCTGGCGACGTGACCAGCTATCGTTCACTGATGTTTTTCTGGACAAAAAAACAGGCAACTTGACCTCGAGCAAATTAACTTTAGTGCTCCAGTTATGCAATATTGTTAAACATAGAAATCTTCTAAGCTCTGGGGCTGTTAAACATGCTGTACCTATCTTTACTCTAATATCCGGTTTATAGCTGCTTGTTAGCCTTTAGCATGTGGTTAAACTCAGCAGCGATAAGGTGAGAAAGAGAGACACTGTTGGAACTTTGATTAAAAGTCATCTAACAATCTCTCTTGCTGTGTGAATTCAACACGCAGAGATGCTGGATTCTCACAACCTCATCCAAGTTTAACTAAAAACTGCCTCAGCCAGTAAACTGTAAATCTGCATGAGGCACAGCGAGTGATCACATTAAAAAAATTAATGATACAGTACATGCCAGAACACGTTTCTTAATGTTTTAGACTCGCTGATATTCTGAACTCACATCGTGTGTACATGTACATTCTGTGTGGACGTCAGGATGGAGAAGAAGATGAACAGAGAAATCAGAAATGGTCACCTCATGCATTTGTAGGTTGGTGTTAGGAACCCTCATGTTGGCCTCAAGGGCATTTTGGGAGTTAGAGGTGTAGTTTTTCAAGCTGCGGCTCTCCTTCAGGTGGACCTGGAGCTTCTCCCTGCGCCTCCTGAAGAGAAACAAGGACAGATGAATATCAGATTCATTTGAGCTAATTTATTGCAAATCCCTGTGCAGACCATTCATCTGACAAACTCATCATATATTACCACCTACAATTGTCAAACAATGTGAATTGACACATGCAATCTTTAATTAATTCATGCAGAGGCATATCATTAATGTCAAATATGTCAAATATATGCTGCATAGACAGGAGGGAAAAAAAGGGACATTAGCATTTAGTTTGAGCTTTGTTGGCTTTGATTACAGGACAGACTGGCCGTGGCTTCCATCTGATAAGGTTTTGCAGAGCCACATCATGAACAATGTTTTGATCCTGAGTTGCATTCGTTTCATCAAGATCTGATGCCGATCATAGGAGAACTGGACTTGCATGAAAACGTCTCCTCGGGCACATCCCAAAGTCTCTGAAAGGGCTCAAGTTCTGAACTCAATGATAGACAATCCGAGTGTGAAACTAACACTTCACGCTCCCTGAACCACTCTAACAATTTGAAAACAACCAGTCCAGCCATTGTCATCTCGCAACATACAGTAGCTGTGCCAGTGAAGAAGAAAAAAATGGCATAGTGGATGGGTGGAGGGATGCATGTTTATAATTTAACCCTTCTTAAACAGAGTTAAACCTTTTCAACAACCACAGAATCACCTTTCTTCTGCAGTACCTTCCCAGTGATGAGCTCTTCTGTATTTGCTTATTTTCTTCAATCCATACAGTTGTAGTTTTTATTTAGTCCGAGCAGTGCACATATACATTACTATTATTATTTTATTTATTTTTTTGACCTTGTCTGCACAGATATTAATAGTTAATACCATGCTGGTAAGAACCTAAAGCATTTTTGATATAAAATATATATGATACATTATTGTCGTTTTGTCAGTATGGTTTTTCACATATGTTAACACTTATATGCACTTAAACTGAAGTGGCTGTATCTCTGATATTTGCAATGTTTTATATATTTATATTGTAGTTATTTCCAGCCGTCGGGTTTACTGAGTCATAAAGAGCTGAGGGGTAAACTCTGGGCTGGCTCGGAGCACATAGATGGGATCAAAAAACTTTCACCCTCCTCTGTTATTTTTTTTCTTTAAAATGCTGCATTGAATCCTCTGTAGCATCATATTGATTTCTGAAACTTGTATCTGTCCTAGACAGATGTTCTTCTTATCAGGTATACAGTCTAAATGAGAAAAATAAGGAAATGGATGTGACCAAGGTCCCTTTTTCAAAGCCGAAGCCCTTCAGCAGTGGTTCCGAGAAAAACCGTGGTTACAATAGTGCCAAAGCAAGCATAAATGATAAAGACGTCCTTACTTATCTTTAGTATCCTCTTTCATTATTCTAAAAGGACATTAGGGAGAAGGTTCAAGACGTTCTCTGAATTCCATCCACTCATGCTTTGGATAAATGAGTCCAAAGAGAATGGCATTATAACAATTAGCTATACCTGATGATAAATGAGAGGAAGGACGTGTGTAACTGGAGAAGTTTTCCACCTACAGTCTGGCGTATCTCATAAACTTCTCCTGCAGCTTTGATGAAAAGTCAGAGGTAGTGAATATTCAGTTTTTAAATGATGCAACTCAAGTCCATCTGATATTTTCTGTTGAAGATTGAGTCAGAGCTGTTCATCAGGCAGATCAGAATGCTGTCTCATATTTAATGTGACTGCACCGAAAGACTGGGGTCACTGACCGATCAAGTGATTAGTTTGACCCCCTGCGTACAAAGACAGTGAGCCGACCTCGTCATGGAAGGTCAAGAGATGATCATGTTAGAGGAAGAGGAATAATCAGACCATGTGATGCAGAACAGAATCTGATTTCTTCTTATTCATCTGAAAGAAACTAGTGTGGTGTGTAGCTCTGACCAGTGCACATCACAAGCTCTTGATTACTGCACTTGTTGCACAAGCTTGTGCAATTAAACTCTCCTGGAGGGGGGGTGCTTCATGATGTTTTGCCAGAAGTTTTTTCTGGTTATCAGACAGAGTGGATATACAGTAGTCCACACAGATCGTGTCTGGCTGGGAGACTCCCTGCTGCATGCCAGCAGTGTAATGAAGTGTTTGCAAACAGCCTCGTGCTACGGTATTCTCTCCACCTCTGTGGCACT
This sequence comes from Cololabis saira, assembly GCF_033807715.1. NCBI lineage: Eukaryota > Metazoa > Chordata > Actinopteri > Beloniformes > Belonidae > Cololabis > Cololabis saira. The sequence goes on from NC_084603.1 coordinate 33,128,308, forward strand.
TTAATTACACCTATTACAAGACGCCCGTGACATTTGGAAGAGATGACTCTTAGTTAATCTGAGAGGTCCATTATTTCATTTAGAGTCATGTCACAATTTCTTTCATATTGTTTCAGCAAAAAACTATGCTTGCTGTTTATGTTAGATGGCTTTTACTGCAGTCGAAGTCTTTAGTGACATGTCGTGTATCATCTCACAACCCACACATTTTGTGCAGGACAAAAAGTTTCTCTTTGCCACTTCAACACTGATTCAGCTTTTAGTTCTTATGGAAAAAAACCCCAACAGAAGCAGAAACATTTTAAAATATAATCCTCTATATCAGCATGAATGGCTTTTAAGAGACATAATAACTGAAGCTATTCAGAATTTTGCAGGGAATTTCATGGACGATGCTACTCAATAAAACTTGGTGAACGACTATTATCTGACAGTCCTTGTCAACTAGTGGTAATTATGCTGCTTATCACAATATATTTTCTCTTTATATTAGTTTTGGGGCATCTTAACTCTTCTTTCAAAACAAACAAACAATCCTTTTGAAAATTAGGCAGCAGAAGCCTCAAATTACATACATTTTTATTCAAAACCAAATCAGAAAATCTTGGGTTATAGATATATAGATCATGTTAAAGAGCAAACAAAAAGATATGCTGCGACACATTCACTTTGATTTTTATTTCCTCACAGATACTATGAACTATAAAAAAGTTGTTTTGGAGGAATTCTAGTACTAGTAAGGAAGCGAAATGAAAACACTGACTCCTTTTAAAGGGCTGATGTCAACAGGTAAATGTGAAGCCTATTTGGTACTAAATGAGGAGAAATAGCTCCTCGTCAGATTCCACCTTTAGACTTTGACTGAAGGGGACCAAAGTTACATTCATAAACTCCAATAACTCTACATGTCTAATGGGCAGGGACGGATTAATAAGCAGGGATTGATTGCATGCTTTCTGAACGATAAAGCACTTCAGCTTTAGCTTCCACGCTCAGATCTAAGACTTCATTGCAAGAGCTGACTGACTGAAAGCTGTATTAATGAATACATGATTCTGTGTGAAGATGGGCAGAAGATCTCCACTTTGTCAACATATGTCTGAGAAAATCCTCTAAATGTTTAAAAAGCAATGTTCCTTAAGGAAAGTTAGGAAGGGAACATTTTCCTTTATATATATCATCAAATGAGCCTAGGAATTTGGAGGAACGTTTGACACCTTTGATCTTCGTGACATTACTTCAAAAACCATCGTTCATCAATAGCTGATGTAATGAAATGGGTAAGGGATTGCACTGAGAAACCTTTGTGAAGTATTCTGTTATGAGGCTACATTCACAAATGCCCCTTAAAACTTTACTGTGCAAGAAAAGGCCTTATTTGACCTGTCTGTGGGCTAGGAAGAGTCTGAAATGGACCGTCACATAGTGAAAGTGTATTGGGGTGATATGAATCAATATCATTTTTACGAGAGAAATGGGTGTCATGTCCTCCAGGCCAAAGAAGAAGAGGACCGTTCGCACCATTATCAGCAGCAAGTAAAAGAGCCAGGCTCTGTTATGATATGCAGTATTATGAGTGTCCTTGGAAAAGGTCATTTACACTTCTGTAAGAGCGGCATTACTGAAGTAAAGTACAGAGATTTGAAAGCAACATATGCTGCCTTCAATAAGCCATCCACTAAGGGCCCACAGGGTCCTCACCGTGCCGCTCTCAAACACAGATAAGTGAGGACGCTTGTGTCGGGAAAGGTATTCAACACAAATCAGTTGGTGCAACACACAACTTTAGCAGTCACAGGGGGCGAGTAGGATTAAGAAGGAGCACATGAGAGACAGAACCAGGGGTGGATATCCTGGACACAAAGTAAACAACACAGGATTGACAGGGTTTGGAAAGAGAAGGGGTAGTGAGTATATTGGTAGAAGGTTGCTGGAGATGGAGCTGCCATGCAGAAGACAAAGGGAAAGACTTGAGAAGAGATTTCTGGATGCGGTTAAAGAGGATATGCATCTGGTTTGTGTGACAGAGGAAAATGGGAAAGAAAGGGCCAGATTGAAATCGATGATCTGCTGCAGTGACTCCTAAAGACCGCATTGTTGTCGGCAATGTCCATGCATCTTTATAAGAGATGATATAAACCCAGTTCTGTGCACATTACAAAGGCACTGCTGAAGAAGAAGAGGCTACTGGAGTGGCCAGCCTGCAGTCCTGACATGTCATTTAATGACAATGAGTCTGACTTTGAAAATAAATGCAGAAACATACTGTTTTCAAGAAGAATGATATAAAAGAACAAGTTAAATGCCTCATTACTTGGTATCCTCAACTGCAGAACTAACAAGGAATAGCAACATCACAAGGTAGTAAAAGCTTTACCGTTTTATTTTTTATAGGGATGTGTTTTTAATTGCAAAAATGCAAAAATAGTTATAAATGTTTTAATTTTCATTGATATTATCCACGTCATCACTTGTGATCTGGGATTGTAAATACTCGGTGAACGAGAGCCCTTTCCGCAACAGGAATTCAAGAAGCGTCTGTCTTTAACTGAGCTGTATTTGTGTCAGGTTCTTCTGTTGGAGAAAACCTCTGACTTCATCGTTATTCAGGTCGCTCAGATCTGCATGAACGGTTCCTCCCTGCTCTGGATTTGTATGCATCTTCTCCACCGAACAAGCAAGTTCCCTGACTCAATTATGGATTCATTGAAAGCGCCTGTCCATCATACCTTGATCCGATTATCTTGTTGTCAGGCTGCTCACTCACTCGCATCATTATATTACAGCGTAAAGCCTATGAAATTACAGTGCCATCTATCACAGCCTGCTCCACAGTCCACACACCCCGTAATGGCAGAGCACTTCTACAAACCGGATGTCTGACCCATCCTGTTGAGATCCTTGCAGCCACAGATATATGCACGACACCATTCATACAGAGAGTTTTATGAACACATATTGCACTCAGCTTTACAAATGATGAAAACAGAGAAAGGGGAACAGAAAGTAGAGACGGTGCTGGACCCACTGATCTTTAGGCGATGACGGGACTGTAAATATATGTGTGCACACAAAGAGCTTTTGCAAATTGTTGGAAACGCCCAGAGACGGATTCCATACAAGATGTTTGTTGGCAAAACACGTTGCCTTAGCTTTCACAACACTGATAAAATGTCTCCCTGAGAATCTGGTCTGCGCTCATTTCCGCATCGATTTCCACTTAATATCTTGTGTCTAACTGAACCGAGCCTCAGGGCTCTCTTTAACAAATCATCTTTGCGACGTGCAGCCATGTCACCTGGGCTTTGTGTACTTATTTAAACAGTACAACAATCCGCTAACATTTAAAGACGTGTCTTTGGTCAGGAGGCTGTTCACATGGTGGATGCAGAACTTCTCTCTCTCTCAATGTAGGACTAGTATAATCAAATATATTATTCTTTTGCCTTTGGTCACATCTTATCTGCTTCAGGCAGAATCAGCAAATGTTTAGGAATGAGAAAAGTTGTGAATCATGTTATAGTGGATGTTTCCCCTAAATAAGCAGACCATAATCTTTTCCCAGGGATTAATCCCAGACTCGGTGCAGTGAGTGGATAGGTATTACTGGAAGATTAGATACAGCGCTGATCCTAATTGGTACCAGTGTATTTGAGACTTGCCCCCTAAGTGAAGTGGTTGCACTTGTATTTTATTCAGTTAATTGTATGGATTGTTATCCTCAAGGACAGGGATGCACGGCCACAGTTAGTTCATAATGAGTTAGAGCCAGCGGTTTTAAAGTTTTACTTGTTACTAGTTTGGTCAGCTAAGGTGAAATATAACGCTCTTGCTCCAGTGTTGCTGCACTTGAACCGTAACAGAACCTTGCGGTTTGTAACTGGTTCAAGTGCACGTACACATCATTGTAATTTGTATCAAATGGTTGAATGGACTTCACTGAGTCTAAGGAGAAAATCACATATGTTAATATTTATTGCAAAAGCATTACTGGGTAAACTACCTCTGTACATATCCAATTTATTAAAATATTACTCTAATAGCTATAACACTAGATCCTCAGAGAAAATTATCCTCATGGTCCCAAGCACTCGAACAGAGTTGGTAAATCGGCCTTTTCCTTTTATGCACCGCAAGCTAGGAATGAGCTACAACACATACTCAACTTGAAATATTTACCTTCTCTTAAAGGGATTGTGACATGAAAAACACATTTTTCTTGATTTTTTGTGTTTAGTTGGGTGTCTTGACATCAATTACACCCAAAAAAAACGAACTTTTAACATTCAGTGTATTGTGTGCTTTCTGGGAATTCCGCATATTTATGCAAAACGGCGCGTCTGGTTTGGTGGCGGACCGTTACGTATAGACCCGCTAAATCACCGCCCCCTCCACCCAGCTCCCTGCCCATCAGCACTGAGCCGCGGGCTGGAGGGAGAGAGACGTCTCTCCTCTCCACCCGCGCTCTCCTTTTTTTTTCGCCTACGACCTCAGATCAGACGAGACAAGGTGGAGGAGCGGGGCAATGATTGACAGGAAAGGGGGAAAAGGACGCGTTTTTCACTGCGCACCGTCATAAAAAAAGCCAGGCATGGAGTACTGAAGTGAAGTTTTTCTTGTTACACCCTTTTAGACACATTTGAGGGATATTGGCCAAGACTTTTAATAGTGTTAAAAGCATGTTAAAAATTATGTCACAATACCTTTAACATGTTCAAACATATGTTAAAATCAGTTTTCACAGAACAAAGTCATTGTTTTTAATCAAGTGTCATTCTTTGTCATGAATTTTTTTTAGTTTTCTGATCCTTGTATGTTTTATGTTTGTTTGTTTCTTGTTTTGATATGTTTATATTTTTTTTGTAAAGTTTCTTGTCCTTGTATGTATTTTCTTTTATATGAAACTGAATGTATTTTCTGCTGCCATCTTGACCAGGACTCCCTGGCAGAAGAGATATTGTATCTCAATGGGACTTTCCTGGATAAATAAAGGATGAATAAAAATAAAATAAGATTTGAAAATCTTTTTCAATTCATTTGTTCAGGACAGTGTCAATTCAGCCACTCGAAGCCCAATCTCAAATCATCATTGAATTCTAATTCAACTGCGGTATAGTGTTTATCTGTGTGTACTCTCTTGTGTGATCATCGTCTCACTTGTTGCGGCAGTACAGGGCCATGCACAGCGTTCCCAGCAGGCTGATTGCCATGGCGATCGATGTGATTGACAGCACCTGTCTCTTGTACACGTCTTTGCTCTCTGTGGAGAAACAAAACAGAGAGACACCGTATTAATGTCTGAACAACACACTCTTGGGAAATAAAACCATGGATGTTGTACAAATCCGTCAGAATGAGAGTGAGATGGAGGAAGGACAAAATGGGGAAAAATAACAACAACAACAAAGAAATCTGTGAGAAACTGAGATCCCACAGTCATTATTCACAGAGGCAGAATAAATACCAAACCGCTTCACCGTTACACAGATTTAAACATGATTTTGAGAATTGTTCTTGCCCACTTTTAGATTCTAATGTATTTTTCTGCAGCTCCCAAACAGACATTTAAATAATCAAACCACCAGTTAAGAAGCAAATAGCTTTCTGGGGCTTTTTTTTGTATTTACCTTGAAGATTCTTTTCAAGAGTAATTACTTTTGTAATAAACACACCTAGCAAAATGGAAATAAAATAACTACTCAAAACTAATTTACGATGAACAAACAAACACTTATTTACAGCTCTCCTGCAGCACCTGCTACTCCTCGTTATTGCAAAGCTCTACAGCTCATTTTATCAGCTCTACCACATCGAGTAATGGTCCAATAGACACCAGACATTGCTTTTGAAATGGATGCCACATGTAATGGAGCTTGAACACTTGGAGACAAGAAGAGTTATGGCACGGAGGGACACCATTAGTGGAGAAAAATGGAAGCTGTCTTGTTTGTTCCGAACAAGTAAATCACAGTTGCCTTCAGATACATTAATAGGCGATCAGTCAAGATTTATTTTGCAATGCTCAGACCTTGGAAAACCATGAAGATGACAGGTGTTGAGGTTTTACATTCAGGTGATTGAGACAAATTTTCACTGCAGATGGCTCTCAATGGCTATTTTAGTGAGGAAAGAAAATAATCACTGCTGGGAGCGGCACAATAAAGCACAGCTGCAGCTCACGTCTTGCTCAATGGCATCCTGGCACCAGTCAGTGGCGCAGAGTATTAATCCACTATTTCATGACCTTGTTATGGTGTTTAGGCATGTCGTGGAGTTCTCTTCAACTGAGATTACCACTGGAGTATTTCAGAAACTGTGCCACGCCCAGCTGTTGTATAATCCATCACACATGCAGCACACTGATCCTTGATATTGTGTACATCCAGGAATAAAATAGCCCACATTCATCCTTGATGTCTAAATTATGTCTCAGGCTGGTGTTGTTTTTATGCCACTTATCAGACTGCACCATCAGACTAGCTTAATAGCTATAATTACAGCATATAAAAAGGGGGATCTGAGGGTGGTCCGGCACAAATGCAACAAGCCTGTACAAGGCGGGAAACGAGAGAAAGCAGAAGAGAACATTTTTGAAATTCTGGAAAATAGACACGAGGACTCCAGGTGGAGTGGGGATACATACTTCCACTCCAGACATTTAGGTGATTGCCTGGTGTTGAGAACTAAACTGACACTGTTGTTTCAGTTTATTCTTGTCAGAATGAAAATAAAGAAGATTCAAATATATTTTTATATATTCTACATTCTGTGCGACTGACACATGGTTGCATTGTCATTGTAAACTAGGTATAAACGCACACATGCCCGTTAGGGATGGGCGGTATGGACTAAAAAATGTATCACGATTATTTCTGGCATTTATCCCGATAACGATAAAAATGACGATAAAAAAAATACCAATTCAACTCCACCTTTTCAACTATGAATCTATCTCGCTCTCAGATCCGCCATGTTTGTCATCAACGGGAATTTATCTTTCTTTCTTTCTTTCTTTCCTTCCTTCTTTTTTCCCTTCCTCTTTTCTCCCTTCCTTCCTCCTTTCCTCCTGCTCTTTCCTTCCTTCTTTCCTTCCTTCTTTTTTCCCTTCCTTCCTCCTTTCCTCCTGCTCTTTCCTTCCTTCTTTCCTTCCTTCTTTTTTCCCTTCCTTCCTCCTTTCCTCCTGCTCTTTCCTTCCTTCTTCCCTTCCTTCCTCCTTTCCTTGTTTTCTCCCTTCCTTCCTCCTTTCCTTGTTTTAAACTTTAAACTTTAAACTTTATTTATTTATATAGCACCAATTCATGCAGTGTAAGTGCAACTCATGGTGCTTTACATACAGAGATAAAATAACAATCAAAAGTACAATTTAAAACATCCCATACGACCCCACCCCCCACGCATACACACCCCCTCACTCACACTCATACACATGTGCATACACTCACACGCCCACACACACACACACACACAATAAGTGGACTGGTGACATGGCTTAGCACTAACGATCCAGGTGAGGAAAACACTACCTATGGGTGGCCGTCCACACCGAGAGGCTCCACCGACCATGACCACAAGGAGCATCGCCACAGAGACCCCCCCAACCTGGACAGACCAGGACAGACCCCACACAGAAGGTGGAGTCCCACCCCCAGCTACCCAGGCCTGAGGGATCCCCATGACGACACCCCCATGGGCGGAGCAGGCACACCTCCCAGTGTGGACGACCCCCCTGAGGAAACACTGGAGCTAAAAACTAAAAGATTAAAAGAAAGTAAAAAATGCCTAAAAAGTGTAAAATTTTAGAAAAATCTATACAAAACTTAAGATGAATAATACATAACATAAAATACAGAGTCACTCAAATGGATTAAAGGTCAGATAAAAGCCAAGCTAAAAAGGTGTGTCTTGAGCCTCCTTTTAAAAGTATCAACGTTCTCTGCGGTCCTGAGGTTCTCTGGCAGGCTGTTCCATAAATAAGGGCCATAATGGCTGAATGCAGCCTCACCGTGGGTTTTGGTCGCGGTTCGGGGAATGGTTAAGAGGCCGGTGCCAGAGGACCTCAGGGTCCGCGAGGGTTGATACGGTAAAAGCAGATCAGATAAATAAGATGGCCCAAGACCGTTAAGACATTTAAAAACCAGTAAAAGAACCTTAAAATCAATCCTGAAGCGGACGGGGAGCCAATGCAGCGATTTTAAAACAGGTGTAATGTGCTCCCGCCCTCTGGTCCTCGTCAGCACGCGAGCGGCTGAATTCTGTAATAGTTGTAGGTTCTTAATACTCTTTTTAGGAAGACCAGAGAGCAGGGCATTACAATAATCTAAACGACATGAGATAAAAGCATGCATCAGCACCTCCGTGCTGGCCTGAGAGAGAAACGGGCGGACTCTGGCTATATTCTTAAGATGGTAAAAACCTATCTTCGTAATATTCTTTATGTGTGGAATAAAAGTGAGCTCAGAGTCAAAAATAACACCCAGGTTCTTTACACATTTCGAAGGTTTAAAATCTTGTAGTTTTGGTAAAAGTTTCTCTCTCTGGCCTTCAGGACCAATAACTAAAACTTCTGTTTTGTCCTGGTTGAGCTGTAGGAAATTATCTGCCATCCATGACTTAATATCTAAAATACAGTTAAAAAGGGCATCAAGTGGCCCTGTGTCATCAGGAGACACAGCGATGTACAGCTGTGTGTCGTCAGCGTAGCTGTGGAAGCTGATGCCGTGTCTCCTGATGACGTCCCCCAAGGGAAGCATGTAAAGGTAAAAAAGAAGCGGACCTAAAATTGACCCTTGGGGGACCCCACACTTAATTTCATGCATTCTGGAGGAACATGTATCCAAACTTACAAAGAAAGATCGATCTGTGAGATAGGAGCGGAACCAGTTAAAAACAGTACCAGAGAGGCCCACCAGGTGCTTCAGTCTGTTTAATAAAATGTGATGGTCTACTGTATCGAAGGCGGCACTAAGATCCAGTAGAACCAAGACTGTCAGTTTGCGGTTATCTAAATTGCACCTGATGTCATTTAAAATCTTTAAAAGGGCTGTCTCGGTGCTGTGGTTCATCCTAAAGCCAGACTGAAATTTCTCTGAAATATTGTTTCTTATTAAAAAATAATTTACTTGGTTAAAAACCAGCTTTTCTAAAATCTTACTTAAAAAGGGTAAGTTGGATACAGGTCTGTAGTTATTAAAAATGCTGTGATCTAAATTGCTCTTCTTCAGAAGGGGCTTCACCACCGCCATTTTAAAGGCGGCAGGGAAGACACCCGTCTGAAGAGAGTAATTTACTATATTTAAAATATGTTCCTCAAAGAATTCATAAAATGTCTTTAAAAGTGATGTGGGAATAGGATCTAAAAGGCAGGTTGTTGGGTTTACCTGGGAGAAAACTCGACCAAGGGTCCTCGCATCAACCAGGGCAAAACTCTCCAGTGTTTCCTCGGATAAAAGCAACTGTCCAGATGTGTTAAAAATGACATTTTGATGTGGTAATAGACTGGACCTAATGTTGTCAATTTTACTTCCAAAGTGGTCTGCAAAATCCTCACAAAGATTGTCTGTTGGTGGTTGTGAGGAATTCTTAAAATGTACATTTGTTAAAAGATCGAAGGTGGAGAAAAGAAATCGAGGATTGTTTTTATTGTCTGTAATGAGTTTTGAGAAATGAGCTATCCTTGCCTGTTTGACGGTTTTATTGTAGGATTTGAGTTGTTGACGAAATATTTGATAATGTATTGTAAGTTTACTTTTTCTCCACCTTCTCTCAGCACTCCTGCATTTTCTTTTTGATTTTTTGACTTCCTCAGTTCTCCATGGGGGTGTAGGCTTAGTTTTTATGGTTTTTGTTAAAAGTGGAGCAACTGAGTTCAGCGTAGATTCCAGTTTCCTGTTAAAATTATCAACAATAAAATCACATGATGCAGGTAAAACATCAGCAGGAGTGCTCTCTAAAATCTCAATAAAATTTGCAGCCACTTCAGAAGTTAGGTAGCGTTTCCTCACCGTTCTCATCGAGGCTTCCTGATGATTAAGACTGGTGATGTTAAAAAACACGCAGTAATGGTCAGACACAGCCAGGTCGACAACAGAGGACACACCGGTGGACAGGCCATAGGTTATGACCAGGTCCAGGGTGTGTCCTCTGTTGTGAGTCGGCTGTGTGACATGTTGGGTAAAATCCATGCAGTTTAAGAGGTTTAAAAATTCTCTCGACAGTGGGTCGGAAGTATTGTCAATGTGTAGATTAAAATCACCAGTTATTAAAATTCTGTTGTAAGTGGTATGTATGACTGATAAAAACAGTGGAGTGATGGGGTGGTCTATAAACAGTTAAACAAAGAATAGGAGGACTGCTAAAAACAAAGGCAAGGTGTTCAAATGAGGAGTGGTTGTTAAAAGAGACCTCCTTTGTAGCTAATATGTTTTTAAAAATTGAAGCTGTGCCGCCTCCCTTTCTAACACCCCGTGTAGTAAATAAAAAATTAAAATTTGGTGGAGAAGCCTGGATGAGGGAAAATGCAGCGTCCGTGCCAAGCCATGTCTCTGTTAAAAGAATACCATCAAGTTTATGATGTACAATAAGATCATTTAAAATAAAGGTTTTGTTTAAAAGAGAGCGCACGTTCAACACAGCCAAGTTAATGTCTGTGTTGAACGTGCGCTCACGACCACAACGTACCGGGTTGATAAAAACAAGATTGTCTCTGTTAAAACCAGTGGGTCTGTGGATCTGACGGGGAAAACGGGTGGTGACCAGGGGATGAATTGGTTGAGGATCGGGTGTGTTGGTGGCGCCAGATGTAGCTGGTTTTATGGAGGAATTATCTGGTGGGGGTGGCAGTGGTGACTGTGACCTGTGGGGGAAGCTGGAGAGGGGGGCAGTGCTGTGAGCGGCTGGCTCCACAGGTGGAGAAGAAGACTCCGGGCCCGAGCTGGGAGTGTGGGTGTGGCCAGAAAATAGTCACTCCCGTGGAGCCGACAGAACCGCGTGCTGAATGTTTGCAGCCAACACGCGGCCCCCCAGCCTGTTTGGGTGAAGTCCGTCGGGCTTATAAAACGAGGGACGATTCCAGAAAAGATTAAAATTTTCGATAAAACCAATGTTAAGGGCTCTGCAGGTGTTCTGTAGCCAAGAGCTCAGATAGAGCAGCCTGCTGAAGCGCATTGCTCCTCGGGACAGCGTTGGAAGGGGGCCGCTGATATATTTTCTCCCTTCCTTCCTCCTTTCCTTGTTTTCTCCCTTCCTTCCTTCCTCCTTTCCTCGTTTTCTCCCTTCCTTCCCTCCTCGTTTCCTTCCTTCCTTCCTTCCTTCCTTCCTTCCTTCCTTCCTTCCTTCCTTCCTTCCTTCCTTCCTTCCTTCCTTCCTTCCTTCCTTCCTTCCTTCCTTCCTTCCTTCCTTCCTTCCTTCCTTCCTTCCTTCCTTCCTTCCTTCCTTCCTTCCTTCCTTCCTTCCAAAAATCAGCTTTACAGAAAAATGTCATCAACAGGAATTTATCGTTTTTACCGCGACATGACAAATTCTTATCGTGAGGAATTTTTTGACGGTATATCGTGAACGGTAAAATATCGCCCATTCCTAATACCCGTATATATACACACATATATGTAGGTATATATGACTTTTACACTATATATTTACACCATCTTAATGGGTGTCTGTGTGACTACTGGAACAAGAAAAAACAACTTGAATGTACATAAATGTGTGAGTGTAAAGGACAGTAAAAGAAGGGTTTGTGTGTGTTTGTATCCCACCTATTATTCGGGCAGTCATTGTTAAAAAAAATTGACATATGCAAATAGATAATAGTTAACAATATGAATAACCCGAGGCAAATAAAAAATAAAAAAAACCTAACACTCCTGACCACATTAAACGATGTATTCAGATCTGAACTGAATATTTGCTTGATGAAAATGTGACACATCCATCATTCAGACGTCTCCAATATGCCGTTTGATACAGGACTGTCTGATGAAATGTAACTTCTTTCAGCTTTATGAAGGGGAGGATACAGAAAGACACATACGTAAATCTGCTTTTGATCAGGTTTACTTCAGGTTTAAGTGTTACCTTGGTTTCTGAAACCTGCTGATCTGAACCCTCTTGCTCGGGGTTAATTAACCTGGCTTTGTGAAATGGAAAACTCTGAGTTTTGCTTCAAAAGATTCAACATACACCCCCCCCCCCCCACCCGCTTCAACCACCAGTAACAGAACAAGCCAGATTCACATTACTGTACATGATGGCCAACTCAAAAAGAATAATGTTATTTTGAGTTTTATTCCTTCTTGAAATCTCCTTTCCTCTTTGACAAGGTGGCGGATGTGGAGACCTTTACCCTAATAACCTCCTTTGACCTTTCATAGGCAGCCAACCAGACAGAGCAGACAGTTATTGTTCTAGCCATCTGTTTCTGCTTGACAAAACATGTGCTTCTCTTCTAGAGTGTGAAACAGCTACACTTCAGACAAGTTCACACTGGTTTTGAGCTTTTCTTGTGTTTGGGACACTATGCAATACTGCAGGCTTTTGTCACTCTGTCACATAAGGTTACTTTGATTTGATCAGGTGGCTGTATTATCATGGAATAAATGGTACTAGAAAACGTATTTTAGTGTCCTAAAAAATTGAAAAAGTCATGATTTTTGACTTACTCCATATATATATATATATATATATATATATATATATATATATATATATATATATATATACACATATGCATTTTTTATAGCTTTTCCTGCAATGGTAATGTAGCCAACTCGTGCAGCCGACAGGAATGAGAACACGAGGTTTAGCAGAGAAATGGTTGACTTTATTCGTCACCAGACACGTAAATATACATGCACCCGCAGCAGCCGGCAGCTCCGTTTTACCAAGCCCCCCCCGCCCGCCCTTTGCCGGTGTGCAGCCGCTCTTTGATTTGATTGATTGATTGGACACACGTGTGCCCAATCAGCTGACCCAGCCCACATCACCTGTGCGCTGCTCCCCCGCAGACCACGCCCACTCCTCCACCCTGCCACAGGTGTCTTCTCCATCTCACATCGACTTAAGTTTCTGAGTTGTCCACTGATGTATTCAGACTAACATCTTTCATGGTGGTGAAATCTTAATCTCAAAGGCGTATGACATATAATGGCTATAATGGCTATAAAGTAGTTTTAAAGCAAATTATAACCACCCTTGTAAGGTGAAGGTAGTTGCCATGCAACCCACAGGCTTCTGCATGCTGTTATTCTTAAACTGACAGATGCTTGTTGTGGGACTGCCACATGGGCTGGAGTTGAGTAATGCAAATGTTGGCTGTTGTGCCATTTCTTTCATTTCCCACTGTGTCTCAACTTAAACTTAGTTACTCAATACAGTTTGATTTCCAAAATATAAATATTAGTACACTTAATTATTCATAATCCAAAAAATGTCATAGGTTCATAGTTTTTGTAAGAAAGTGACAAATTCCCAGACTTCTTAAAGGGGACCTATTATGGCATCTAATACCTATTTTAAACAGGCCTTGAATGTCTTAAAAACAAGCTTTTGATTGTTTTTGCTAAATAAATTAGAAATTCAGCCTCTGAGCCATGTCTTTATCATCCCAGTCTCTAACCTCCTTCTCTATGAGGGATTCTGAGTGGGCGGGGCTATGATAATGAGGCTCTGTGCTGATTGGCTGCCTGAATGACGTGATACACCGCTACGAAAAAATGGCGGAAGCTCCGGCCGGCGGAGTTAGTTGTGGGCGTGGTTTCACGCATCGCTCCTGTCGTGACGTCACGACAGGAGCAGAATCTGAACAGCTCGTAGATCCACATGACACTGGATGGCTCATCCGGGCGGCTGTAGAGACACTGCAGAATTTGGTTTCTTTCCCCCTTCTCTGAGTTGGCAGGCTGACGGGAGACCACTTTATATATGTTAAGGCAAGAAAAAAGGTGTCTTTCATAATAGGTCCCCTTTAAGGTAATGCCAGCACCATGCTTTGGTCAGAATGCAACAGAGATACAGTACCACAGCTCCGGTTTCCAACTATAAATGTACAGTTCTGTTCATACTGGCCAGTTTTTTGGTCAGACTCTAGACTTTGCAGCACCTCCCTCTGCGGAGGACTGGATCTCTTGAGGGCTACTTGCAGAAACGGTCCAGGAAATGCATGATGACACGAAACACTGCCCACCTGAATGGCTAACGCTGAGTTTTGTATTGACAGACTCTTCAAACACTGAAAAAACAGTCCCTTTTTACTTATGTCTGAACTTATGTCTGAAGTGATGTTATATTTTCATTTTATGTCAAGGAGATTAACCTATATTAACAATAAGCTTGAATTAACTTTGAAACTATGTAATATTGGATATGCGGCCAATTAAAATATACCATGGGCTGCCTTTGTTCTGGTGCACCACTTTACGAAAATAATGACATTAAACATCTTCTTTTGGAGGAGGATTTTTATGCCATTGCCTAATATAACCTAAAATACTGTGTGTGTCCCCCCGAAAAGTCACACTTTCACAGTTATTTAAAGACACGTAGTGACAAAACACATGGAGGAAGATGGATGCAGAACTGAAGTAGCTTTCTATGTGGGCCAAACAGAGGAGAAAAAAAAGAAAGACGTGTTTTTGTAGTTTGCTGAAGCGCAGAGGAAGATGTTTTGACACTGTGTACAAAAGGTGATAGAAGAGAGAAAAAAATAATCACCAAAACATCAGGGATTTAGACGACAGGGACTCCTACTGAAAAGAAATGTTTGAATTCCAACGTGAAAACACATTGGTGGACGTGTGAGCTTATCATGGGTGCTTCACCTGCATTAACACAAGTTTAATACAGTTAGTGGGCTTCTGTTGACAATCCCACAGGCAGAGGCCCTTGCATCCTACCCAGACAGGCCGTTTGGTGAGGGGTTAATGATGTCAGGGTCAGGCAGCGCTTCAGCCTCTCCCTTGTTTGCCCACACTCCCTGGACGTGAATAAATCATTCAGCTCTAGAGGGAAAGCATGTTTGTGTTCCCTCTGTGGGCTCTCGGGGTCACATTTTCTATTCATTTCCACTTCTGACCCCCCCAGATCTCCAGGTCACTCGTTCAAAGCAACATGAGAGAAAATCATGATTAATATTTTACACTAAAGGACCTTAAAGGTGATAGCCGCTGTTACAAAGAGGAACTGCTGCAATCCTTCTGTGTGCCACCACATACCGGCATGATGTGTATGCAGTGGAAATGCATTCCTGGCAAGTAAGCAGGCCATAATCAGGAGTCAGTACCTGTAATACACATCCTCAGTGCCCACATATCTAAATTGTATACAGTGTGTTATCATCTCTTTCCTTTCATGAGACTGTGCATACCTTTGAAATGAGACAAACAGCAGACAGGAATGTGCAGAGATGATGAAATGTGGCGACAGCGCGGGGTGACAGTTTGACAGCATGTCTCTTAGGAACGCTGACTATCAGTCCTGGAGGAGATGGAGCTCATGACATAGAAACAGAAACAGGGCCGGTCCTGGTGGCCCGAGGTGTCCTTGATTATTTCCTTCCTTTTTTCTCCTTGTACGGGTGTGGTTGTGCTGTGGTGGGGGGTTTTGGTGGGCGTGCTTGGGTGGCTCCTGCTGACCTGATACTTGGCCTCCTTGGGGGATTCCCTGCATGCTGGTATGGGGCAGCTTTGGATCCAGATCCTCCTTTCTGCCTCCTGGGCAGTGGGGTTGCGTGCCATGCCCCTCATGGGGTGGTGGGCATTGGTTGGGGTCGGTGGAAAGCTCCTCGGTGCTGCAGGACCTGCTGCTCTCTGTGGATCCTGGGCTGTTTCTGCTTTCCGCCATCTTGGGAGTGGGAGCCCATCGCCTACGCTTACCGGCATCCATGGGGGGGCTGCCTGGCTCGTTGGTTCCTGATGGGCTGAAAAGTGAATCCAGTGCACTGGGGGAGTTGTGTTGGAGGTCGACATCACTGCTTCACGTGTCTCTTCGGCTCTCGGACAAATCAGGGGGTTCCATCCAACACAGCCACAAAACATCTAACCCTCATTTACACACAAACATCAATGCAACACACACAACATCAATCACCATCTGCTGATTTTGTCTGTCTTTCTGTACTTCACTGTCTGGGATTTTCGTCGTCTCTGACAGAATCTGTATCAGGACCTAATAAAGTTTATTAGATCAGACTGTCAAGAGCCTCGACACTAACCCGCCATATATATGTAGAAAATTGTAAAAAAGAGAAAAGAATCAGAAACAGTGGACATAAACACACACACACACTTGGTTGCAGCGTAGCAGTTTAAATTGTTTTTGGCTTTTTGAAAGGACTATGATTGTGATTAAAGCATTCAGTCTTAAATTGTGATTAAGTTTGAAACTTGGCTTCGTGTAAAAAATAAAAAGCATGAATAATTTACATAAATCATTTTTTTTTACATATCCAAATTGGATATACTGTAACTTGCATAAAATAATGATCATTGCCATATTTGCAACTTGTAACCTGACCCCCCTGCTGTTTAGGAAATACAGCGAGAGCAAGACTTTGGTGCAGCGCCGGCGCCGGCTCCGTCTGGTCCAGATAACACACTGAATCTCATTCATTAGTGTTCCATTTGTTCCTCTAATAAAGTCGAGCGTTTTAGAGAAATTTAAAATAAGAGTGGACAGTGAAAAATGTTCAGTTGGGGGATTAAATCTGGTCACCAGAAAAAGGCGGCAGGTAAAAAATGGCTCAATTACAAGATTTAATTGTCTAATATCCATAAACTCATCTGCTAATGAAATTCATGAGTAGATTACCTATTTTTTTGTGTAATTGTGGCCAGATATAATAATATATGATAATAATGGCTTTTAAATCATTTTATTCCCCTGGAAATCATTTGGATACAAACAGCTAAAAAAAACAAAAAAACAAACATAAACACTGTTCAATTGTACAAGATTTGCAACATTATGAAGGAACTAACGTCTTAATGTTTTGAATTCTAAATATTCAAAAACATTCATGTTTATTTTAGCCTTAGTTCTTATTTTCCAAGCTTTATCTTTTTTTTTTCCTCCTAGTTTATCACATCTTATTCTCTGCTTTCAAGGCACACACCAAAGCTGAATTAGTTATCTACTAAGTGAAAATTAAATTGCTCAATTTCTGCAGGATTTGCTCCGTTTTACCCTCCAACACAAAGCTGTGCTTACCACGCGAATGCTTGCCAGACTGGGCTGGAGCTGATATCTGTGGAAACTTTAACTTCACTTTGTGTATGATTTCCTCCATCGATGCCATAAGCAGCTAATGTGGATAAATGAGCGGAGTGACAGGGACAAGGGCTGGAGGAGATTGGGGGATGCAGACAGGCTTCTCCGGCATCTGCCTCACAGCTCAGAGTATTTGGATTTTCATGCATCGAGACGCATGCTTCTGATGGTGGATGAAGCCTTTTTTATTATGCAGACGAGCTAGAGTAAACACGCTCTCTTGACTGGCCTCAGTCTCTTTCGCTAGGCTTTCTATAGCTTTATTCAGACTAGATATATTTAGCTGAGATTGGTATTACCGGCTTCTGGTCTTTCTTTCTCTTGGTCACAGGATCCATGTGGTTATCATTGTTATGCTTCTTTATTTTTTACTTCTTCTTGCAAATATTCATTGAAGTAAAACAAATGTTACAATAAAATTCCCACAATCTCCTTAGAATATTAGTCAGACGCACAGCCCCACATTTAAATCTGGAGTGTGCTGGTACACAGAGAAGGCGACTCTAACACATAACCGTCATGCTCTTTTTGAGAGAAGAGGCTTGCTTGTCTGGAAGGCTTTTCGGAAGACATAGTTTTACGGTGTATTTCTAATTAAAATAAACGTCAACATTAGAGTCTAAGATAACGCTCCTGGTTCTTTAAGCATCTCAAAGTCTGAATTACATGTAGGTGTGAACTTTCTCGGAGTCGGACATCCACTCCTGGGATGATTGACATCCGGCTGGAACGTTTTTCACTTCTAAATAATCGTTTCTACTTGAAACATGATGGACAAATTGTTTGGAAATAGTATGGTAATGTAGACAGATGAGACCCACATCTAGAAAGATGTAGGGTCTGAAAATGATCCATAGAGCCTCCTGATCCACTTACGCCCCAACATGTGATGTATTCACACTATACGCTGTAGAGAGAGTGTTTGTGCAGAAAAGTAAATTAAACTTTTGCCACAGCCTGTCAGCAAACAGCAACTACATCTACCTTGAAAAGGAATGATCTGCAGTGCTTGTGCCAAAGACAACTGCTAATCCTCAGCTGTGAACATCTAGACTACGTCTGTCGTCATCATGTTAAGCTCATGCCAGAGACTCTCTCTACCAGGGTACAATGATTTCATTGGCTCCCCATGACTTTTGGGCATAGTTAATGAGCTCCAACAGATGGGAGCTGGATGTACCTGCAAAGCTAATTTAAATTTGCTAGTGGTACGTCTATATTTCTTGTCTATGCTTTCAAGATTGTAAAAAAGAGAAAAGAAACAGAAGGCAACAACTGGGAGGCAACAACTGCCTTCCTCAGGTCACTTCTTAAGTTGTACCTCCTTGGAATTATATTAACACACATTTGAATTCTCTTGACCAGCAAAATGCTAAAACTTCTGCTTGGATACAGGTTCTCATACTTGATCGTAGCAGCTCCTGGCAACTACTTAACCCCCCGATTAAAAAAGCTGAAAGACTGCTCTTAGTTTTTACCACCTAGCCTGTGACGGACTGTAATAATTACAGATGACATCTGTGGTAAACATCCAGTGGGAATGCACTCTCCCTGCAATTTGTAATGTAAAAATTCCACCGCAAATTACCTACAAATGAATATATCAGCAGTTTAGTGAAGCGGATTTCTTCTTTTTGTTTTGCTACCTCTGACTGCAGTTACCGTCTGTTTCGCTAAGGATATAATGATGGATGATACTTTGAGAGAAATGTCCAGAAATTCATCAGCATTTAACTATACATGGAGACACATGACAGGAAAGACGCTCAGATCCGTCAGATGAGTGACTATGAGATGGATGATGCATGGCATAAAGAACATGTTTCCATCTTTCATAAGGCTCAATGAAAATACTATCCTGACAGCCTAAAGTCTTTACTAAGATGAAAAACAGAATGGTAACCATAGCCAGAACCTTCAGTTACCACAGCGACTTAACCACACATACCCATGGAAGCCCATAGGGGACTTTATTCAAATGCAATTCCACAATAGCATTATAATTTTCCACATATGCATGAGTTATTTGGGACAAAAATGAAATTAAAATGCAATAATTCAATTTGAATTTTCATTTTCACATACTTGTATGGGCATTCTATGACAATATTAAAATGAAAATGGAAAAGCTGTTTCACATTTCATTTTGAAAGATTTAACCTGATTTACAGAGGACAATATTCAAATGCAATAAGAGAAACAGCGCCCCCAGGCTAATGCATTTACATTTAAATGTCACCAAGCTCTTTTCTGGACAAAATTTAAATTAAAATGCAATTTTCTAACAACTTGCAAATTAAAATGAAAACGGCATTTCACATTTCATTTTGAAAGATTTCACCTGATTTACAGAGGACAATATTCAAATGCAATAAGAGAAACAGCGACCCCAGGCTATTGCATTTACATTTACATATTACAACGCACTTTTAGGGACAATATTCAATTTGAAAATGCAAACTGTCAGTTCCCCCATCAAGGCGGGCCCTCGGTTAGGACGTCACTTCCTCCATGCTTTCCATGGGGGTATTATTGTTCCAATGTTATTTGTGTGTGCGTATCTCAATCTGTGTGTGCGTAAAAGGATGTGTGTGTCCAGTTCCAGTTATAGATTTTTTAATTTTCAGGTATTCAACTGTTAAAATGTGACCTATGGTCAGAGCAGTTCTACTTTACTGTGTAGTCAGTTTTAGTGCAATATTATGATAAACTCCACTTATTGACGTTAATGAAGTCTAGTAAAAGACGTGTGAATAGCACTGTATGAAACACAGATGTCAGAGTTTGTCTTGTTTCATGTAATGTCAGTGAGGCTGTAGCAGAAGAGGACAGGATAGGGACTGGTGGAGGAATACAGCCCTAAAAAACATGGACAGCATTAATGTCTAAACAATGGCTACGGCCCTGCTCAGAACCTTAGATTTGATTTCTTTTTCACTTTTAATCTCGTTTACCAATTAAATACCAGTGAACAATTTGAAAATTCCAGCAAACCTGGCAATTTCAAAGCTGCATATTAAATAGTAAACATCTTCAACAATGGTGGGCCAGTAGATAAGCGTTATTGAACCTTTGGCCCTTCAAATATTACCTTTCACTCGGGAATTGTAACAAATGCACTTTTTTGTTCATACATACTAGATTTTTCTTTTCAAAAAATTATAAATTTTTTACAATTCAGATTTCAACTCATTCCACTGTGTTTTTGGTGAATCATAAATACTGCAGTTGGACTTTTTAAACCATGTTAAAAAATAATGGGGTGCATTCTCTCTTCCTGTCCTTGACAACAGCACGCACACACACACACACACACACACACACACACACACACACACACACACACACACACACACACACACACACACACACACACACACACACACACACACACACAGTTAGTCTTTCAAAACAAAACACTTATACCTTTATTAAACTACAAATGTTAAATTCTGCTTACTCGTGATGCTATCTTCATGAATAGATCTATCCACAAGAAGTACTTGCATTTTTCTAATATTCTGCACCTGTTCAGAGAGTTGGTTTTATGTTTTTTTATCTGCAGCTGTACCGGTTTATTTGAACAGAACAAAGCTGCAACCAAAGGGATTCAGAACTCCCTCACAAAGGAAAAAAAACACCTCTTACTATTACTCTTCCCTCTTTCATAAATTCTGTCTCCTCTTTGACATTGAGCCGCAGAGTTTTAATAGTTTCTATTCTTGATGCGTTTAAGTCCTTAAGTTGTCAAAGTTGAGCAGCGTGAAATGAAAACTCTCACTTTCACATGTAAAAAGACAAGAAATGTAACATTTATCTCATTCACCTATCGCATCCACTAAGGAAATGAAATAAAGTTTAAAAAAAAGTGTAAAAACACATCTGAAACCCCTGGATGGAAAATCAGCATGATTTACAAACCTTCCCACCTAAATCAGCCGCCTGCAACACTTTGCTTGAGCATTGATTTACAATCAGAGGAACATCTTCCACTCAGAGCTCAGTAATCTCTGATGGAAAGGAAATATTGATGAATGCATGCATGAATGACTGACGAGATACGGTGACGTCTTTTCCCCATTTTGCCCTCATACATGAAAAATGTATTAGGATGAGAGCCTGACTCAAAAAATTACTGAACATATTCTCTGTTTTATTAAACACAGGGTGGAGAGGTTTTAACCTTCAGATACTTCTTCACTCACTGAAAACTCAGAAACGGACTCGGTAGGAGTGGGGAAGGTTCATTCTTGATAAATCATGCATAAGGATGCGCTTTGCCTATAAATACAAGAGATGAGAGCATTTTCTTTTTTAAAGCTAACTAAAATATTGTGTATTTACATGAATATATGCATGACGTCTTGGTTATTTCCTGCATGTGCTACCATCTCCACCTGACTGGCAACTCAATGACATAACAAGTCTCATTGGCAACATTTGCAATCAGATCATTAGACAGTAATAACAAATAAGCTGAGCCAGATGACTTTTTCATTTGAAGGGTAGAGTAGAAATGAACCAAAGGAAATTGATGTTTATGCCCTGTTGCACTAAACAGCTGTCAGTGCACAATTTTGAAATGCCATAGGTAAACAATCCACACTTACGGGGAGTCATTTAACCTTGGCTAGGTTGTACAAAGCGCTTTATTATTGTTAGCACTGCATTCATAAGAGGCCTTCTTATTCTAAACATGCAGTACTTTCCCTGCTATCAAACACATTATTCACACATCACTGAACACATTTCAATGCAACTGCCTGGTGCCGAGCAAGTTGTAATTGTCTGTCTCTACACTGTACAGTAGTGTTTGTGTAACAATTAACCATTCACCTTTTGTTTTCTCTTCCCGATGTTTGCGTGACCGTGACATTTCCATCGCGCTCGTCTTCTGTGATTTGCTTTGCTTCCAGATAACCAAAGTGATTCCGCGAGTATAAAGCGAACAATGAAATGCAAACAAGGTGTTGCGGGAATTCGTTTGGTTTAATTCTCCCATCTGAGCCAGAATCTCACTTGTCCGTTAACAAAACACTGCAACCTCACAACGTTTCTCATATATCGTTGAAGTCAGGTGAATTATCCCCCTTTTTATTCTTTATTAGGGATGTTATGGATAGTAATTATCTCAATTAAAGCTGCTTGAGCAAAGAACAACCAAATATGGGAATTAATTTAGCTTTAGGGAAAAGAGATTCAGGATGGTAAAGCCTCTTAGATTAGTAGTTAAATGCTCCTTTTGAAAAATACATACCACATACTAGTTATCTTACGCAATATGCATGTTCTGCATACCATGTTCTTTGTCAGCAAGTAGCACACCGTCATGAAAACAGTATAGTTTGTCATACGCTACACCGTTCATGGCTTGTTTCCAGATTTTGAAAACGACGTGTTTAGCATAATGAGAGCGTATTGCTGTCGCTGTGTGCCATTTTTCACCATTACTGCCACCAATGCATTGCCACAACACATAGGTTGTCAGTTACATAATGAAGTACCACTAATTCTGTGTATTTTTCAAATGTTGCTGTTGTTCACATTAAGTAGGAACGACTTCAAACACAGAACAGATTGCAGAGGAGAGGTCTGTTCTGCGGTAAAACCCAGTGTCCAACAGGTATATTAGACTTAACTTTAAAGAAGCTTTTTCTAAACGTGTTTCTATCAACACATTTCAGTTAAAACTAAATATTCTGTGTTAAAACAAAGTAATATTGGTCTGCCATTTGTTTAACTATGACATGTATGCTCTGTTGTTGTCATCAACAGACAGATGTTTCCACATCTGTTCCTCTGGACGATGCAAACCGAGGGCACTTGGTGACGTAGTACTGTGACGTAGCACCTCTGCATCCCAAATGTTGAACTTTCCATCCATGATGCCTACCGAGACAGTTCACCTGCATTACCTGCTGATGCTGCGTGTGACATCATCAGCACAGTGGTTGCCAGGCAACAAACACAACACTGCTATGCATTCGTGATGATATGCAAAGATTTCAACAAAGCCTCTTTCTGCTACGCTTCACACTATCCAGTCGCTTCAGACATGATCCTCATCTTTTTTACTTTTGACTATTTTTTCAAATCAACATCGATCACACACTGGTGACTGTAACTCCATCAATCTATGAAAAACTAAATTCTCCCAAGAAATTCAAGATGCTCTTGATGTGTACTTTAAATCTTTAATCTGATCTTTAATCTGAAGGTTTGCTCTTGCCTATATAGAGCAGGTACTCGACTGCATTACAACAAAGAAAGAAAAGTTACACTTAATCAGATTATTTCCCCTTTTTTTTCAGATGAGCTCTCGACTAAACCACATATATACCAGCGTTGAGTGTAGAAGGTGCTTATCTATCTGTGCACTGCGTAACACAATGCTGTGGAAGTCGCTGGCAGGACAAGAGACGCTAGCGAGATGAAGAAAATGTGGCAGCTTGAACAATGTTGCAGAGGTATAAAACCTCTCACTGAATATAAATGAGAAAAACCTGCAAGACAGCTCTACGGAAAAGATCATCCGTCACTGCCAAGTTTGCATAGTCTCAGGAGGCTTCCTAAAAAAAGCTTCAGACTTTCACTGCAAAGATGTTGGTTGGGCAGCAGAGAAAGAGAAGCATCGCTTATTCTTACGAAAAGTTTAGAAAAAGAGACACTGTCAAACAACAGAGGAGTTTTCCTAGATTATCCATTACTTTTCTGATCCGACTTTGTAGGAAGGGCTCTAATGATGCCAACTGAAAGAGCGGGGAGCTCTAGTTAACAACAAGCTTCTGTGTCATAAACGAACGCTTCTCAGCTGTGATACCCAACAAAGAGCCACGCAACGAGAGCCAAGTACAGGGGAGAGAAGCCTGGCAAAGACGAGCTGAAGTTACTGCCATCCAGCACAGTCTTGCAGGCATGTGCGCAGGAAACACAAAAATATTTATAATACGATTCTTCGTTTAATACATTTAAAGAAACTATGGGCTTTGGACCCTTTCAAACTTGCACTAATGAGGAGTGCGTTTGGTAACGGTGCCAAAATCACAAAAACTCCCTCACTGCACCCTGCCAGCCTCTCTGTTCTCACTGTTTCCAAGGAGACCACAGCACATTGGTATTCTGAGGGGACACTTCATAAGCAATGGTGAAGGAAAGAAAGTGAGATGGTGCTAGAGAGAAAGACGACACAGAGATAGAAACAGTGTAGAAAGTCAAGATGCATAAATACATTTGTGTAAACAGCACGGAGATAAAAGCAGCGGCCAACACTCTGAAAACAGGACACAGAATCCATGGTTTATTTATGCAGATTTGTAAATATATATACATAAAGATGGTGTTATTAATGACGGATTAACACCATGTGTGATCACGTTTCCAGAAATGTCTTTTGCTGTGTGTCGATGCATCTTTTAAGCATGTATGCAGTGGAATGTTGATCCAACATGAAACCGTGTGAGGTTCACAGTCACGAGTCATGCAGATGAAAGGAAGAAAAAGTCTACTTACCCATAAATTCAATGCCCAAGTGGTCTGTTGTTTCATGCGGTAGGAAGGAGAGAGATAAGGGAAGAAAGAGAAAATATAGGCAATGTTAGGAATATAGTTCACATCAGGTTACAATACACAGTCAGATCATTGTGAAAACTGCTGCTTCTGCACCGGATCTGTTGTAACATTGTCTAAGAAAGCCTAGGACTGTCATGTTAATGAAAAAAAAAGAAGAAACATGCAGATAGACACTAAGGGCCCGATTTACTAAGATCCTAAATAAAGAGTACTAAATTGCGTGTGCACTGAAAAAGTTTGCGCGTGCTGTTGTTGTGTGTTTTGCGGGTGATCAACTCAGATTGCGTGCGCAATTGATAACAGGTGCAAACCTCAGTATTTAAATGAGGTGTTGCGCGTCTTACGGTTTGCGGGGCAAACTTTGCGCCATGGAGAGTCTGGATGGAAAGCAGGATAAAGTCGCAAGCAAAATGAAATTTGACGAGTTGGAGTTAGAGATATTAGTGGAAGAGGCAAATTGTTGTGCCGTATTCAGCACCCCTGCCGTGAAAAGCACCCCCTCGTATATTCAATGATAAGTAGAACAAGAAAAAAAACAACACACTGACACTTCAATATATTTATATATACACACTCACACAAATACATACTTAGGAGTTTATATCATATATATTTACAAATATTATGGAAGACAACACAGTAAGCAGGATATTAATTCATGACATCAATAACCATTTACCCAATTTTTGTTATCTGTGACTGTGATTGTGGGAAAGTATGACTATGTTGGAATCCATGAGCGCATTTAAACAGGAATCATTAACACAAAACTGGACGCTAAACAGAACGTGACACGGAATGAGAATATCATTTTTGTCAGACGAGGGGGTGCTTTTCACGGCAGGGGTGCTGAATACGGCACAACACCGGGGTATGACTGCAGAACAAGTATAGGTGCACAATGAGAAACACTTTTTTCTCCATGAAAACACGTGATTTATTTATTATCACAAATAAAAAAATGAATGTGCCTCCTGTGGCAACCTTTTGCTGAATAATACTCGATTTAACATTCAAATAAAATATTTCTTCTTTTGCATTAGCACCTTCCTTTCGAACGTATTAAATATAGACGCAATCACAATCCCCGCAAAAACTTTCAGGCTTGGTAAATCTCATTGCGCGTGGTAAATGGACCAATTTGCATCTTCCCCTCCCAGTATTTAGCGCTTTCTGCCGGGTACCCCCCATATTGATTATTCATCAGGGCAAAAGTACTAAATGAACAGCGTGTGCTATTTTGCTCATTTGAGAGGCGCAGTCCTCTTTGCACGCTGTTAGTAGATCAGCTTGCACATTGGTTTGCGGGTGCTGTCAAGTTTGCACACGTTTTTACACACGCAAACCTTTAGTAAATCAGGCCCTAAGTGTTTTTTGTAGGAGTGCAGCAATAGCATTGCGGCCCAAAGTAAAAGCACTGGGCAATATCTGTTCACTTCACACCGACACCTCACTGGAGCTTGTTTTGGGTTTTTCAGACATGCAAGATGTTCAATATAAATGTTACAAATGGTTAAAGTGTACAAATTAGGATTTAGAAATATGATGTAGAAAATTACAGCCGTTCAGACCATACATTAATGTTTTTAATTAATTCAATAATGACTGCATATAAAGTCAGACATAACTTCATCCAAAAAGGACCTCTACCGTCAAGTAAAGGAGCATCCATATTCAGTCACTTAGCGATACAGCAGCGACAAGATGATCAATAGACAGACTGGTGCATGTCTTTCACTTCTTAAGGTCAGAGCAGAGTAAATATGGGCTTATGGATATTATTTGTCATTTTTCATAACTACAACCCAACAAATGCATTTAAAAAAAAAAAAATGACTGGCAGCGCTGACAAACACAAAGAAACAAAACAAAACAACAAAAAAAATCAAACAAGTAACTAAATATTTCAGCTAAAGTTTAGCTAAAATGAGCAGTGATTTGATAATACGATCAGTGCAACAGCTACTTGTGTCACCGGAGCTCGGTGACTGACCGGTAGGATATAATCCAGAGGAAGTGCTGATGTCTGTCATAGCTTTTACCACTGACAGGGACTTTATCTCCTCAGTGGTCGCAGCCTCCATCTTAGAGTGGCTGATCTGGTTTTCCTAATGCTCTGTCCAATCTGCCCCAAATCTTATCAGGCAATGTTGGCTCATGTAAGAGGATCATTTTTCATTCCACCAATGGCCTCACTCCAATGGCTTCCTGGAAACTACCAAGCATGCAGGAGGGGATCAAATGAACATGATAAATAATGCACTGGGAGACAACTGTCCATCAAAATGTTTTAAATTTGTCCAAGTTAAATCAATTGTGTAACTTTTCTGTGGTTGCGTAAATGCGCTTTAATTCTTCATAAATAAAATAACCAGTTTTGATCTTCATTTGTGGAAAGCTTTAGGATGATTAATCACAGAAGAAAAATACATCCCTTTTTAGCCCCTCGCCCCCTAATGACCTCTGCTGAGCCAAAAGAAAATGACAGCATTATCTGCTCTTTGAAACTCTGCAGTTTCTCTCTGCAGAGTGGTGTGTGGAGCTAAAAGCACTGCTATTGCTGCTGTGGTTGGAAACTCGATTTCCCATGGAGCTCAATGAGTAGAGCCGAGCACTAAAGCTGCCAAGATTTCATTTTTGTGTATAGCTTGGCGGTTAAAGTCTACATCAGCACCAGAACTGTCAGGATCCGAGCCTTAGGGTCCACTGGGGGAAGACATACGCAAGATGTATGCACTCCTGCTACTGTAATGGAGAGATCCACCGAGTGTTTAATGTTTTATCTGAATCTAAAATTAAAAACAAAAAGATTTTTCTTCCTCAAAGACAGATACAAAGGCAGGGTGAAGGTGCAGTGATGATAAAGAATTGATCTACATTTCTTCTAACTTTCAGAAAAAGGAACTGGTTCAATAAAGCAAACATCAACCTTGCTTGACACGTGGATGGACTGTTTCACCAGTGTGCCGACTTTGTTTATTGTGCAGAATCATTGCTATTATTGCATTGTTACAGCAGGAAGAGACGGTTCCCATGCAGATGAGGTAAGGGAAAAGTAGAGAGAGACTAAGAAAAAGTTTAGTTTAAAAATACTATTAAAAAAAAGTACTGGGTTTATGAAAAAATATGAGAAGGGTGTCTGATAATCTATCAGTTGCCACATCAGTTGCCACATACAATTTTTTCTCCTCCTCGTTATCTTCATAAAAGTAAACTGCCAGTTTGAAGAGGACTGTCACTGCACTCCTGTTACAGTTATGCTCATATCCATGTAAACAAAAACAGTAGGAGTGCTAGGACACTTGTTTCCTGATGCTTTCATGAACTTCATTGATTCTGTCCTTTATGCCAACATACACTACGATCCCAACAATTTCTAATGACCATCACACTATCTTGAATAAAAAGCATCTTCTTTTGGCTATTCTTTTCTTTTTTTTTAACCACATTCTTGATATCATGTTAAAAGTGTTGCAGTCAGTTCCAGACCGTTGATGAGAAGCTGATTTAGTATGGAGCCAAATCAAGGCCAAAAGTTTTGCTAATTTGAAAATAAAATTTGAACCTGAAAAATTCTTTTTTACAGTTTCAATTTAATTTTTTTCAGTATCAGATCTTTTTTTCAGTTTCAAATCTTTTTATTTCAGTTTCAAATCTTTTTTTCAGTTTCAAATCTTTTTTTTTCAGTTTCACTTCTTTTTTTTTCAGTTTCAAATTTTTTTTTCAGGTTCAGACTTTTGGCCCCGATCTGGCGTGGGGGGCGTGGCATCAACTGAGAGGGGCGGGGCATCATGAGTGACAGCAGAACAGAGAAGGCTGGGGACGTTCCTCAGTCATGTTGCCTTCAGGAAACGTAAGTTGCAGAAGTTATCAGTAGAAGTATGATTCAATACTGTATATACACCATATTCACGTGATTGGCAGTGGAAAAAACTGATATTAGTGACACATTTCTGTTTAAAAAGCTGTTTTAGACCGTACTTTGTAGTATGTGGAAGTGGGAAATGTCAAACTTTAAAGTGTGGCTGTTGAACTGTACACCTGCATAGTTTATTGCTTTTATACTGCGATTGGTGTCAAGTACGATCTAAAACAGCTTTTTAAACAGAAATGTGTCACTAATATCAGTTTTTTCCCCTGCCAATCACGTGAATATGGTGTATAATGTTGAATCATACTTGTACTGATAACTTCTGCAACCTACGATTCCTGAAGGCAACATGACTGAGGAACGTCCCCCGCCTTCTCTCTTATGCTGTCACTCATGATGCCACGCCCCTCTCAGTTGATGCCACGCCCCCCACGCCAGATCCGGGCCAAAAGTCTGAACCTGAAAAAAAAAGAAGTGAAACTGGAAAAAAAAAGACGTGAAACTGAAAAAAAAAGATTTGAAACTGAAAAAAAGATTTGAAACTGAAATAAAAAGATTTGAAACAGAAAAAAAGATCTGATACTGAAAAAAATAAAATTGAAACTGTAAAAAAGAATTTTCAGGTTCAAATTTTATTTTCAAATTAGCAAAACTTTTGGCCTTGATTTGGCTCCATAATTTAGCAGATGAAATTAAAACTATGGTTCTGGTTTAATTAGTTCTGGTCACTAAATGCTGCACACATGAGCTAAAAAAACAACAAAGAAGCTTTTTAATGTGGCTTTTTTTTCTTTTCTCAAAAGAGAGTAGATACTCCTGAATGTGAGTGTGTATGTATGTGTGTGTGTGTGTGTGTGTGTGTGTGTGTGTGTGTGTGTGTGTGTGTGTGTGTGTGTGTGTGTGTGTGTGTGTGTGTGTGTGTGTGTGTGTGTGTGTGTGTGTGTGTGTCTGCAGCCTCAGGGAGAAGCAGGTGTGGGTGGCAGGGAGTCTGTAGCATGTCAGCCCACTTCCCCTCCCCGGGGAAGTGGTGATGTGTGGGTGTGTGTGTGTGTGTGTGTGTGTGTGGGTGTGAGTGTGTGTGTGTGTTTGTGAGTCCTTCCACCTTTGAAACTAACATCACTGAGGAAGACGGATTAGCTCACCTCAACTGGGACACACACACACACAAACCCGGGGTGTTACAGACTGCTCTCATTTAAGAACATGACCACATGCATCATATTTTGATGAGAATGTGATTATGAAACGAGTGTGGAGGCTAAATATGATCCCTGACAAGCCTTAGCAGTAGCCCTCATATGTTTTATTCAAAAAGAGGAATTAACATGGCTCCCTGGTTTAACAAGGACAGACGAGGCCAGTGCCCACGCACAAAAAAAGATTGCATTTAAAAGTATTTTATTACACATTAAAAAGATGATGGAACGACCAGAGTTACCCACTCTTCTGTTGTAAAGGTTGTGAACATCCGGTTGCTTTGAAATGCAAGAACCTCAGTGCAACTGTGACCAGAGCAGTGAAAGAAAAGCCTTTTTCTTCAGAGTAAATACAAACCGAGCTAAGATCTTTCAAAGTTACTCATCATATTTTAATGAATGCAGATGAAATACACAATTGAGCAGTTTTAGTTACTGAATTAAACGTTGGAAGAAACCTTAAAGTAAGTGAATGTTGACAAAAAGACCAAATATATAACCTTCAAGTGACTTTTCTTCTTATTTGTGTTGTATGTTTTGGTTTTCTTCATTTTAATAAGATGCTACTCTTTCATATATCAAGTATTTTTAATCATTTACTAGTGTAAACTGTGTGTTGTCCATGTCTTTGTGATCCTGAAAAGCTTGAAGAGAAAAAGCCGGACATCTTTGCTCGGTTCTTGAAGACGTTTCTCCCTACAAATCCCTATTGAGGTTTTTTGGGTCTTTTACTATTAACGAGAGATAAGGCCTCACTTTCATGTTGAGATGGACAGCTTCTTTTACTCAGACCATTCGTCTTCTCTATCCAGAATGTGGATATTACCATCCCCAAAGTAGCGTTTTCATGTTTGAGATGCGAGCGGGGAAACAGAAGCTGGTGATCCTTTGTTGTGCCGTGCATTTGTGAATCTGAAATATCTTTTTAAATATTTAACAGTCCCGTAAAACCTTGGGGGATCTTCTCCAACCATGACATCCCGGTTTGCATCAAACCAAAGCACCTCCCTACAAACGGGTTCACCTGCAGTGCAGCTGCAACAAACAGCAGAACAAACTGAGGAAGCCACGAGAGATCTTCAAAACCCAAAAACCCAAGTAATTTCCTCAATTTGTTATGAGTGCACATTATCTTTTTTTGAAACTCATTTTCTTCGCTTGTTTTTCTAATAAAGAAAACACTTGACTGTTAGTGGCTCCAAGTTCACAACAACACACGCAAACACAATTCTCATCCGTTTTACTTCCCGCTGTCAGATAAAGAATGAATTATTCCACAGACGGACATGGAGGAGTGATTGCATCATATTCACATCTCACACTGACTGATAGCTTCACTCTCCATGTGTGCAGAACAGAGAATACATTACATGCTATTTCCAATTAGAGCCCTGCACTCTTTAGAGAGCAGGAAATAAATTGTTATTCTGACAGACGGCAGCTCCGAACGAGCGGTGGCAAGCTAAATAATGACACTGTTGTCCACTGTGCAGCTTTAAGATGAAATTCAGTGTGGATAACTCACACCATAATGTGATGCAACAAAGAACCTGTCTTTATAAATTTAGGAGTCTCTTGCTCCATGTAGCAATATTGTAGTAATGTAGTAATATTTGTTGTTTACTTGATTTCAAGAGTCTGTTTCCCATTAGAATCATAGCTTTTTGTTTAGTAGATGAACATATATCAGCAAATATGGAGTCTTATAATTCATATTAAAGCAAGCTAACATCCCCAGTGAAGTAGATGTGGGTAGAAACCAAATAAAAGCCTCCTCTGACATAGCCGTCACGTTTAAGTTGCCTAGACTCTACTCCATTTACACAAGTAAATTATATTTAATTTATTTCAAGACGTGTGTCTGCCCAGAACTGAGAGGAAGCATCCCATGGCATGTCAAAGTCTAGCAGATTGATGGCTGTAAGTGGAAAGCAGAAAATTGTGCTTAAATATCCCCAAACTCCTGTCTTTCAATGACCTGTTTCATCATTTCATCCACTGTTGTTTCAGCCTTGTATTGTTTTTTTTTTGTTTTTGCCTACAGCAGTTGCTATAGCAACAAGGTATCTGTATCATTCCCCTTACATAAAGTCTTTCATCTGAGATGTTGCTCTGCCTCCTTAAACCAGAGTGGTCCCAACAGCAGGCCAATGGAAAACAATCCTGCAGCCTGTTTTACTACCAGAACCCCGTTGGGAGCCACAAAAGTACCAACATTAATTCTAGAAAAGACATTGATGTGTTTTTTGTTTTTAACTCACTTTAAAAAAAAAACTTCAATTCTTAATTTTGCAATAAATCTACAATTTGATGCCAGCAAAGTGAAAAAAAAAAGTTGGGAAAGAACCCAAGAAAGAGAGTTTAGAGGTTGAAAAAGTAACAGCAGCCTGGAAGACTCCGAAAACAGCAAATTAATTGGTTACAGGTGAGCATGTCAAGATCGGATATAAAAAAGGAGCTGCCATCAAAGGCTTAGACTTTTCCACCCACCAGTTCGTGCCAAACTTTATAACAGAATTGTCAAAAAACTGTAACGAGCTCTGGTCTTTCAAAATCTAAAGTGGCATCCATTGTGAATGGGTTCATGGATCCTGTGAAATTTTATTTATCTTCAAGGTTGGAACTTATATCCGAGCCCTCAGGCAGCGCTGCTGGAGGAAGAGTGACAACATAGACTTACTTCACTTTTACTGATACGCGGCAAAATGATGCAGGTTGAAAATATAAGACCGAAGATCATTATCATAACTTAAATGTCTATCCAAAAATGCTGCATCCCCATGTGTGTGAGTTTAAAATCATGCCATGCCAAGGTTTTGCATCACGTTAAACTGTCCTGCTGTTGCAAATATTTTAAAAATGTTCATGGCATTAAAAAATATACATGGCTCATTTTACTTTGTGGATCATAACATGCATTTTATCTGATGTGAAACTGTAGCTGCACAAACATTACAAAAAATCTTATGAAGAAAGAGAAGCAGGAGGTGGAAAGCGTCTTTACAATGTTGTTACACCACAGGAAGAAGTTGGGATCCCCTGCTATAAAAGCTGCCTCATACAGCACATCTTATTATTCACCCTTTTGACACTATTATGTTTCAGATACAAGGACAAATGTGGCAATTAAGCATTTTCTTGTCAGAATGAGGTCACGGTGATCAATACAAATCAACACAGCCTGCTGCTGCATCCACAAATATAACCTGAGACTTTATTTTGCAAAGAAGGAGCCAAACATCAAGTTTCCAGAGAAACACTGCCGAGTTTTCCAGACACAATCTCATTTCAGATGGATAGGACTGTGAACATGTGCTCTGTGCTTACATAAGTCTACATTTCAGCTTTTGAGGAAAAAAAAAAAAAGAGCATATGAGTCAACGATGCAGAGAGAGTATCCTCTTTATATGGTTCAAAGCCAATTTCTTTGATAGTTTATGGGTGATATCCATTACATTTGTGACCTGCATAGACTTTATACCAACATGGTGACATGCAAGACAATGCCAGGCCCCATTCTGCATTACTTTAACAGTGACAGAAACAGGTTTGACTGAACTGCAAGCAGTTTGGACGT
Organism: Cololabis saira; assembly: GCF_033807715.1. Classification (NCBI taxonomy): domain Eukaryota; kingdom Metazoa; phylum Chordata; class Actinopteri; order Beloniformes; family Belonidae; genus Cololabis; species Cololabis saira. The sequence continues at coordinate 33,161,780 of NC_084603.1, forward strand.
ATTAAACATGTAGGCACCATGACGAGCAGAATCTGACTATGGACTTGCAACATTAAAACTTTGCTTTGTTGCTGATATTTTCAGGATGCTGATAGAGGATAACTTGAAATATGACCAAAAGTGCTGCTCTACGGAGCTTTTTAACAGCCTTCAGCTCACTTTACCTGTGTGGTTCAGTCTCAACACTCATCAATCGCTTTTTCTTTGAAGTTTGAGCGCCGTGCAGTAGCAGCGCATCTAAAAACGGCACACGTAAAAAGCAAAACGTGAGAAAATATAGTCTGACCAAACAAATCTGGAACACGTTGCACAACAAGACTATAAGGTTCAAAGCAGCTTATCGCGTAGCAAAGCAAAATGCGGGATGCAGTACTCCAGGCTGGACCGTCATGTATTGCTAGTCATGTACACATAAAACAACACTGCATTGCTTTTATGTTTCACAGAACCAAACAGCCCTTCATTCCCTTTCACCCGTAATCCCAAAAGCCTTCTCTACATCAATCCACCGCTCTCTTGTTATGAACAGCCTCATTTTGGAAAAATATCTCGTCTTTTGATTCTGCTGATATTTTAGCCAGGCATTCTCACTTTATCTCAGTATTAGTGTAAGGATTGACTACAAAGAAACATGTTGGCAAGTTCAGACATTTGGCACTGACTGCAGATGTTTGTTTTTTTCACACTCACCTAAATTGTCATTTTTGGATGCAAATACTTTTCACACACACCCCTTAAGCTCACACTAACATTCACAGATCATAGCAATAGCAGGATAAATCAAAATACACCAAACCGAAAAGGCTTTAACTCTTGATGCAGAATGACAATCTTTGGACTATGGATGTAAAGTAAAGTAAAGTGAAGTAAGTTTTTATTTGTTCTGGCAAGACACCGGAAAATGTAATCCGTATAATAGACTTGTGTTTCTCTTCTACAGAACTTTCAGTCTTAACTATCATGTGTCATCGTACGCCCTCACATATCTTCCTTCTCTGTGCACAACATTAATGCAAAGTGACACAAAAGGCGTCAAAGAGCTGCAACCACACAAAACTAAACTGACTCTGCTTTTGTTTGGACTTACTGAGCTGAAAACATTTTCACTTTCAAATCGCTCGACTGAGCCTTTTGGTGCCAAACAAGGACAAGTCTTTCATTAGTAATGTTTTTGGACTCCTTGAAGTTAAATGACCTGAAGTGTAGTCATAAATGACTATTAATGAGAACTGCAGGCAGAGTAATGCAGTCTACGGCTCACAACACATTCTTGGATGTCAGTTAATGGTTTTTTGTCCAGAATTTTTGCATTAGTCTTGAAATGGGGTTGGTATTATTTAAAGTTGAAGTAATTGTTTCAGTCTGTTAAGGCTGCGTATAATCTGTGAAGCTCGACAGAGAAAAATGAATAAATTGACAGTCGGTGACAACTGCTCACTCACTGTGGAAACGCCTACAGGGAGCTGCCAATCATCATGGGTTGCATAACTAAAACACAAATCCACTGTGTCCTGAGGCTGTAATGTGTACACAGAGAAATAAACAAAAGATTTCTATTCAACTTTTTATTTCATAACACCTTTTGCCTCACAATGTTGTTACGCATCATCAGTTTATGCATGGATGAAGTTGGACTTCTACTTAGGCTTGTGATCCTCTATTAAGTCAAAAATATCCTCAGAACTGCAGATTGTTGCAATCAGCTGGAGGCTTAAGAGATCCGTTGTTCAAAACGCATAATGCAATGTTGTTGCTTTCGGCTCTGCTGAGGCCGATGGTGGCTCAAAGGAATTTCACCTTGCTCCCTCATCCAAAGTCTGTTTGGTTGTCAGAAATCATGCCAAAAGGAGATTGATACCATGCCTGACCACAGTTTACAACAAAAGTCCATGCTGAAGCCAGCTATTCTAGACCATGATAAGCTGCTGTTGGTCATGTTTGCAAGAGGAAATGTAAAATGTACCGAGCCTGGTAGGTAGCATGCAGAAGCTACAATCCCATTCAATGCCTCCAAGGTGCAACCAACTCCCCCTAAATGCAGAACACACTTGTATACCATCCTTCCTTGAAGGAACACTTTATTACATATATGTCATGTAGCTATCATGGTCTCCCACCCCTACTATCAGCAACAATCTCGTACAATAACTGCATCTCACTTTACAGCATCAAGTCAACAGCAATGGAAACAGCTCTGAGAGCTACAGCTGACATCACAATGGAAGTGATTTATAGGCACATGGAAAACAAGAGACTGACTGAGCAGCACTAAATTGTTGATGCAGTGGGTTTCAGAGTCAAAACAACAAGCAGACCCCTGCTTATTTACATCCGTGGGCCTACCAGGAACCAGGGGTGGCTTATCGTAGACCTGATCAACAGGTGGCTTTGCCAACTCTGTGTTGTCTGCTCCAGGGAAGCCCAGTTCTCCAGGGCTGCTGTCCTGTATGTTTACATGTTTTCCTGCTTCAACATAACAAATTTCTTATCTATGTTTGCATAAGTTTAACGCAACGTTTGAACCGGAATGGGGCAACCTTATTCAGCCTTTCTCTATTATCAAATAGTAAGGAATTAGAGCTGAAATGAATACGAGATCAAACTTTGTTATTCTCACTGGTTTCAAATTCAAACGGACTTTTGATGTTTGTCCTACAACGACTTCAGCGACAAAACTCAAAGTCATGATACCTTTAAGCTCTCTTTTTTTCTGTTATCACAGACATTTAGGGGGATTTCAAATTTTGCTCTCTTTTCATCTGCATCCAGGGTAATGAAAATAGTCTGTCAAAGAGATTAATTTTATTTTGATATGATATTTTATGCCCATTAGTCACTGTGTAAATTGTAGCTCTCTAATTACTCTAATTCATCATTAGTACACATGAAAATGTTTTTCACGACAGATCTTTCTTTCCTATTTAAAAGCCAAAATGCTGGATTCCATCAAGCCTTCACGTCTTTTCATTAGGATGGATCACTGGGATGCATCACTGAAAAGAATATGCACAAATTCTATCAATAATTAAAAAAAAAAAAAAATCAATAACTAAAACTGACATCCTTAAAGATGTCAATATGGCAAATGCAAAGCACATACTGAGGCATTCAGTCTTAAAATGCTAAGGTGCGAGGTCAGTACGTGATCCAGTGATGCCTCGAGGGCTGTTGGAAAACATGTGGAGGGTTGCTTGCTGGCAGGCCATGCATTGATGAATGAGTAAGAGTGGAGGAGGAGGAGGAGGAGGAGGAGGAGTAAGGCTGAGGATAAAGGGAGGAAGTATGAATGCTGATATCACTGTTTCCATTTTCTTCACACGGCCACATATCGGATGTATATTTGATCTGGGAACAAGTACAGAACTGACGCAATTCACATCAGATTCCTACCGCCACACAGCCCTGAAAACAGGGCATTGACGACATCAGTGAGGCATGTGTTCATAATGGGAGGTGGTGGGGGTACAGTGATACAGTCACAGGTAGGGTGAACATAAGTGAAGCAGCTGCCTGGTACAACCCCCCCCCCCATCATTCTTCAAAGTCGAGAAAGTGCAAAGTTGGTCAAACAAGATTTTGCCAAATCATCAACGTCCAGCGTGCAGCCTCATGCATTGAGACACGGAACTTCGACTCTTTGACGGACACACTGCTCAGTGAGATGTTGAACCGAGGAGTGATATAAGAGCTGTCACTGTCCAATTTCTTGCCACGACAGTAAAACGGCAAGTTTTCAGACTGTCGAAGAAAGTCGTTTTTTAAATGAGGTCCTCGTATTGAGTTGATTTTTAAAGATCAGGCTTTGAAAGGTTCAATTTCTTCAAATAAAACAAGGCTCCCTTATAGTCATCTTGTTGACAGAAAATACCTGACACCAACTGCGAGTTAAAGTGTTCGAAAAAAAATAAAAAAAATCACTGGGTTTGTATGTGTATATTTATGTATGTGTACGCATATGTATGCGTATATATATATATATGTATATATATTAAATATAGTAATAATGCACATATATATAGATTTGGTTTCTACCGTCATGGTATCAATCATTAATATGTGTGCAGACAAGGTAAAAAAAGTGTTCCGCGACCAGGACGATATATATATATATATATATATATATATATATATATATATATATATATATCTATCGTCCTGGTCGCGGAACACTGGACCAGCTCTATACCCTCCGCAGGGTGCTCGAGGGTTCATGGGAATTTGCCCAACATGTGCTTTGTGGATCTGGAGAAGGCATTCGACCGTGTCCTGGGGCGGTTTGAGGCCGAGTGCGACGCGACAGGGATGAGAATCAGCACCTCCAAGACAGAGGCCATGGTTCTCGGGGTCTTGTTCACGAGTGAGGGAACGATGGAGCGTGAGATTGACAGACGGATCGGTGCAGCGTCCGCAGTAATGCGGTTGATGTACCGGACCGTCGTGGTGAAGAAGGAGTCGAAAGGCGAAGCTCTCGATTTACAGGTCAATCTACGCACCTACCCTCACCTATGGTCATGAACTTTGGGTAGTGCCCGAAAGGACAAGATCCTCTGCAGGGTGGCTGGACGCTCCCTTAGAGATAGGGTGAGGAGTTCGGTCACCCGGGAGGAGCTCGGAGTCGAGCCGCTACTCCTTCACATTGAGAGGAGTCAGCTGAGGTGGCTTGGGCCTCTGTATCGGATCCTCCTGGACGCCTCCCTAGAGAGGTGTTCCAGGCATGTCCCTCCTCCCTAGAGAGGTGTTCCAGGCATGTCCCACCAGGAGGAGACCCCGGGGAAGACCCAGGACCCGCTGGAGAGACTATGTCTCTCGGCTGGCCTGGGAACGCCTCGGACTCCCCTCTGAAGAGCTGGAGGAAGTGTCTGGGGTGAGGGAAGTCTGGGCATCCCTGCTGAGGCTGCTGCCCCCGCGACCCGGGAACGGATAAGCGGAAGAAGATGGATGGATGGATGGAGATATATATATATATATATATATATATATATATATATATATATATATATATATATATATATATATATATATATATATATATGGGTTTATCTTAAATAATTATACTTCAAGTTTCTAACTCCTGATGCAGCAGCAATCTCATTCGTTTGTAAAGACTGAAGATAAAATCCTGGTCCAGCACTTGTTCAATTAGTTTGACCCTGATCTGGAATACAAAAGGAAATAATTTACTTCAGCTCCCTATTACGAATCCAAAAATTGAATATTAAGATTAGTTTGCAGATCTTCTTGTGTCAGAGAGCCAACTTTATCTGTTAGGAAAATGAACAGAATTGTTACCAGTGGGACAGAGGCATGCTGCATCTACCCCTCTAGCTTTTCTCTACAACAGTCTATTATCTTATAATGGGACATTTTCTTTGTGTGCTCGTGGATTAAGATATTGGGTATTGTTTATACAAAATTAATCTGCAGATATTTGGACTTACTTTTACTTCTATGAGCTTAAATGAACAATCATTCCTTTTTTTATTTCAGTGAAGGTTTAAAATGGCAATGTGACTTGTGTGCTGAGCCTCGGTCAATCCCACTGCTGTTGCTGGTTTAATGACCACACCGGACACTTCTACGGGAAGGGAAAAACAGTGCGCATATCGTACCCACTCATCTTCATCAAATTTAGGCAGAGGAAGATACACGCTGTATGAATTCAGTCTGAAAAAGTAGGAAAATAGATTTAAATCTGGCCCAGAAAAAAGACGGAAATCAAATAAGTGGCTCATTTTTTGCACTCAGGTGAACATCTGCACTCTGTTTTTTATTTTCGTCTGAAAACCATATTCAGGCTTCATTTTAGAAATATTGGCACAATAAGTTTCCAAATGTTTTGTTACTTTACTTTGTGTAATCAAATATTCGCTTTAATGCATGTATTATTCATAGCTTTCATGTGAAGACAACTAAAAGGGCCTTCAGAGTGGATCCTCTACCAAACCAGTACTCTGTTTTACAGTTTAACAGAAGGTTATCCGCATCCACAGCAGCTTGATATGTTGCTCGTGGACAAGACAGCGAGTGACAAATTGATGTTTGTTTGCCTTAACTTTCCCTTGGCGGAGCAATTAGAAATCTATTTAGGCCCTTTCAAAGATGATTTTCAAATGTAGACTACAATTTACCCATGACAATTAATTACATGATGCTTGTGATGTAATTTTTTTTTTTTTTTTACTAGTCAACTCGCTGGATAAAATAGATGCTTTACAAAAACAATACAGATTACTGTACAACAAAGAGCTACAAAAAAGGATTAAAGTAAATCAATAAAAAAGATCTTACAGGAAACCATAGACCGTGACATTTATACAACTTTTAAAGATTCTATAGCTCTTAGCTGACCTCAAAAGCCTTCAGGACCATTTCAAGCATTGTTAAAATAGCTGCCTTTCCACTATCACTTAAAATGTGCTTATAACAATAATGGACTACATTTATAATGCGCTTTTCAGGACACTCAAAGCGTTCACAATGGTTCCATTATTCATTCACTCCTCATTCATACTTGGTGTTGGTCAATCTGAGCCAATGGCCTCTCTGACCACCACCGGAACATTCATACACATTCACACACAAGCGATCCCCTCACTGGAGGCAAGGAGGGTGAAGTGTCTTGCCCTAATACACAACAACAGATGACTGGGGGGAGTGGGTCCGAACAGCCAATCCTTTGATCACTGTCACTACGGGCTGCCACCTCCACTGGTCTATCCTCAGTCCTGATACTGCTTGACCTGTCTGCTGCCTTTGACATGGTCAACCACCACATCATCCTCTCCACACTCTCAAAGCTTGGTATTTCAGGATCTGTCCTCTTGTGTTTCATGTCTTACCTTGCAGGAAGATCCTTCAGAGTGTCATGTCAAGGAAGAGTGTCCAGATTGCATGAGCTGGGAACAGGGGTGCCATAGGGATCAGTGCTTGGCCCTCTTCTCTTTTCAATGTATATACACCACTTCACTAGGTGAAATCATCAGCTATCATGGCTTCTCCTACCACTGCTATGCTGATGACACCCAGCTCTTCCTTTCCTTCCCACCTGGCGACACTGACATCTCAATGCTAATATCAGCCTGTCTTTCTGATATCTCTGCATGGATGAAGGACCGTCACCTTCAGCTAAATCTGTCCAAAACTGAGCTTATTGTCTGTCCAGCCAGTCATGCCTTACCTCCTCAGATAAGCGTGCAGTTGGATTCAATCCCACTTGTGCTCATGTCTTCTGCTAGGAATCTTGGTGTCATGTTAGACAGCTAGACCTTTAAGGACAATGTTGTTGATTTCATGGTCTTGCCGATTCGCTCTTTACAACATCAGGAAAATCAGACCTTACCTGACAGAACATATGACACAGCTCTTGGTTCAGGCTCTGGTCTTGTCAAGCACTGACTACTGAAATTCCTTGTTGGTCGGCCTCCCTGCGTGCTCAGTTAAACCTCTGTAGATGATCCAGAATGTAGCAGCACATCTGGTCTTCAATCAACCCAAGAGAGCTTATGTCACTCCACTGCTAATATCCCTGCTTCCGGTTGCAGCATCAAGTTCAAAGCTCTGATTCTGGCTACCAAACAATTACTCATACAGTTCCTGCCTACCTTCACTCCTTCATCCAGAGCTACACTCCCTCTACCTTCACTCCTTCATCCAGAGCTACTCTCCTTCTACCTTCACTCCTTCATCCAGAGCTACTCCCTCTACCTTCACTCCTTCATCCAGAGCTACTCTCCCTCTACCTTCACTCCTTCATCCAGAGCTACTCCCTCTACCTTCACTCCTTCATCCAGAGCTACACTCCCTCTACCTTCACTGCTTCATCCAGAGCTACACTCCCTCTACCTTCACTCCTTCATCCAGAGCTACACTCCCTCTACATTCACTCCTTCATCCAGAGCTACACTCCCTCTACCTTCACTCCTTCATCCAGAGCTACTCTCCCTCTACCTTCACTCCTTCATCCAGAGCTACTCTCCCTCTACCTTCACTCCTTCATCCAGAGCTACACTCCCTCTACCTTCACTCCTTCATCCAGAGCTACACTCCCTCTACCTTCACTCCTTCATCCAGAGCTACACTCCCTCTACCTTCACTCCTTCATCCAGAGCTACTCTCCCTCTACCTTCACTCCTTCATCTATAGCTACACTCCCTCTACCTTCACTCCTTCATCCAGAGCTACACTCCCTCTACCTTCACTCCTTCATCCAGAGCTACACTCCCTCTACCTTCACTCCTTCATCCAGAGCTACTCTCCCTCTACCTCCACTCCTTCGTCCAGAGCTACTTTCTCTCCACAACTCTGCTCAGCCAGTGAAAGACGCCTGGTTCTTCCACCACAACGTGGCCTGAAATCAGTAGTTAGACTCTTCTCCTCCATTGTTCCCCGATGGAGGAACGACCTACCAAACTCTGTCCGATCTGCAGGGTCTGGACCTACTTTTAAGAGCAAACTAAAGGCTCAACTCTTTAAGGAGCACTTCTGCATCTAGTAAACTTCTCTGCTCATCAGGATGAGTTAGAAGATTTGGCCTGCTATTTGCAGGACTCAGCACTGAGTAAGCTGCATGCACTTATGACAAGATGATATTGTGATGGTGAATTTTAAGACCTAGTTTTGCTGTATGAAGGGAACAAAAAAATTCTAGCAAGAGTATGGCAACACCTGTGTCGAACTGGACTCTCAGCAGTCTGACTAGCACTTATCCAGCTGTACCCTCATATGTTATTTCTTGCTTGTGTTGGTCCCTCAGATGTAAATTGCTTTGGATAAAAGCATCTGCTAAATGACAGTAGTAGTAGTAGTAGTAGCAGCAGCTATAGTAGTAGCAGTGCTCTACCACTTGAGCCACTGCTGCCCCATATAGCTCAGGTCTTAATCTGCCCTCGCAGAAAAAAAACACTCCTGTTCACACTATTAGGCTGATAGCCCCAACATGCTGCCCCTCTGTCCCACCAATAATGTTGTGTCATGGTGGAAAGGTTCCCTATGTTCTCAGCAGATTTCCTCAAATAACACAAAATTAAACAATTTTGTTTGCCTGTAACGCAATAAGCAAAGACTCTCATTGGTGCAGTTGCAGCTGCATCAGGATCAGTGCTGCATTCGCTGGATGCACTACAACAACATACAATTAAACACACTAATAGCCAAAGCTGAACGTGAATATTCATGTTAATAAACGGCTAAAAATGCCTAAGTCAGGCTCAACAACTCTAAGAACAATACTGATCATCCAAACAACCCAACAAAACAGATTAATGTCAGAGTTCATCGTCAACATTCAGTGAGAAAACTCTCAAAATAAAGTTTTTTTTTTTTTTTTTTAAAGGAATCTGGTGTGTTTGTTGAAGCAACAGAGTCAAATCACGTACAGATCATCTTTGTTTCGGCAGTGAGCCTGATATGAAGAGTTTCAGTCCAGACACTTTCAACGAACTGAGAATGGCCCGGCTTTGTTAGGCATCAAAGGGATCAGAGTTAGTATAGATAACAAAAACTGAAAATAATAGTGAAAAAATAATCCTGTTAACTGAAATGAAAATAAAGACTTAAGTATTTTATGAAGCAAAAACTATATTACATTTAAAATTCACTTTGTTTTCTTCTTTTGGTTCCCTGTTTTATTTTATGTTTGTCACTTTATTCTTCCCTTTCCGTAGTTTGGTATTGTTTTTAAGTTTCTTTCATATCTCTAAGTCAAAACCTTAAAAAATAAAATAAACTAAAACACAAATGTTCTGAATGAAAAATAAAAATAAAACTGGTAGTGTTCTTATTGTTAAAAAACACTAAAACTAAACTCAAACAATCAAACTGAAAATAAAAAAATTAACTATTAGAACTATTAAAACAATTGTGTTTCATAAATTCATATTGTATATCATAACTATTATACCTCAATGATGCAACAGGTAGTTGAAGTTAATCTAAAACTAAGTATACCATATCTGTGACAAATTTGAATTAATTAATGTCATTACATAAGTGAACCAAACATATCCAAACACAGTTTATAAGAGAAACCATGTAATAAATCAGAGAGATGCAAAACTGTAAAACCCTCCATCCTCCAGCCCCATTAACCTCTCTGTGGGGGGATGGAAGAGTCAGGCCGGACATCCGGAGCCAAGGTGGCCTCAGTAGGCTTGGCTTTGGCTCAACACTAGGAAAGTCACTAAGGAGAGTTTGACCATCACTGGAGAGCAGTATGTAACCACACTCGCTTATAATCAAATGCAACACTGGCAGCTGAATTTGAACATTTATCTTAGGCAATTTTTTTACTCGATTGACCTTCCTGCATCAGGTTAGCGCTGGTCCCCGATACTCCTCCCTCATCGCCATAACACAAGAGTAGTATGTGTAATAAAAAGAGAGAAAAAAAACGTTAAAAAAATTATTAGGACACCGTGATATCTCTAGAGACAGAAAATTACACTCTTTAGTTGGGAACTGACATAACTGCAGTAAAAAAAAAGCCATTTTGACAAGGCAATTTTACATCATTTAATTCTACTTTTGCTCCCATCCAACTTTTCCATCACAAAGGTCTGCTCCATTTCCACATTTTCCACCTTTTTTCTTGGTAAATTGTCACTGTTACTTAACTTTCTAGGGCTTGTAGAAAGACTGGGATGAAACAGGACAGCTGGTTTAATGGCCCAGTGCCCAATCCTTCATTAAGCCAAAGCTGATAACACTGATCCTCATGAGGGGGCCCAAAGATCTAATAGGGTCTTAATATGAAATCAAGAGTTTTTATCAGAGGATCAATGAAAAATTGGATAACTGGTTGAGGAACATTATTTGGTATTGCAAAGGATCAGAAAAGTTTCTATTTTATTCCCACAAAAGACTTACTTTTCCTGTGTGCAAATGTTTTCAGAAAGTTAGGGATTTCTCATCACTTTTCTCTGTTTTTTTTCCCCCCGATTGCTCTGTTTCCCCATCCGTAGCAAATGATGGGCTGAGGGTAAATTGGTGTTAGCAATCAGTAACCATTAAAGCGCCACAGCAACAGTCGATTATAGATTTTTCTAGAGTTTACCCACAGAGGGACCAACATAAAAAAAAAAAAAAAAAGACAAAGAGGCTTCTGGTGTTTCATCCATTTCAAACAGCCTATAAACTCAAGCACAAAACATACTGTCGTGGCTGTAATTTTATCTTTTTACTTTCATGAATTCCAACACAGTGCTGTGGAAACTGTTTAAATCACCTCTGTTTTACACCACAATTAGGTGGTGGTGGCTTTTTTGGTTTTCCTTTTCTGCCAGTCTGCTATATAATGTTGAATTTTGTTTACATTAAGGGCTTTAAACCCCCGAAAGAGAAAAGTTGACACAGTTCATGTCTGCAGACAAAACTGCTAACATTCTCTAATACTTAATTTATAGCTTAGATTTCTCATTCTTTACTTTGTAACATCACCAGAAACCACATCTAACTAGAGACTAGCCTGACACATCAAACAAATCTAACTAATCACATATTTTTGAGAAATCCACTGACCAATTAGGGAAGACTGGCCCTTGTGGGAGGTCAGGCCTTAAAGGTATTGTGACATCATTTTTAACATGCTTTTAACACTATTAAAAGTCTTGGCCAACATCCCTCAAATGTGTCTAAAAGAGTGTAACAAGAAAAACTTCACTCTAGTACTCTTTTCCTGGCTTTTTATTACAGTGTTTTTTTGCCCCGTGAAAAACGCTTCCTTTCCCCCCTTTCCTGTCAATCATTGCTCCGCTCCTCCTCCAAACCTCCTCCTCCTCCAGCCATACGCTCACAGCGGCGTCGGAGAGTTAAGCCGGGAGCGACAGGCGAAGCATGCACGGAAAAGCAGCAGGGCGAACCAGAGCAAACAATCATAAAAATAAAAGGCATGCAAGCAGCAGTGTCCCCTTCTCTTAAGTCCAGTCAGTGGCCGCGGGTCTTCTTAGCAGTTTTCCTCCGGTGATTAGAACAGAACAGGCTCTAAACAGCTCCGTGTTAAGCCTGATTTATGGTTCCGCGTTAAATCGACGCAGAGCCTACGCCGTAGGGTTCAGCGTACCGAGCGCGTCGCCGCGTAACCCTACGCCGTAGGTTCCACCATAAATCAGCCTTTATGGTGCACTGGAGAGGAGAGGAGGCAGGGAGCTGGGTGGAGGGGGCGGTGATTTAGCGGGCCTTGACGTCACGGCCCGCCACCAAACCAGATGCGCCGTTTTTGCATAGTTATGCGGAAAATCCCAAAAAGCACACAATACACTGAATGTTAAAAGTTCGTTGTTTTTTGGGTGTAATTGATGTCAAGACACCCAACAAAACACAAAAAATCAAGAAAAATTAGTTTTTCATGTCACAATACCTTTAAAGAGACAGGTGCTAAAACAGACTTGTGAAAGAAAGTAACCAGGGGTAGTGATGCAACATGCATCAAGAAACTGTAAAATAAGCATGTTATTTATTCATTTAGTTAGCATTTTGTTCAGTGCTCATGGGTAGTCAGTCTTTTCCTGCAGTACACCAGCAGCTTCAACCCTGAAAAGGGCAGAGAGGAGGGGTGAAGGGGGAACTCTGTTACTGAGCACCATTGCATGGTGAATTTGAAATGTATTCCCACCCAGCTGTGTCAGACTTGTTGAATAGCCTATACTTCCTTCATTATTCTACTTTCATTTAGCAGACATTTTTATCCAGAGTGATTGACAGGTGGACGCACTGGCGCTGATGCAGGTTCAGTATCTTGCCCAAGATGACTTCCTAATATAAAACTCTTCACCAAATTTCCCATGTGGAAGCTTAAGATCAATGCAGCAATCCACCAGTTGATGGATGAGTGCTCTACCTCCTCAGCCACCCAGCAGTGGGTATCACTTTTGCAAAGATTTAAAAGATGTCATAGCTTTTGAGATCCCACATTTTTACTGACTTGCAATTGTTCTTTTGGGATGTAACTGGTTTTATTGTCTATAAATGGTGCATGGACTGCATTTTTTATAAAGCACTTTTTAAGTCTTGTTGTTACTCAAACTGGTTTTACACTACAAGCCAAATTAAACCATCCGCACACGTTCAGGACAGCACTCTCTTTGTCCACAGAGATCAGACCAGATTTCTTTTTCCTAGTGAATCTGTGCAGTGCTTTATTTCTATAATGCACACGTACTCAAGGTGCTCTAGGTAAAGTGGAGTTCACTTTCTTTCTGGTAGTATTTGTGACAACAGGAAACAAACCACCAAGGAGATAGAACAGGTGGCTGGTCTACATCCTGACAGCAGTTTCTGATGCAACTTCTTTGGGTGAGAAAACAGTCACAGAATCTAAGACAAAATAAACATGCTATAAAAATGACACCTGGAAGGTAACCATATAGCTTTTACTTAAAACCAAATTGGATTTGACTTTGAAGTTCTTTTAGATGGCAAAAACACCTTTGGGATTTAATTAAATGTTTGATCGTCATGTCTGTGAAAATGTTTAGGCTGTTGCTTTGATTTGAATGGCTATTTTTGTAACATTTGAGAAAGAAGTTTAGTACATTTAGTTCCTTCTTGGGTTAAAGCAACAACCTTACTTGATTAGGTATAAAGAAAAAATATTTGGTTAGGACTTGACTACTTCATGAGTTCTCCAATTTTGACAAAAGCCACTGCGTCATTGTGCAAAATGTGAAATTAACAATAGGTGAGTGTTTAGCAGTTAAGAAAAAAAAAACATGAAGTTATACATTGACATGTCTTCTGACAGGAGGAAAAGTGCTCCAGTATTTCTCTGATGGCAGGATAATTTATTCAATTCCTTTTTTCAATTAATGGCACAAAAACTGAAAGAAATACAGCCAAGAATACAGACAAATAAGTAAACGGAGCAGCACAGTGTGTGCTAGCATATAATTTATCCTTCACCTCTAACTGCTGCAGCCTGCAAGAACAGCAGCCATCATGATCTCAATGATAAGTCTGTGATTTCTTTTTAAATGCAGTTATGCAGGCAGTGTGTTTCACTGTTCTGTGCCTCTGCAGCGAGCCGGCTGGTGGCTGAGCGAGCGAGGGAGCCAGGAGTGGCCCAGGTGGTCAATGAGACACACCTGCAGCTAATTAACCTCTGCCTTTATGTGTTTGTTTTAATAGAGGCTGACAGGAAAGAGGTATTAGTAACAAACAGCCAATGTCCTGCTGCGCACCTGGAACCTGAGAGACAGAATGTAAATGACACTTTCACTGATGGCAACTTCATTTACTGTCAATGTGCTCTAGAAAACCACTGTAATTCCATCAATTTCAAAAGTTTTTTGCACCCTCTTCATGTATGGAAGATACAATGTTGTTAATGCAAGTTGGGAAATGGAAAGTAGTTAATAAATGCATGAAATAGAGAAGTTTCATTTCACAAAATGTCCCTCATCACCTTGTTTCTTTGCAGAGGTCGTTTGTCATCAGTTAGCAGCACCATGTATGAAACTTGGCAAGCTCGGACTGAGGACAGAGAGTTATTTTCTGAAAATTTACTGCTACCACAGAGGAATCTTTTATCCATAATGTCTTGTCATTTTTTTTCTACCTCTTAGTAGTGAAGAAGCCCAACTGGAGATGAAAAGCTAAAACCCAGAGAATGTGATTCATGTATTTATTTATTTTATTACAGAAAATGAAAGTCAGCCTTATAAATTCTGACTTATTTCTGCAATTTTTTTGGATTTACAAATTTTCTGTTACAGAGCGTTGGTCACTGAATGCTCTTGAAATTCCCAACCACCCAATGTAGCTGTCAGGAATAATTGACCCTCTGTGAGGTCACCCATAGGTTTCCCAGAGACAAGTTCTGAAGCCCAGTTTTTGTTTTGAATCTGAGAGATCTTTCCAGGTTGGCCAGGCTGTGTTGGTGCGTGAAAAGGATCGGCAGCTTCACTGTAGGCAAAGGTAGCCAAAGAGTGCGGTAAAGGGGTAAAGGTGGTTTGCTGCTGGTTGCTCCAGATGAGCCTTCACTCCTTCACCACCAACACAGAGCCCTTCACATTGGTCTGTTATTGCTGTAACAAGACATCACTCTGTATTTTCTATACGGAAAGACTGACTATACTCTGCAACAGTAATGACAGCGAGCTGTTTCACAGAAAAAAAAATTTGTTGTGTAATGAAACTTTCAAGGATGAGCCACATCAAAATTTCCCCAGTTCAGTCATCATGGATGTGAAATCCAGCAATGGAGGGAAGAACCATCCTTTTGTATAATGCTGTAATAACCTTTATTTGTGCTGTTAAGTTGGACATTTTAACTTGGGGGTCAATGAAAATTGACTGACTCGCTTATGGAGTCACCCCTGAGTAGCTGTTCAATGGACTGCACTTCTGCAATGCCTTCAGCTTGGGAAACCAGATGTTTCTTCTTGAATAGATAAATCAATTCCAGGCAGACTTACTCTGCCTAGAACTGTTACAAGCGATTATCGCATAATGCACATTTGTCATATTTCTGTTGGATCTGATCTTGACATCAGGGGCGGAGCAGGGGTCCCAGCCTAGGGGGGGCGAAGCATTCTAGATGGGCCCTTGTGGCCTAAACATCCCCGTTAGAACATAATCGCTAAAAATGCCACAGATCAGGCCCAACCAACCGCAATTCCAACAGCAGCAGCGACACGGTCAGAACCATTCAAATGAGGTTCTAGCACCATGGATTTACCAGTTATGTCAAACCTAATTATAAGCCTAATGCAGACTTTAAGATATAAGTATCAAACTGGAGATAAAAATCAAATGACATCAGTGATGTCTATGGAAGCTCATTTCCGCCAGTAAAACAAAAAAATAAGATGAAATCTTAGCCTTAAAAATAGAAATATCCCCACGGTAAGTCTTAATTATGAGAAAAAGTCATCATTTCGACTTTCTATCTCATAATTTCGACTTTTTTATCTCATCAGCCGGTTCTTCACCTTTCAATCACTTTGCTCTTATCAACGGCGAAGTCCCTCTGGATTGAGAGCAAGGTGAGGTTGCCAGGTTGGGCAGGTTTCAGCCCAATTGGGATAAAAAAAATATATATTTGGGCTGCTTTTCCTGGGTTTTACTAAATATTTAGGAGAAATTATTAACAAAAAAAAAGCTTCCATTATGGCAGAGAAAAGTAGAAATTTACACAATAAACTCACTGATAATATATTTGCTTTAATCTGCTCCATTTTATTGTAGTTTTTGTTTGGAGCCTGAACTTTTTTTTAGGTTATTTAGTAATGTGAAGATGAAATGTATTACGCATTTAATAATTTATGGTTTTAACAAGAGAATGTAAGATTCGGGCTGGTTTTTCATTATTTCGGTGGGTTTTACGTTGCATTTGGGCTGGAACCTGTCAGATCTGGCAACCTCAACCTCAGCACTGGATTTCTTAATGAATCGTCTTTTTGGTCACAATAAACTTGCTCTCATCAACGGCGATGTCCCTCTCGATTGAGAGGAAGGTGAGGTTTGGTAGTCTGGCCCCATCCATGCAGCCCGGAGAGAGTTTTTAATCAACTTCAGCTGCTGAAACTCAGCATGAGTTAAGGCTCTGATGCGACAACTGGCTCGACGCAATGCTACGGCGTAGGTTACGCGGCGACGCGCACCCTACGCCGTAGGTTCTGTGTTGGTGTAACGCGGAACCATAAATCCGCCTTAAACAGATGCGCGTGCGAACCCGTGCATGACAGGCAGCCACACACGGGGAGAAGGGACTATTTGTTTCATTTTTATTTTTTAAACAACTTTATCCTTATGAACGCAAGTGTTATACAGTCCAACTTTCCTTATTTTATTCAGAACACTTTTTTTTTTTTTTCCTCTTCGGAGTGGGCCCCCCCGGAGCAGTGGGCCCGGGGCGGCCGCCCCCCCTGCCCCCCCGCCTGCTCCGCTACAGCTTGACATGCATTGATGTCATCCAAATAAGAGGTGACAAGTCATTTCTTTAAAAGATGGCATTTTATAGCAGCTTTAATACATTTTTTTAAATAGATTTTGTTTGAGAGTTTTAATGTTTTCTATTCTATTTTATTTCGTCTATGTGGTTAATTTTAAAATATGTTCATACTACAGACTGTGATGTAATGGTATGGGTTTTTACAGTACGGTGATGGCATTAGTACAGTATACCACGGTATTTCATGTTTTATTTTGGTAAAGGGGGTTATGAAATGACCAACAAAACAGACATGTATCATTCTTAAAAGAAAAACAAAGCTACTGTACAGTATTTTTGTAATACTGCCTCTATTATGTATGTCTCTGTGCATCTGTCCATTATAGTCCATCTTTCTCTCTCCTTCTGTCTTTCATCTTTTTTTTCTTTCTTTAGTCAAATTCGGGTTGCTCTTTGGTGGGACGTCACTGCAGTGCACCAAACAAACAACTAATCTACTAGTGAACAAAGCGCTGCAAAGCGATGTAGTGATGTCATGTAGATCTGCATCTTCTGTCGACAACAGGACCGCAGTTCCACAGAGAATGAAAGCGGCGTACGACAACAATGACCTGCTCTTTGAATGAAACATCATAGAGGGCTACCGGGGGGTTTATTATGATTCATCTTACTTGCTTGGACTTGTGCATATTCTTCTTTATGCCACTTGTGAAGCTGGGACATCATTTTGTATGTATTCACCAATCTTGCACCTACTTTTCTGTTCCATAGTTTGCAAGTCGGCTCTCTGTTGTCTTTGTCTCAGTGAAATGTTTTATTTGTGAGTTCCCTACTTGTGTAGGTGGTGCTACGCCGGCTGTGCCGCATAATATCAAAATAATTAATTAATTACCGTCACTGTGAGCATGGAAATCTCACGGTGTCACCAACATGGGTTTACACCACCGCAGTATACCGAAATACAGTATACCGTCTCACCCCTACTCTTCAAGTCTATACTTTATGTCCAGAAGTGCAGTATAAGAAGTGCAGAAGTGCAGATCCTAGCAGTATAAAGATCAGAGGTACTATTAATGAATGCTGTTATCTTATATTTCTGTCTGTTTGACTTTTTCCTAAGGTATTTATGCATTTGAAGGAGGACAGGTCTTTTCAGATGATTTATGAAAAAATGGGGAAGCAATAACATTGATTTACACACAAATTCATGGAAAGGGGGAAAGAAAGTGGTTTAGGTAGAACGGCAATCGGCGATCATTTATACAGCATTTTAATAGATGTGCACCCAAACTGATTTATGGGTCCGATAATGCTGTATTAAATTGTAATGAGAAGCAGGATGAGAGTTTCTGTGATTGCAGATAACTATCTGACTTGACTACTTTTTTCTCCTTTTTGTCTCAGCCTCCCAGTGCTGGCACCGGCTCTCATCTACCGTAAGGTGCAGTTAATCATGAATGAGCATAGTGTTGAAAATCCCACAAAGACACCTATGAGCCCAAAGGAAGATTTTTTTTTTTCCCCAGATGGAGCTCACTTGTCCAGCTGCCTGTGGTTCTCCCATCTTAATTACTGGCCGCATGAATTAAACTATTATTCACCTTATCGTTAGTCTCTCAGTGCCTGTCTGGTATGGGTAAGATCATCAGTGATATGCTCCTGACCTGTTTCATCAGCACTTCACTACCGATAATGATTTAAAGATTTGGCAGTAACTCTGCAAATGGAGCTGGTATTTTATAATAAACTAGCAGAACCTAAACAATGATTAATGAGGATTATGTCTATTTTCCCACAAAAATGCACATGTACAGTAGGTTAGTTGGCAAAATCCACTGGCTCATTATGTTGAATTCAATTTCTTAAAAAAAAAAAATGAAACCAGACTCTGGCCCTTCAATCCACTTTCACCACTTTTCAAGATTCTGAGACTGAGCTAACTCTGCAATATGCATTCTTTGGGGTATTGATCGATGAAGTCTTTCCTTTCTTTTAAGGCCAAAAAGTGACTTGTCACTGTTACTTTTATGTTTGTGTTAGAGTGATGATGTTTCTTCATGCTTTTTGCAGTCCACATTCACAAGCACTGGGTACAGTCCACCATGAAGGTGGAGCTCCAGCAGTAATGTTATTTACAAACCTTAAACTATTACTGTTCATTTTATTCTTGGGTAGATCCTCTGCTTTGTCCTGTCGACTTACTGTAAGCATTAGCATATATTCATTTACATTCTTGGTATTCTCCCATCCTACATATACACATACATTCTTCAAATCAGCCCGGGAAAATACTGCCCTTGCTCCAAAGACTAAATACTTTTAATTGTACCTCAAGATAAAATTAAGGTAGGAAAAAAAAAAGGCGTTTGGATATGCTGCCTCCTACACTTGAAATCAGCACCGCACCCAACTGGATCTTGGAGATCTAGTCTCATTCATGAATTAAAGGGTACTTTAAATATTTTATATGCTGCAACATCTGGCTGCAGATCTTATGATTGCTCGTAACAATTACTGAAGTGTTAATAAGCAACGTCTGTTGCCTTGCATATAATTTTAGATCTCAATGTCTGCAGTTTTTAATTGGCTTTCTTGATGTCTTGTGGTGTATAATAATGGCTAGAACACAGAATGTCAAGTAAAAACCACCATACAGGTTATAAGTGTAGATGAGCCACTTCTTTGGTTCTATGACTTGGCTGCCATGAAGTCTGACATGTACATAGGAAGAAGTTAATAAAAAAATCCTCAAAGCCTTTCCAGGGTGATTATGCATACACTAGGCCTTCCATATTCTCTGTGTTCTCCATGCCTGCCAAAATATGATTTATGCTAAAGACATGTTTGATGTTAGATATAAGCATTGGGCAAATTACACTCACCTTTAAAGACATTTATATTTCATACTATGCTTCTCTTCATAATATTAAAACAAGTCATATGTGGGGAGAAATCTCAGTCTGATGTGGGGATAAATCTCAGCGCCTAACTCTAACTACCAATGACAATGGTAGTGCTGTACTAGAACTTGACAAGATAAAGGGGACATCCATAAACCATCCTTTCAAATGCAAGGTAAAGCTAGTAAAGCATGGCACGAAGCCTTGACTCCTACCATGCTTCTGTTGCATACCAAGGGGCTGCTCACCATGATGCACAAAAAGACTGGTTGCACCACACAGAATTTCCATGAGACTCATTCCACCAAAGTCTGTGATGGGCAGGAGAACTAAGGAACCCATCAAGCATATCCTTACTGAAGAATTGTCCAGCTTGAACCATATCTGGTGAGCAGGCAGGGAGCTGCTCTTGCATCTTAATGATTATGGCACGCATAAGCTTTAGATACAAAAAGGCAATTTGGGTTTTGGGGTGCTGCAGGCCACGGATAGCAATCATGCCACTAATTAGGTGCTTGTGCCTGAATTCCAAGTGCACATGTGAGGAGTCCACAAAAACCTGGATTGAGCTTCTCCAGTTATTTGGACATGGCTGTAAGGTTCAAATAGTTGCTGCCCTCTACATGTGACAAAACAATGCCACAGCAGTTTTTCCGATGCTTTGTGACCTCTTTCTGTCAATTTTGTCAGATTAACATGCTGCTTAAGACTATTTCAGTGCACAGACTAGCAGGTCTTCAGGGACACAGCTACATGTGAGGGAGTGATGGACCTGCAGGAATACATCTTATCCATCCTCAGCTTCATCTCCAAGTGTGTTGACTATGTCTCAACCACCAGGACAGTAACCACTGTCCCAAACCAAAATCATTGGCTGAATGCAGAGGTGAGAGCTCTTCTGAAAGCTAGAGATGCTGCATTAATGGCAGGTGATGCATCAGCATCACGGCGAGGAGAGACCCGACCACAGGCATCAGGAGGGCCAAAGTCACAGCCAGAAGATCCAGAGCGGATTCACCACCACTGACTCTCGGAGCATGTGGAAAGGCATAAAGTGCATCACACACTACAACACTGGGGATGCACAATGCCGAATGGACCCTTCCCTCCCAGATGCCCTCAACAGGTTCTACGCCCGCTTTAAGGACCCAAACACACAAACCCCAGCACCAGACTCACATTATGACTACATGATACACCTGTCAGAGGGACCACAGCAGACTTGAGGAAGACCCTTCACAAGTTTTAGACCTGCAAATCTGCAGGGCCTGATGACATCCCAGGGCAGATTCTGAGGGACTGTGCTCATCAGCTGTCTGAGGTGATGAAGGATATTTACAACACCTCACTCTCACTGGCATCGGCCCTCACCTGCCTAAAGCCTGCCACCATCATCCTCGTCTTCAAAAACTTGACAATAACAGGCATGAATGACAGCCTTTAGCCTTTACGCTGAGAGTCATAAAGTGCTTCAAGAGGCTGGTCATGGTCCAGAGTAAAGACTCCATTGACATCACTGTAGACCCCCATCAATATGCCAACAGGAAAAACTGCTCCACTGATGACCCCATTTCATTATTGGTCCACACAGCCCTCTCCCATCTGGAGATCAGGAACTAAGTCTGTTAGCTCTTCCTGGAATTTACTTCTGCCTTCACCATCATCCCACAGACCCTGCTAGAGAAACTTTCAACTCTTGGGCTGAACCAATCATTTAGGAACTGGGTCCTGGAATTCCTGACCAACAGACTACAGAGTGTCAGGATCCATCCTTAGGACCGGCTCCCCCCCAGGGATGTGTGCTGAGCCCCCTCCTGTTCACTCTGACACATGACTGCTCTGCATTACACCTGAGCTGTCACATAGTGAAGTTTACAGATGACACAGCATTAGTGGGATGCATCATCAACAGCGATGAGACTGAATACAGAGAGGTGGAACACCTGCTGAATAGTGAAGAGAAAACAACCTCTGCATCAATGTAAAAAAAACAAAGATTGTGGTGGACTTATGGGAGGTCACATAACCCCCTCCTCCCCTTTACATTGGAGGGGCTGCCGTGGAAGTGGTCTCCGGCTACAAGTACCTGGGTGTACACCTGACCCAGGACATCAGCTAGAGCTGCAGGACTTCCTGCCTGATAAAGAAGGCCCACCAGACTTCTTCTGGAAGCTGTGGCACGCTGGACTGGGAGCTCAGACCTGAGGAGCTTCTACTGCTGCATGGTGGAAAGCGTCCTGAGCAACTGCATCACAGAGAGAAAGGCTCTGCAGAGGGTGGTGCAGGCTGCACAAAGGACTGTGGGGTACATCCTACCCACCACCACAGACATATACACAATCAGATGCAGGATGAGGGCCACCTGCATCACAAAGGACCCTGCCAACAGACTCTTTCACCCTCTCTTTTCAGGTTGGCGGCTGCAGAGCATCAGGACACTGACCACAAGGCTAGAAATTATTTATTTCAACAAGCTGTTAGACTGCAGAACTCTGGTAGGGCTCTGTGGTGGTATGACAATAAAACTCCTGGAATCCATAACATATACACACGATAAAATTGAAAAACAGGCACATGGGGAACAATCTCTGGAGCAATTAATTTCATGGCACTTTTAAAGCAAATTTTGATGTGAATAATGTAACTATACGTGTTTTGTACCTAGCTCTTTGTAGTACCTCTCATCTGCTGCCTCTCAGCCTGTGCACTTTCAAAAAAGATTTTAAATCTCAAGCGTTTCCTCCCGATTAAACTTAATAAATGAGGAAATGAAATGAAATAAAATTATACCAGTTGTTAATGATTATTATTAATCTTTTTGTTAATTATTTCACACTCCAGGTTTCAAATACAATTTATGAAATGTGACTAATTGTGTTGTAAGACACAGAGGAAAATCAAACCAGTTAAAGTGATCAACTAACATAGTAAACCCCAGATTAGTTCAGAGCGCTTGGTTTCCTAACATGAAAACACATGGCTGTGCCTTCTTTTAAATTTACACTTGCGGTTTGTGTGTAATTAACTGATTAATGCAATACAACAGAGGCTCATGGATTACGTTACTGACTCTAATCCAGTGCAGCTTCTTGCTTGCAGGCCTGAACAAACACACGGTTAAAGGGAGACAGTGAATGCCATCAATGTGAAATATGGACTCTTTTCATCCCATTTCAATAAGACCTCCAAAATTAGAAGTCTTTTGTTGTTTTCAAACAGGAAGAATGGATATGAATATTGCCATTTGTGCATTGACAGTTTTATTTAAAGCAAGAAATGCATATTACACATTATAAAATACTTGATACTGAGTGATACATAAGGTGCTTGGTGAGTTTAAATTGCCTTAAGGAGTGATACATACACTCTTTTCTTTCTTTCTGAAGAGTCAACTTTCCACAGATTTCCAGAGCTATGAAACGGTTTTGAAACAGATTTGAATAACATCTCTCATCCAGTATGTGATGATGCCTGGCTTACTCAATAGCATCTCAAACATTATTGCATTTTTGCAATAGCACCCTTTAAAAGGGTGTATACCTTTCAAGAAAGAAAGAAAGATAAAATGGCACTAGAGAATTACAATATCTGTTTGAGTCTAAAATAAAAACATGATCATTTCAGGTTTGTGTTAGAGACCGTATTTTTCAGAAAGACCCATTTTTAGTGTTGGCACAATTCCTGCAGTACATGTTTGTGCCTGTTCCAAAAACAAGCCTACGTTACATAATCTACATTTTACATGTATATTTTTATCCCTTTTGTTTGCTTCCTGCCATCGCCATGTGGTGTTGAGAACGGCAGAGTCTCGGGAGACAACAAAAACATCTAAAAGATAGAGCTGTCTTAACCCATTCAGACCTGAGCTGGCCTCTTTAAAAGGGAACTTGCATGTTGCAACAGCTCTTAATGGGTTCAATTTCCCAAGTCTTATATTGCTACATCCAAGTAAACCAAATAACCCTTGAACATGCAGATAAAAGCCTGAGTTATTGACAGCCATACAAAACTAAAAATAAGGGGAAGTCTGAACTTATGACTTTAGGTGATACCTAACTACCATATCAATAATTCTAGCCACAACGCCACAAAACTGTCCTTCTCCCACCACACAGTGATGTAAATGTATGACGACTTAACTTAGATGACATAGGTTTGCAGTGATTGGCTGAGTGTATGAATGCTAAACCAGAACAGCAGAATGAGTGAATTACTAAATAAATAAAATCTACATGCAGCTATTTTTACAATGTAAGAGTTGTCAGCAGTGGCGTTGCTACATAGACTGGGTTTAAAGTGCTATTGATTCATGATTGAAGACTTAACCATTGTGTGCCTTAGATTGTTCAAATGTTCTTGTCTACCCACTAGGAACTAAATCTCTATACTTGATATACAAAACTCAACTCATGGCTTCTGACTGCTCTGGTACCATACACCCACATTATCCATTAAACCTCGTTTTACTGTGACTTTTCTATGAACCAATGTCTGATGCTTTATTGATTCTGTAATTTTCTGCAGGACAGACACAATTACAGAGCATCACCTCTCACACTTGAGGGTGCTCCTCATTTTGCTCAAGGGTAATATAGCTCACACTATTTATCCTCTATCCTTGTACTCAGCTGAATAATTCCATTGTGACCATCATGATGAGGCTCATGCAAATATGTGCATGCATTTGCACAATTGTGAATAAACAATGACCACATGCTCAGTAGAGCTTGTAAGTATCCAAGGTGACTCACAGCACTCTCACTTCAACAGTTGGCTGATGATAAAAGCACGAAGCTCTCAGCAATATCACATTTTATGCTTTCTTATCTTATGGTCTAAACCATGCAATAAAATGTGAAATACAAGGTTGCATTATGTTGAAAATTGAACTTGCACAATCCTTACAGACCTCCAGAGCATGAAATAAGATCTCATACAGATAGAGGAAAAAGATTTAGACTTAAATCCGAAGACAAATTTAATTTACACTGTATCAGTGGCTTGTGATTATGCTGCATGTGACATCAAGACATTATGTTGATTCTGATCGTCTTCGAGCGGCGTCCATGTGATCTTAGCTTGAAGACCTTCAATTCTGATGGGTTCAGTGTGTTTATTTGTTGTGAGGTTGGGGCCATGATTGTTGAAGGGCATGCACATGATGAAAGCATAAAAAAGGGTGAAGTAACAAAGAAAAGGAGTGAAAAAAAAACATTCAAAGTATGAGAGTAGACCACTCTGTGTTAGTTTCTAAATGCTGTATTTTACTGTGGATGTTCTTTAGTGGGTTGCTCCAATCAGCAACCCTTTCAGTATGAACAGGAAAAAGGCTGTTTTGACAACAAAAGGAGTTTGAACTCAATTTCTTGCACAAAGAGAAACTTTGACAAGCTGTAAGGACGACATCGAAAGCCATTGCCGCTTCGTGACAGATTCAGGGGAAACCCGACTAGATGTCTGATCTCAAGTATATCCTATCAAACAACTGAGGCGGCGAGCTATGTTACTCACACGAGTGAGTCGGATATAACCTGCGCCGGTCCTTTATACTCTGGCTGATTTTTCTAATGCACATGAGTTTAAAATAGTTAATTCCAGATGCAGACCTTTCATAAATCTAACTGAAGCAAAGTATTGACTGCCAGATATGACTTGGTAGTGATAATGTTGCATCGGTAAAATTTCGGGAGGTGCTGTATCCTGCACCATCTTGCACATAGCTGTGCATAATTTTCTTTACCTTAGTTACTTTGTAGTAGTTGAGCTGTTCTTTTTTTGGCTCACATTGTCAAACAAAAGAAATGTGGATGCAATTTGAATATTTGTACATATGGGCAGAGGTGGCTTAGACTAGCGGAAAAACAAAACAGATAAACACAAAACTTTACAATTAAGATCTGATAAAAATGACTTGTACGGTATATCCACAAAATGCCAAAATGTGTTTATCTCAGCAAAAAGTTCTCAAACCTCAAACACTTGGCAAATACCTGCACAAATCACATCCTTTATATGTTGTTGCACTTAACATCCATCTATCATGCACTGAAAGACAAAGGTAATGTTCGTGGTGAACCAAGAGACTTCTGTCATGGATAAGCTACGCCTAATATCCAAACTACTCTAGGAAGATTAACCCTCAAAAAAAGACTTTTAGTTGTTTCAGGCGCTGTTTCAACTCTGTAAGCACTGGGGTTTATATAGGCAGTTATAGGGGTACTCTAAACATTGTTATTTCTAGGCTGTAAATACATGCTAAATCTGCGCACAAATGTGTTCATGCTCTATGTATAGCCGTCGGAGCTATCGCACTACTTTATTCCGACCAAAGACTGTGAGGCAGAGCTATAAACCTTCTCAGAAGTACACTTTCATCAAGGCTCAAGCTGTGCTCCACCCTGCTTTCCTCCATGACTGCAGTATGACATAAATACTTTGCCTGCCCTGCTTGTGAACTTTTTTTGGACTGCTGTAATTGAAAATGCAGCTATCTGAGGTGTCTTAGTGTTAAAAGATGTGGCAGACAGGGAACTTTAGACTGGGGAGAAATGGTGAGAGTTGACGCTTACAAGATGTGTACTGACGAAAGGACGGCACAGAGGAGGTTAGTGAGATACAGATGTGGGCGAGAGGGCTGTCTGAAGGTAAATTTGGAAACGCGAGCAGGGATGTCAGCAATGAGGCAGGCTGGAGCAGGAGACAAACAGGTAGCCGGGGACATTAAGATTTGATAAACTGCGAGCAAAAAAAGTCAAGGAGAGGGATGCTGTGACAAGATTATCTGAGGGATGAGGAAAGAAGAGGGAGGCCACAAAATACCTCTCTTCTTTCCAGAGTGTGCACTTACCAACTTTTTGAAGCAGAAGATGGTTGGAAACAAATGGAGAAAAGGAAGAAAGAAAATATAGTGTTACTGAAAAAGGAAATACAGAAATTAAACAACTATCTTGTTGGAAAAGGGGCAGACGCCTGAGTATGACCTGAAAATGAGCTGACCGACCAATTCTTCCTCTCAGAAAATGAATTGAGGATGGAGTTTCAGCTCGATAGAAAGTAGTAAATAATAGATGAAGAGCTCAGAAGAAGAATGATGAAAAACTTGAACCAAACAGAATAGTGGTGGTTGTGTAACCCGAATTCCACAGACTGAAAACACTCACGACTCTTTTCTTTCCTTTATTTCCATGCACCTTATTGCACAGTAATTACTTGGTACCTCCCAGACAATTTCAATGTTAATTCACCTGAAAGAGTCCTGGGGATTAGCGTTCGTATAACTGGTGAATGAATTAAGCAAGCAAACCCATTAATGTTGTGGTTGAGTTCTGGTTCTTGGCTTATTAATACATCTTTTTTTTTTAATTCATGATACTAAAACTCAGTTCTTTCAGCCCTGAAAATACATTGGTGCAACAACCAGTTAAAATCATTTCAATTGCTTATGTAAAATACAAAACTGTTACCCCCCCCTCGGAATTGCGAGAGGGAGAAAATTGGGCCCCTGGGCGAGAGACTTTAAGTGGCACTTTACAGCTTAGAAATATCCTAAGACGTGGCTTTTCAAGTCAAGAAAATAGAGCAATCACGTCGATGGTCACAACACCAAACCTCCAATCAGAGATGCACAATAAAAAAATCTATTTTATTTAAAATTATATACACTAATATATGATGTGTGATATAAAAGTATGTCCTTTTTGAGCCTTGTGGCCCATAGAGCCGGTGTTTATCTCCGGTTTCTGTAGCGCAAACGAACAGGTGGTAACCACCACTAGGATAGGATGCTAGTCTATCGCTGGATACTTCCCCTAGCAAAGCTAGGTACCCATTCATACACCCCAACCACTAGGCCACTCCGCTCCATGTGTGACATAAAAGCCAATCTTAAATGTAATCATATCATGTCAACCCCCCGCCTTGATGTGACAGCCACAATTATTGTCTTAAAGTTATTACCAAGAAAGCGCTGAGCATACAAAGTCGCTCTTGGCTTCAAAACGGTTAACATCCGGTGGGCTTCTTCTTCAGCACCTCACTAAATCATTGAATTTACCTCTATATAGTATGGGCATTACAGTGTCAGGTCAAATACAATCAAAAAGTCAGCACCTGCATTGAACAAAAGCCATTTAAAAGCTTGAATATGCTAGGATGGAGCAAAGTGCAAGCCTGAGGGGGCAGTATCATGACCTGGGGGTACTTCAGTTGTTCACGTCCATGTTTACTAATGTGTGCCCAAAAAATAAGGTCAGCTGACTACGTGAATTTTCTGAAGACAATACAGTTTTTTTTCTCTTTCACTAACTGTTGAGTCACATTCCAAGACAGCAACGACAGTCTTTCTTTGGCCTGAATTCTAAGTTTAATGTAACTCTGGATATATTTAAACGTTGTGACGTCCCAGTATACATTTATTTCAATGATGCCATGGTGTGTTGTAATTAAAACTAAAGTGGGTCCAACAAAAAAGTGGGTCTTCCTGTAGGCTCACCACCCACAGGAAGGACCATGACAGGCTGGTGCAATGTGGTCTGGGTAGCAGTCGTGGCAGGGTGCCTCGATGACCCAATCCCTGGACCAAAACCCTTTCCCCCTTTCTGGGGGAGATGGGGCCGGAGCTTGTGCAGGAGGTTGAGAGATACCGGCTAGAGATAGTCAGGCTCACCTCCACACATAGCTTGGGCTCTGGAACCCAGCTCCTTGAAAGGGGCTGGACCCTCCACTACTCTGGAGTTGCCCAGGATGAGAGGTGGCGAGCTGTGGTGGGCTTGTTTATAGCCCCCCAGCTCAGCCGCAATGGGTGGAGTTTACCCCAGTGAACAAGAGGGTTGTTTCCTTGCGCATTTGGGTCGGGGAAAGGTCTGTCATTGTTGTTTGTGCCTACGGGCCGAACAGCAGTATGGAGTACCCTGCCTGGAGTCCCTGTGAGAGAGACTTGATAGTGCTCCAACTGGGGACTCCATTGTTCTACTGGGGACTTCAACACTTGTGGGCAATGATAGTGATACCTGGAGGAGCGTGATTAGGAGGAACGGCCTCCCCGATCTGAACCCGAGTGGTGGTTTGTTATTGGTCTGTTATTGGACTTCTGTGCCAGTCACAGTCGTGACTGGCACAGAAGTCCAGTGTTCCAGGTCGTGGAACACTGGACCAGCTCTATACCCTCTGCAGGGTGCTTGAAGGTTCATGGGAATTTGCCCAAACAGTCCACATGTGCTTTGTGGATCTGGAGAAGGCATTTGACCATGTCCCTCGTGCCATTCTGTGGGGGGTGCTCGGTGAGTATGGAGTCCGGGGCCCTCTATTAAGGGCTGTCCAGTCTCTGTATGATCGGAGCAGGAGTTTGGTTCACATTGCCGGGAGTAAGTCAGACTTGTTCTCAGTGCATGTTGGACTCTGGCAGGGCTGCCCTTTGTCACCGGTTCTGTTCATTATTTTTATGGACAGGATTTCTAGGCGTAGCCAGGGGCCAGAGGGGATCCGGTTTGGGAACCACAGGATTTCATCTCTGCTTTTTGCAGATGATCTTGTCCTGTTGGCTTCATCAAACCAGGACCTTCAGCATGTGCTGGGGTGGTTTGAAGCTGAGTGCAACGCTGCAAGGATGAGAATGAGCACCTCCAAAACTGAGGCCATGGTTATCCACCGGGAAAGGGTGGTATGCCTTCTCCAGGTGTGTGGAAAGGTCCTGCCTCAAGTGGAGGAGTTCAAATATGTCAGGGTCTTGTTCACGAGTGAGGGAAAGATGGAACGTGAGATTGACAGATGGATTGGTGCAGCGTCCATTTTTCTTTCAAACAAAAACATTACAACTAAGATGGACATTCAAGCAACCATATTCTATAGAAGAAGCTGTGAAACTGCAGTGATCCAACTGTGTCATAACACAGCAGATTCAGTAGTAAAAGAACCACACCTGCTTCTATTTGACACTTGGAAACAATTTAATTGATCATGACGGTAACACTTCTTGGCTAACAAAACAGAGGGTCAGTAGGGTGGTGTATAAACAAAGTTACGGGCGCCACATCACTGAGCAGCATTGCCGTTCTAACAAGCACAATTACCTTAATACTAGCTTGGAATTAAAAACCTCATTACAGAGCCTTAATGAATGACCTAGAAAAGTAAAGGATATTAACAAACAGCAAGTGATAACTCTGTTGATGAATTTACCATATTTTAATTTAGGTGGCCCCTTTATGGCACACGTCCTCCTTGGTAATTAGATGTGAAAGTGAAACTTTCAGATTGCCACAGTTGCTGAAGTTAATGTAAATGGTGCCATTACAGCATTGTTAGCAACAACGTCACGGATGCTGTTGTTCTGCCACATTGTTGGTGGCCCATTAAAAAGGTTGCATATCTTAGTCATTTGACGTTTTCGCTAAGCTGAAGTTAACCAAACCATGTTTTTGAACAATAAAGCAAGACATGGCTTTAGGTTATCTGTGAAATCACTGAACATAGAAGCACATCAACTGGTAATAAAAGGGAAAACATTTAAGTACAGCGAGGGGAGGGCCTATCAGTGATGAAAACCAGTAACCTATTGCTTCTTAAACGTGAAATAAAGCTTGACTGAGGATTGTTTTTAAGGACTCGGTAGCTGAGGATACTTGTTCAGTGTCATGCAGCTCTGGCTTTCACTAAGACGCACATTCACATCTCTGCTGATTTTCTCTAAGGGACTGACACTCACCTGCAAGGCTGAAAGGTGTATGCAATTAGTGTAACTACACTCATCCAGCAGGTAAGAGAAAAAACCCCCCCCGCAGTTCTCTAGCGTCTGACATCTGCATTAAAACCAACCCAACCATTTACTGTATAATAACCATGTAGATGCATATTACACACCAGGCGCTTAGCTCTGGAGTAAAATTTAATCTCCAGGTGAGTGGTTGTATAGGGATAAATCAATCCATGACTGTTTTGCTGCTGAAATGACTAATGGCACTTCTGAACAGCTATTACATGCACAAGGCCTGAGTGGATATTTTAACTGCGAAGGTAATTGTCTTTCAAACAAACAGATATTTCTATTTATAGCATCTGACTAACTGCTTCTGGAATAGCTGTCTAACTCTCATTTGCATGGAAGATCTAAGCAGATGGGCCTTTAGCATTCATAAGTTAATAAAAACTCTTTAATTTTTCCTTTTATTTTGCTCTCACTTTTATTGTCCTCTTTATATATTTAAATGTGAAGTCTAGACAAAAAAAACAAACAACTAAAACACGACTTACTTGGGTCGGACAGTATGGAGTCCGTCTTGGGCAGAAACTGGTCACAGCGGATTCCTTGATAGCCTTCTCGACACCTGTTGGACAAAAAAGGGGGTAGAGAAAACAGGTAGATTAGCCAAATTGCATGAGCTGCATGTGAACTGCCTGGTCACATGTTCAGAAAAATGTAGTTGAGGTTCTGTTAAAAAACAAAACCACAGTGGTGTTGACATGCGTTTGCACGAGAAGACTGTCAAACTAATCGTGGAGCTGCAGACCTCTTTTCTTCTTTTGAAGTTTGTTGTCCTTCAGCTGAGAAGCACTTGATTAAGCTGTATACTGCTGGAAGAAAAGCCCCGCTTTTAATAAATTTAGCCACTGCATGGCTCCAAAGGAAGTTCCACAGAAGTGCAAAGCACGGCATGCTTGCATGAATAAATTAACATGAAGTGATTTGTTGGGGTAGAAACCTGCACTGCAGTTAGTCTTTTTCTTTTCCGTCTCTCTTTTTGACCTGAAATCCTAACTGGTGCTTCAGCAGGGGAAAAGCAACAATCAATCCATACTAAATGTAGGCTCTTACTTTTCCCTGTGTATCACTATATATGGGCTTAAAGTTCCTTGCTTGGTCAGTCTTAATCTTAAAAGGAAACAACACAATAACCAGCAGAACTTTACAATTAGAAATGTTAATGCTGCTTTGAGATGCATTTCCTCCCTCATTTTCTTTACCCCTTCAGGTGTGCTATGTGGACTAAAGATATTCCATCAATTCTGACAGCCCTCAGGCTTTTAACTCATACCTAACTCGCACCTTAGTGATTCAATAATCCTCGTCAAGTAACTGATGAATCTTACCTACAGAAAATGTGTAAAGAAAAAGGCAATGGATTGTTAGGGTTTTTTAAAATGGTCTGAGGGTCAATATATATCATGAACAAGATATCAAAGTTTAAAAGTTTCTTGCACACCACAGAAAGAGAGCAGGGATTTTGCACGCTAGCCTTGTTGGGTGCCTCATTTGCCATCAGTTTTTGCCTTTGGCCTTTTCCATCTTGCTTTCTGCTCTCAGAGAGACTGGAAGTCTTTTTAAGCTAAAGGTTTACTTTAACTTAAGTTACCGAACCCCAGTCATTAGCATAGTTACCTGTTACAAACACAACAAATAGGTATTTAAGACAATCTTCTACCACTACTACTACTACTAGGGGTGGGCGATATGACCTAAAATTAATATCACGGTATTTTTCATCTTTTGAACGGTGACGGTATAATATCACGGTATTTTTTGGTACGTTTTGGGAGGAGTAGCCTGTCCTGTCCCTTTATGTGAATGAGGTTAATATTTTTATAATATAATAAGTAAATGGTTGTATCCTTATCAGAAAGAGACATGGGAGAGTATTATGCATTCTCAACATATTTATTTGGCAAAAAACCTAAAGATCTTACATATATATATATATATATATATATATATATATAATATTTATTTATTTATTTTTATTATATTATATTTTAAATATTTCTTAAACCTTAAACCCTCGGTTGGGCTGGTTGGACAGCGGGTGGTGGAAAATTTCCCTTAATTTTATTCTCTAATTTTCTTCTAAAGCCCGCGGTACAGGTGTGTTTTTTCGAGAGAAGAACATGGTTATGGGTATTTTTTTGTCACTCTTTCTTTCTTTTGGGCAAAAAGATTCTTATAACAGACATTCATTAATTTTTTCTCCATCTTGAAGTGGGTGACTGGTATTCCAGCAGGTTGAAACAGCGCTCTGCGCTCCGCTGCCGTCAAAGACCCGCCCAGCTCCACTTCTGATTGGCTAGTGTTAGTTTGGTTGAGCGCCAGAGCTGCTTTCCTCTCATTCCATTGGTAGACGAACTCGGTTGACTCAACCTTTTTTTTTCCTCTCAAACCTTTTTTTTTTTTTTTTTTTTAAAGCACTCAAACTCGCACGCCGAGAAAAAAAACTCCGTACGCCGGAGATCCGGCACGGTGCCGGAATACTTTAAGCCCTGCATTTCTTACTACTCTTGTCGTAAGGTGTAGCAGTAAACGATGCCTGCAGTGAAAGCTGTGTAGTCTTGGGACCGCTGCTCCGCTGGTGCTGCTCAGCAGCACCAGCGGAGCAGCGGTCCCAGCGGGACCAGCTGCTGGTCCCACTTGCGCTCGTTTTGGCCCGGGTTGCCTCTTTATATTCACGGGCGTGCGTGTTTTTTAAGTGATGAAACAGGTTGCTTGTGTTTCCACCTCTTGCTGTCACAACACGGCAGCAAACCTTGCATATCACCGACGTTTTTAATTCCTTATTTAGGCTTATTATTTTATAATTGATTTATTACGGTATTGACGGTATTGCAAAATCCATGTCGTGGCGCAGTTTCACACCGGTGATGACTATGACACCGGTGTACCGCCCACCCCTAACTACTACTACTGTCATTTAGCAGACGCTTTTATCCAAAGTGACTTACATCTTAGAGAACAACCAACATTTCACTCAGGGAGAAAGTAGGGTTAGGGGCCTTGCTCATGGGCCCAAGGTGGTCCATCTTGGTTGCCGTTCCAGGGCTTGGACTTCAGTCCTCCAGACCCAAACCCACCTCTGTAGCCATAAGACTACCACCCCCCCAATCTTGCTCCAAATGTCATAATGTTATATAATCAACATCCTGCTATCTTAACTAACTGTTCTGCTTTCATCATGGAAATGCATCTGCCATTAATACCATAATTAGCAGAAGCTGCATAGCCTACTCTAAAAGCAGACTTATCATATGTCAGGAGCAAAACTGAAACGTGGCATCGCAGATGTTGCAGGGCGATGCATAAGCTCAGAGAATCAGATTTATGACTGGTGGACTAAAGGGCCACGTTAGTGAAAGGGTGTGCACATTATTAGTGAGTTATACACCAGGGATGCATTTTGTGAAGAGCCAACTCCACATTGCAGAGGGTCACGGTGATATAAAGTTGAGGATTACCACCAAGACCGCCTTTTATAGTTTAACGAACTTTGACCCGAGACAGTTGAGATTAATGGATGCATGGCTGCAACCGTTCATCATATCCAGGCCGACTCGCTTCCTTCTCCCACCACCATCCTCACATCGCTGCTGCAATTATTGGCTGAATTTGCTCACCATGACAGTGTTTACCATTAACCTAGACTACAGTCATTCAGCCGTCACAGTTAAAAAACGCTGCCCTGTTTGGCCTGTTGGTGATCAGGTCAGTCAGCCAGCTCACTAAATAAACCTATCTCCAGCATCTCGCATCTGATTTCATTCACCTGCCTAGTGTCTGAATTGTGGGTGTTTGGTTGAGTGGTTATTAAACACGCATCTGCGACGTACCACTCTCGGAACGGATCTTTATTTCTGCTTTATTACAACTTTAAGTGTGCGAAGCAGCTGGTGAAGCTTCCTTTCAATCTGGCTAAAACCTAACCTCAATTTATCATTACGTAATTTTATTCACTATTCTGTTTTGCTAAACTTCAGTTTTCACTTCTACAGTATGTAATATTTCAGCCCCATTTGTCCTGTTTACCCCCTGGCTTTGTTGAAAACGCACTTCAAGCATCAATATGTATGTGGTCTGACAAGTTTACAGCAGTCCAAAAATACACACTGTGATAATCCTCATTGCTGGAGACAGAGAGAAAATATCTCTGTCCACCCTGACAATACTGGAGCTGGACATCACGCTTAGAAAAAATGAAACCTGACATTTCTGATATTTTGCTCTGTGCAGAAAGACAGCGGACTCCTTATTCGCTGTCTGTCCATGAGAGACTTTTTTTTCTCCCAATGAAGTCAGCAATAACAGGCTGGAGAACGCACACAAATGAGTGTACTCATGTTACACAAAGAGATCATCTTGACTTTTGGAAAGGAAAAGAGGAAAATATAATGAGGCATGAGCTGATGAGAGCAACTATGACACCTGGAGCTGAGTCTAAACAAGAGAGAGGCAGAAACAAGAAAAAAGTGTTGTGGCATTTGGGAAATCTCTGACTCATATAAAGCCAGCCAAAGTGCAGTGAAAGGATTGTGCACGGAGCTGTGGCAAAAAGATTGAATGCAAACTGCAATATTCCCCATTATTTACTACCAAATGCTACAGTATTATTGAATCTTAAAGAAAATAACACATTTGATTTTAGTGAATAATAGAGAATTTCACAGCATGAGGTTTATCTGGTTAGTAGAACATTCAATGTCTTTATTCAAGCATCTCACTATTCGCTCGATTGCAGCATATGACAATAACAAAACAATCAGCATTAAGTAACTTTACACTACAACCCAGCATGTACTGTAAGTATGTATTTAGAAAAGCTAACATCCATTACATTTTACTAAAACGATTCACTGACTGAAAGAGCAGAGAACCAAGCCACTATTTTGTTTAAGATGTGTGTGTTATTGTGCTGGCAAATCCTTTTGGACATTTAAAAAGGAGCATTAGACTTCTTGAAGCATTCGCGATCGTTGTCACGCAGTCATATCACGTCAAAGCGGTGGAAGGCAAGTAGCCCTTCAAGGAGCTTGCTCAGCAGGGCCCTCGCTAAGAAGCAGGATTAGTGGCTTAGCAAGGTAACTTCAGGCTCACTTCTGGGTTTACAGTGTCACAAAGGCGCTTCATATCTTCCCGGGGTGTATCTTATGCTGGAAACCTAACCAGCTCTGGACCAGCTTAAAGTCTAAGATAATAGATCAAGACATGTACAAGCGCTGCTTCCCCATCCAACAGTTCTCTTATAAAACGAGAAAAATAAAGATTTTGATGAGACGGTTGGAGTCTTCTCTCCTCTGACTCTTAAACTGTTCCGCCTCAGAACGAATGACCTTGTAGTCCAAAGGAGAGAAAAATTACTCTAAAGTTCCTTCCTGTTGGCTTTTAAAAAGATTTAATAATAAGAGCTATCTTTCTTTATTAAAATCATCAAGTGTACAGCGTGATAAATTCACCTACTTCCATTACATAATATCCATGTGCATTTTTAGTTTATTATTTACACTGCAAAAAAAAGGCCCCTTTATAAATAAGCCAAATATTTAATAAATCTAGTCAGAATTTTCTTATTTCATTTTGTCTTATTAACACAACTTTTTTACTCTCTCAGAAATTAGATTTTGCAGCGTGATCTCTCCCAGTTTACAGTTCCTTCTTTCTTTGGTATTTGTATTTCTTCCAACCATCTATATATTTTAAATTCTCATGTAGTTTAGGATTTAGGTTCAATATTTTAAAGCATAAATACTCCAGATTCATGCTTGACTGTTCCTCTTTATAAACATAATGAAAGCCTGGACGTGCTCCAGACCCCGGGTCAGTTTTTGTTTTCGTGAATAGCATTTAATCAAGATGAACACATTACTACCTCCACTCTGAGGGAAAGCTTTGTTTATTCAACATAAAAGTAGTGGACTCTGGTTTTAACAGTCCATCCATGTTTCTACTCTCAACTACCATCGCGAGTGACCAAAAGAACAACGTTGTGAATACAAGCATAGTGAAGACTGTACGACTTTGTCGTGGTTGGTTGCATTAGCAACGGTGAGTGGGCGTATACAGGGTATATGGAGAAGCTGGCACAGTGTTGCCATGCTAACAACCTCCTGCTGTACGTTTATAAAACCAAGTAGATGATTATGGACTATAAGGGGGGGGGGGTAGCAGAGGATTTACATCCCGCTGAGGATTAATGGAGCTCTGGTGGAGAGGGTGTGCAGCTTTAAGTACCTGGGAGTGCACATAACCGAGGATCTATCTCAGACTCTGCACACAGACCGTCAGGTGAAGAACACATCTGAGCAAGTTTAGAGTCTCTCTGGAAAATCATGATGATGTTCTACACTGGAGTGGTGGAGAGCATTCTGACTGGTAACATCAGCAGATGCATACTGTGGGTACCACACTCCCCACCCTCCAGGACATCTTCAGCAGGAGGACTGCAGCTAGAGCCAACAGGACCATGAGAGACCCTCCTCATTCTGGCACCAGACTGTTGAGTGCCAAAGCGCCAAAGGCTCATCAAGGTGAACACAGGCTCAGCAGGGAGCTTCTTCCCTCAGGCTGCCAAGACTGTGAACTTTGTCTGTAGTCTGTCTACAGTATGCACATTATTGCATAATATAGACACAATGGTCTTTTTTTATTAGTGGGTGTGAAATAGATGTTGTAAAACCTCAAAAGCAGGTCTGACTACATTTCACTGCCATCTTGTATGTGCATGTGACAAATGGATAAACTTGAATCAAGCACCCAGCATTAGTTCCCTCCTCAAATTGGCTGGACTCAACCTCAACCAGGGAAAAGTTTAACTATTCAGGAGGGACTTGGATTACAGATGTTGCTACTCTGCATCGAGAGCAGCCGACAGAAGTGGTCTGGGCATCCTTGGGGAGGCACTTTGGGGTAACTCAGCTAGCCTTGGTCTCCCTCCGGAGGAGCTGGATCGGGTATCCAGGGATGAGAAGTTCAGGGCCTTCATGTTTTAAGCTGCTGCGCCCATCACCTGAGCACAGAAGTGTCAGTTCTGACAGCAATATCCTCTTGTAAATGCTACTGGAATGAATAACTTAAGTTTCATGGTTCTGATAGTAGCTCACTATCTGCTGAGATTTCCTTTAGTCCATTTAAAGTGCTGCATTAGCACTGCTGGGAAATAATATTCAATGTAGAATGCCAGCCGACATTAGCTTCCTGAAGGCAACAGCCAGCGTGAAATTCGCAAGAGAAAAGTCAGATTTCTGTAAAGAATTTTAAAGACCTGACATGATAACCCACGGCTACAGACCGTGTTTTTGTTCAAAGTTGTGGTTCAGCAAACAACTGAAAACTCTCCCTGCTACATAAAGGTTTTGTCTGGTTGCACTCGTCGCGCCTCTGCACCTTGTTGAAAGATGGCAATGATATCAACCGTGGTGCCTAAGGAGGCATAAAAAAAAACATCTCATCATTTGCCCAGATGCCAGCAGAGCTTGCACTCATCCAGGTTGTTTTGTTTTCACTTCTCAGTGTTGCAATGCCTGGTACCAAATGTGTGTTATGTGGGATCAGCGGAACAGAGCAAACACAAACAAATACAGAAGCTTTGTTTCAGAGACATCTCTGGAACCACATTTCAAAACTTCCATAACAGCGCTTTGAATGCTACTGTCACGACCCGGCTCAAAGCTACTTGAAGTACAGTTCACGCTTGAACTGCACAGGAAAACTGTTTTAGACTAGTGAAAAAAAGGCAATGTAAGGAACCTAAACACAGCAAAATAAACACAGGGAAAGCCTAACTTGAGGGACCAACTGTCTCCTTGCACTTATGCCAAAGAATGCAAACAATGTGATGTTTAAAGAGCGACGATGTGTAGCTCACTCTTTCTTCAGAGCATGTGCGCACTTGTTTATGGAGAAATTACAGCCTAATAAGATGAAGTATAAAAAGGAAAAAGGCTGCAGTATTTCATTTGTTTTCAAAAACAGACAATTTCTCTAGATTAGTATGATGTCTTGTCATTCCTTACATAAATACTTAACTATGAAGGTACGTGACTGTATATATTTACATATTGTAGTGCATTATGCAGTATTAAGAAAAGCCTATATATACATATGTACAGAGGCTGAAGAAAAACAAGTGGCCAAAACAGGTGGCATTAATTCAAGTAGAAAAGAAGCGAAGGCCAGAACAACCACAAAAAAGACTAAGACTTTTTAAAACTCCATATCACACTGCAAGTGTGATGATTTTGCCAGAATCAAATACATTCTACACAGAACCTGTATTGCTATACAATCTGCAGCATGCAAGGACTGCCCATATGGTCTGCCATATCAGGTAAACGTTTCCAATGTGGAGCTGATCGTTCCACCATTCACCACTAGAGCGGCCGCGTTACCGCCTTCAGATTGTGTTGCAGCATACTCTGTTTTACCGTGGTATACCACATACTAACAATGACTGCAAAACTACAATGTAGTACAAACTGTATTATACAGTGTACAGGCAAATCAAGATAATCAGACACCATAAACAATGACAGGGAGACATTTTTATTGCAACTTTAAAAAGTTAACTAATGATTAGGGATTGTTCTGACATTCTTGCAGCAAATGACATTTGTTTCTTTTGGCAATTTATTTTCACATGGGTAAAACAGCGAACACCTGTATATCTGCCTCCCTCTTTATCACCTGTATGCACGTTTGTAAAACCCAAAACAGCCTCTGAATTCATCCTTCACAGAAAAGCCAGGGGTCCTCCGTCAGCGTGAGGACCCCTGGCTTTCAGACGCTTGTTTGCAATACTACCATTAGTTGTGATTCCAGAGCTAAGATCATCAAATAAAAACTAAATCCATCCATCCATCCATTTTCTATACCCGCCTTGTCCTTTGCAGGGTCACGGGGGTCTGCTGTAGCCTATCCCAGCTAATTGTCAGGTGAGAGGCAGGAGTTCACCTGGACAGGTCACCCGTCCATCGCAGGGCCACATATACAGACAAACAACCAGACACACTCACACTCACACCTACAGGCAATTTAGAATCACCATTTAACCTACTACGCGTGTGTTTGGACTGTGGGAGGAAACTGGAGTGCCCAGAGGGAACCCACGCAAGCACGGAGAACATGCAAACTCCACACAGAAAGACCTCTGCCTGACCAGGGAGTTGAACCGGGAACCTTCTCGCTGTGAGGCAACAGTGACCACCAAGCCACCGTGCTGCCCATAAAAACAAAACAATTTATTGCAATTGATTCACTGATCATTCACCATCTCATCTTCGCACTATTTCTTTGCCTTTGCTTTCGTAAACATGTCTATTTAGTTGGGGCGCAAACAGCGTTTTTTATATATGTATAAAGGCATGGAGCATCTCCACCTTCAAACGTGGTGAAAATTTGTTTTACAATAAGATCTGAGCATGTGGCTAAAATGACAGATTTATAAGGACAAGCACACAAAAATCAAAGCTTTATGAATCAGGCAAAAAACAAACAAACAAGATATATATATGCACATCTCTACTTCTTTGTCTCACACAAAGCTTAAGTCATGATCTCTGATCTTTGACGTAGTTCACTGACAATAGATAGGAAGTTACATTTTGAGATCTTATTGCACAGAGTTGTTCACATAGTTGTAGGAATGAAAACATAACCCATCTATCCATTTTCCATCCCTGTTTAATCTTGTACAGCTCACGGAGGCCTGCCGGAGCCTTTCCCAGTTCATGACAGGTGAAAGGCAATTGCCTATGGCAATTTAGAAGCGTCAGTCAACCTAACATGCATGTTTTTGGAAAGTGGGAGAAAACCCATGGAAGCACGGGGAGAACATGTGAACTCCAAACAGAAAGACTCTTGCTGAGCCCGGGAGCCAAACCGGGAACCCTTTCTATGAGGGAACAGTGCTAACCACCTAAGCTGCACCCCCCCCCCCGAAAAAAAGCCCCGAGGACATAAGGCACTGAACATTGCAGTCTATACATTTTAGTATAGTAATGGGAGGAAAACGGCCTGAATGCTCTGAGTTCTAAGGGTTAATGCATAAATGAGAGCTGAGCTAACTCTTTCTGATGAGCCATCATAGTTTCAAGTTCCCAACCAGAAGCTTCCCCTACGTATCAAAGTCAAAAAAAGTCATTCAAGTTTTTTTTTCCTTTCTATAATGTTTCCCCTCCTAAGATCTCTGCCACTGTGAACTTGGCTGACTACAGCATGACCTTTGTTACTGCAAATGGAGCAGAAAAAGGTCAGTGACGCAATAGTTCCTTAGATGTGTCAGCGTGTTTTGCTCATTAGGGAGAATTGCACTGGTAAATTTAGGAGAAAAAAAAAGTCAGAACATAAAATACAACCAATATTCTTGTTGAGTGCCCACGATTACATTGCAAAACTGCTGTAAAACCTCTCTTCCTACTGTCTGCCATTGCACAGTAAAAGAAGTTATCCAGTTTCCAGCAAACTCTGTCTTCTGATTTTCTTCTTTCAAATCCAAGATCATAACACATCACTGTTGCTTCATGACATTCAAAGGAGAGAAACGGATAATAGGAGAAAGACTGTTAGGAGCTGTGGAAGAGTTGCATGGCATCTAATTAGCACCAAAATCACGAGAATCACAAGAAGGAACAGGAATAGTCTGCATGTGCCAGAGCACCATATATGTGTGAATCTCTCTGAAATTTACAACAGTGCAGCCGATAAATATATGTATAAATATGCAGCCAGCAGGTTGGTAGATACAGACAGTCCATGTAATTAAAGTATCTATGAAATCTCAGGGGTGTATACGTTCTCATTGTCCGTGGGAAAACCTTCACAGCAGCCTGTCATTCAAAAAGCATGTGTGATGTGATCAAATCCACATAGGTTTCATATCCAGATTCTTAATCTTTGGAAAAGAATCCTATTAAAGCTGAATAAATGGGAAATTACCTGTTACGTACAATATCAAAGCTTATTCAGGATTTTTTTTAAGTAACAGATGTCTAAAAACAAATGCTAAGGGACTGCGTGAAATTCACAGCCGTCTCGAAGGTAGTAGCTTCCAGCATTTGCTCAGAGGGTATAAATTAAACATGAAGAGTTGTAGTTTCATGACTATAAGTGATTACACTTACATGTAAATGCAGAAGTATGCATATGCTTTCTTTATGGCGGATCAGATTTTTAAAGCTGTGCATATGTGTGGTTCTCTTTTATAGTTTTAAATCATACACAAACACAAGCCTGATTTCCACTCTCAGCTGTTTCTGTGCACAGACATTGTGTGTCTCTTCATAGACTTTGAAACCCAGACACTTGTTCAGTGAAGTAGAGAAAAAGAAATGGGTTTCATCTGGCGGTCGCAGTTCTGAGATCAAACAGGAAATTAACTACAGGATGGAATAAAGAAACGGTTAGATTATGAAGCAGGGGACCCCCTGCTTTTTCTGCCTCTAACAAACAGCCTGCGTACTGGGTCACGAAGCCAAGGTGAAAACAATCAGGACCAAGGTGCAGATATGCAGATGCTGCATGAAGGATGGTCTTAGGGAAACGTTAGGCACTGCAAACTGCAGCTGCCAGCTGGGGCCAGACAATATGTATTATCTATGTAAATACTTGTTGGTGTAAGTCATTTTTCCTGCACTGAGAGCAGCGCACAGCTGTATGCAGAACTGTATACATTTTCAAGGGATAAGGAATACATTTAAACAGAGGAGGAGGCGTCAGGTTTCACCCGTCCCACACTCGCAATGCAGCCTTACTTCCTCCCCCAGGCGGTTTCCCAACCATTTACACCTTGATTCGTGAGCAGCACATCTCACTTGCTGGTGATGTAGGGCAGAGCAGTCACTCAGAGCCGTTTAAATACGGGACAAGCCACCAGCACGGGGCTAAGGGGGTCTATTAAAAGAAAATACACCACAATAAAATGGCCAGGATGGTTCAATGCCCTTCAAAGTGTGGGCTATTTTCACAGCGACAGCAACATTTTTGAGCTTTTATAAATGAA
The DNA here is from genome assembly GCF_033807715.1 of Cololabis saira. Classification (NCBI taxonomy): domain Eukaryota; kingdom Metazoa; phylum Chordata; class Actinopteri; order Beloniformes; family Belonidae; genus Cololabis; species Cololabis saira. The sequence goes on from NC_084603.1 coordinate 33,204,310, forward strand.
CTAACCAGCAAACAAACACCAGGTAGCAGCTGAAGGAAAGTGTTCATGGGTTTTTATTTGGTTATGACTGCAGCATTATTTAAAGTCAGTTTTCTCAGTGAGGAAGATAAAAACCAACAGCCAGATAAATTGACCTCTGCATTCCTGTCTTCTTTGGTAACTTCAAATTCAAAAACACTTTTCTATATTTTGCCTGAGGAATTATTTTCTTCTCCCAACTACAATCCAGTCAATGACTCTTTATTTAGAAACTGAGCATTTATTACTACTCAACGAAGACAATTAATAATACATTTATTTTACTGGCTCTGCTGATGGAACGAGCCTTATCAACTTCACGGAAAAAGGAGTTAATAGTCATAGGCAAAACCAATTCATTTAAAGTTTTCTTCACTCAGTAAAAGATTTTTTCAAATCACAAAGGTATTTTCACAAAAAAAAATGTTTTGGATGCAAGGAATAACAATCTGTGTGGCAGTGGAAAAAAAACAGGTGCAACATGAATTGTTTTTGAATATTTTAACATCCAAAATCACAGTTGTGTATGTCTGCTGAGCTTTAAGGGCTCTGACTTACCATTTAAGTTTGATAAATCAGACATAAAGAAATCCAAATACAATTGACATTCTGCCTACAGAGGAGGCCTGAGATGATTGCTTTTCTACTTTAATGACATTATATATATCGCTCACCCGTGTGTGTTTCCATTTATTTCTTCCTTTCTTGACGGGACAGAAATGAAAATCTAGATTTGCAGGGTATCGAGGGAAGTCTTTTCTTTCATTTTCCAGACGGGATGATTGAAATGCATCTGGGGCACCGTGACCCAGTCTGGCAGTTTAAAAGAAAGCAGGGCGTGGAGCTATGAGTGCACTGTGCATGTGCGTATGTGCGTGTGTGTGTGTGTGTGTGTGTATGTATATATATATATATATATATATATATATATATACACACACACACACACACACACACACACACATATACATACATTTTTGTAAGTATTAGCAAAAATGCATATTCATGTGTGTACTTATGGTTGTTCGAGCAATCCCTGTTGAAGGATCATCAACATCCCAAATGTTCAGAATTTCCCACCTAAATTTTAAAAGGGACCTATTATGAAAAACATGTTTTCTCTTGCTTTAACATATATAAAGTGGTCTCCCCTCAGCCTGCCAACTCAGAGAAGGAGGAAAGCAATCAAATTCTAGAGTGTCTGTACAGCCGCCCAGATGAGCCGTCCAGTGTCAGGTGGATCTACGAGCCAATAAGATTCTGCTCCTGTTGTTACGTAACGACGGGAGCGACAACTAACTCCGCCGGCCGGAGCTTCCGCCATTTCTTCGTAGCGTGTATCGCATCATTTGCGTCATCGCGTCAGGCAGCCAATCAGCACAGTGCCTCATTATCATAGCCCCGCCCACTCAGAATCCTGCATAGATAATGAGGTTAGAGAATGGGAAGATAAAGACATGGCTCAGAGGCTGAATTTCTAATTTATTTAGCAAAAACAATCAAAAGCCTGTTTAAAATAGGTATTAGATGCCATAATAGGTCTCCTTTAAGGTTTTACGTATCACATCAAAATGAAATGTCCTATTTTATTAAGTTACAATAGTCATGTCCTACAAATTCGAATGAACAGCAACTAAAGATGCATTAAACCCTGTCAGGTGTTTGACAAAAAAAAACCTAAAAAACAAGCAACAAATCAAAGCAGCACATAAAAGCAGAACATATCCCTCAATGGTCCTGCGGCGATTAAGAGGGTGAGCAGCAATCAGATGACATTAATCAAAAGTGAGCATGACTCCCGGATCATCAGATCGTGCGAGTGCCTCTATCAGGGAAGTTCTTGGAGTTTGTATCGAGGAGAGGCATCAACAGTTACTGTATCTTAAAGCACCAATTGCTTTTCTGCCCATCAATCTGTGAAGGGTTATCAACCCATTTCCAAACAATTTGGAGGCCGTCATTCAACACTGAGGATAATTATTCATAAGTGGAAACCTTTCACGGAAACTGTCAATCTTTCCAAACATCTCAGCAAGTTCCCCTCAAGGTTAGACAGTGAAATGCTGAGAAAAAAAATGTAAATACCCCAAAAGTTATATCTCAGGCTCTGAAGGTTTAGTTAGCCTTGTAAGCTTTAATGCTTGTGACTGTACAATTAGAACAAGAGTAAAGAGGTATAGCCTGTTTGGGAGGACTGCCAGGGCAGCACTGTTCAAACTTTGTTCAAAAGGAAGGTTGGAAAGTAAAGATTTCTGGAACGATCTCAGAGAGCAGACAAGACTAAAGAAAAGGAATTTGGCCATAATATATAAAACTGTATACAAACCTCTCATACCAATTACTGTAGCTAGTAAGGGTGTAACGATACACTAATCTCACGATAACGATACGATATTATAGCAGTATTTTTTTAACAACCTTGAATGAGGAACATATGACTGGAAAAAAATTTATTTTATTTGAAAGACACAATATACAAAACAATGCTGTGCATTTGCCCTATTGTTACAGTTTGTAATGCTTTATAACTGTTTAAGTTTTAAAGAGAAAGCCAGGCCAACCATTTTCCACAAACTGAACTAAAAGTAAATGTCAGGTTTGCATTATGCATCTTCTGTTTCATACAAGTAAAAATATTTTGCCACAAACTGACTAGTTTCTCTCATGTATGACTTGACTTTTTTCTTTTACAGAAATTTAACAACTAAAATTAAATAAATAAAAGTAAATAAATACATACAATTTTACATGATAAAACAGATTGATTCATGCTCACCTTATAAGTGTAAGAGGAGATTTATTTTTGTTAAGAAGGTTATTTTGGTAATTCAGGGTTCATTATTTTATAAATATATTCTTTCTATTCTGATGTAAATCAGGGACTATAATGACACTAGTCAGTTTATCTGTAGTTGTTAATATGTTTTAGATTGGGCAGAGTGATACAGCACTAGGTGCTGTGTTGATGTTCAAAAATCCTACACTGTTGAGGGACATTAAAGTACACTGGAACTCAGCAGAAATTGTCCCCGTGTTTATCCTACTCACGACCCCAAAAAGGTTTAATTTAATAAGGTAAGGCTTAACTCTACACCAGACTTACATAAGTAAAAGTTCAGAGCTCAAAACCCTGCAAGAGTCCTGTGATCGGGACTGCAAAACGGTACTAATTTCTTCTGAGCGGAGTGAGATTTTGGTCCGCGGGTCGAGGCGCGGTCGGCACGCGTGGTCGGATGCGCGTTACTAGTCAACACAATAGATTAATATTAATAACCCAATATCGCGATGCAGTTTGTCACCTCCACGACACGTATTGTGACGTTTTTGTATCGTGAAATTTCGATATATTGTTACACCCCTAGTAGCTAGCACGGTGGTGGGAGGATGACGATGACAACATATTAATCTAAGAATGTACCCCTAACGTTCAACCAAATATTCATGTTATTCCACAAAGTCTCCCTCCTTTCTGTCAACTTCCTCCCGTCCACACTGTGCCAGGTTTCTACTGGTGACCCATGTGCTGGTCCAGGTCATGAAGTCCACTGTCAAAGCAGTGTCCTCACAGTTCATGCTGGAACTGTCCTGACACATTTGTGGTTCAACTTTTAATCCGTTTACTTTTTGGAGTTTCAGTAGGATTTCATATTTACTCTGGGAACTATTATTCCTATTGAGCCCGGATGGGATTGTTGCACGTAGTCCGGGAGCAAATGCAGGCAAAGCCGAGCTAAAAATCCATAAAGGGTGAGGTTTATCAAACAGAGAAGAAATAAATCAGTCAAAGGAGCAAATTTACAGACAAGGAGCAAGGAGACACGACGGAATCTAATGTCAAACAATCCAGAAGCAAATTATTCAGACAAGGGCAAGACAAAAGGCAAACACTCTGAGGTCATTGACTGCAGAGAAACCGAGCTAGTAGCAGAGAATAGGCACAACCGGGAGAGGGAAGAATTAAACTGGGGACTATATTTACAGAGTGAGTAATGACTGATTATTTTCAGGAGTGAATGGCACACACGGAGCAGTGGGGTAATAAACTGAACTGAAAACAGGAACAAACAAACGCAGGAAGCAAAACTGATGGAACGAAACAAAAACTCTCACTTCAAAATTAAACACAAAGAGAAGGTAGGATTTTAAAACTAATATAACTAATATTAAAGTTTATAACAAAACAAATAAGTTATGCAAAGAAACAAACCCCCTAGCGTCAAAAGTTAAATATTATTTTAACAGTTTGTGAGATTAAATATTATTTTGGTCGTCTTGGAAACAAAACAGGTACAAAGGACTGATTACAATTCTGAATCATTTGGCATTTAAGTAATATTTCTCAGGATCCACACGCCTCTAATATACTGTAGCTCCAATTGAAGTCAAGTCTTGCACGCATATACCTGAAGAAGTTATCTCACATCATCTTTCTACTTCTCATATGATGGAGAAGCAGTTTTAATTTGATTTTTCTTTCCTATTTTTCCAGGTCTTTTCATTTGGAGTCTAATATTTGCACACCTGCATCTCCAAGTCAACAGGACCTGCTCCACTCCACCAACAGCTGCAATCTCCACACCAAACTTATTTGCTTCTTTTAACATGATTGTGAAGTGCTTGAACTCCCACATTAAGAGGCCCACAGAGTTGGATGACCCTTAGATTAACATGTAGTTAAAAGTAATTACTTTACCCTCAAGCTATGTCCAACCTAAAGCTGTGTTCCTGCTCTACTCCATTTAATTACCTTTTAATTGGTTCATTTGTGACTTATATATAATACATAAAAAAAGGCTGTGCAGTGTAAAACATTTAGGAGTGTATAGTAGCCTTGGCACAAATTTTGCTGAATACAAATAATGCATTTGCTTTTTAAAAAAGGTGTAAACTTGTTTTAAGCTTTTGTTGTCTGAATATTCAGGTTTTTCCCTTATTTATATTATATATATATATATATATATATATATATATATATATATATATATATATATATATATATATATATATATATATACATACATACATACATATATAGACACAGGTCAACGTGAATGTGAAGATTTAGTTCCAGTTTAAATGGTAATTAACTGAAGGGACATGTTTGCTGCTTTATATTCTCTCATGTCAAAGCCCAACACTGGTCTGATCCACTTGTAGTTTAATTGCTTATGAAATAGTCTCCATCGTATTTCATTTGTGAAAAGTCTTTTGAATAAGTCTGAATGTTCAAGGTCAAGAGGAACATCTACTCTGCACTTCTGCTACACTGCTCTTCACCTGTGGAACAAACTCCCAGAATGCATCAGGGCTGCTGAAACTCTCATTTCCTTTAAGTCAAGGTTGAAAACATTTTTATTTACTGCTTCATTTCAGTAATCCACCATAATGCACTACAACCTTTATTTCTTGAATCTCTTTTGTTTAATTGTTTTTAACTTATGTCTGTCTGTCTTTAATTTTTGCTTTTAAATTCTTTTACTTTTTGTTATCCTTTTATGTAAGGCACTTTGACGAGTCGTGTACATGAAATGTGCTTTACAAATAAACTTGCCTTGGCTTCTGTGTTTGATTTAAAAGTTGCTCAAACTGGATCTCTAAGTTCTGAAGTTCACTGGACTTCCTTCAGTTGCCAGCTCCTTTGGGATGTGTAAGCCTGACACAAATTGACCTCAAAGTTGATATCATAACCTGAATCTCGTAAGATGTAAAGGTGAGGAATCGACCTTCAAAAAAAGGCCACTTGTGATTCTTGTCATAAAAACTGAAACAGTTCAGGGAGTATTTCAGCGAGGAAGTTAACTCTTTCATTTACCTTAGGTGCTGTCATGCTTCACATTTCTTGTCGTCTTCTCTATGAGTACTTCCAGTTATCAGTCATTCTGTGCATGATCTATGTGTTTCTTTAAATAAAACATGTGCCCCACTGAATCTTGCAAACATGTCTAGATGTTCCAACCTGGACTTTTACATTCAGGGCCGGTGTGGGACCAGTCTCAATTCCAGGAATCCAAAACAAGTCTACTTCTTTTAAATCAGAAGTAACTAAAAATACTTCAGTTCTGACCATCCTGTAATGCTATTAGCATTTACCTTCAGTTCAATTCTGTACTGGTATCTGCTACTGCTAGTACTGCTGCCCATTTCAGTACCACTAGCATGAGATGAATATTCCTGAACCTGCCTAAGTCTTTCTTTTTTTTGCAAAATCTTTACTATTGAGAAGGTTGACTAGGAAATGAGTTAAAGGGGACCTATTATGTCATCTAATACCTATTTTAAACAGGACTTGCGTGTCTTAAAAACAAGCTTTTGATTGTTTTTGCTAAAAAAAATTAGAAATTCATCCTCTGAGGAATGTCTTTATCTTCCCATTCTCTAACCTCATTATCTATGCAGGATTCTGAGTGGGCGGGGCTATGATAATGAGGCTCTGTGCTGATTGGCTGCCTGAATGACGCGATACACCGCTACGAAAAAATACCGGAAGCTCCGGCCGGCGGAGTTAGTTGTGGGCGTGGTTTCACGCATCGGAGGCCAACCGATGTAAATCGCTCCCGTCGTTACGTAACGACGGGAGCAGAATCTGAACGGCTCGTAGATCCATTTTTTTTTCATAAATCCTGCCTCAATCCTGCCTCAAGCTCCTTTAAGTATTGAAACTTTGTTTTGACAACTTTGTTTTTGCAATGTAACCTTGTTAATTTATATGTGTGAAATGAACAGATCAATCTTTTTTTCTGATAAATGAGGAAAACATCACGGTTTGAATCTATATTACCGTATTTTCGCGACCATATGGCGCACTGTGTGGAAAGGCGCACCCTCAGTTTTGTGTGTCATTTTTGGTTTTAAAACACACATACGGCGCACCGACCCAAAAGGCGCCGTCTACGGAGACGGAGCTGCACACACACACGTTGCAAAACACACACGCGCTAAAAATACAGCAGAAGCAAAACTTAGTTTGATATTTTATTTCACTTTTCACATCAATCAAACCCTTCAAAGGTTCATATTCTGTTTCTGCATTAAAGAATTAAAAAAAACCACCGGGTTGCTGCACAAACCTGTCTCAGCCACTGATCATCTCCTCATCCATCCAGCCCTTTTCATTTCACTCTGGCTGGAAAAGTCTCTTTAGGGAACGCTTTTCTTTTAAAAATCCCGACCGCAGCGGTCCCGGGTCCTGCTCCCCGTTTGCTCCCTCGCGCTGGACCGGGTCCCGGGTCCCGGTCCGCCCCCCCCCCCCGCGCTGGTCCCGCGGCGGTCCCGGGTCCCGCGTCCCGGGACCCTCGCGCTGGACCCGCTCACACACACGCGCTGTCGGGGAGCCAGTACCAGGGTTTGTATCCGACAGGAGCTCCGTTAATTCAGCTGCGCCAGTCCGAATTTCCAGACCTGTCTCAGCTTCTTGATCATCATCATCCCTTCATCCAGCCCCCTCTTTTCATTCACCCTTATAATGACTCCGGCTGGAAACATCTTATGCAAAGTTTTTCTTTTAAAAATCACCATAAGTTTCTGTCCATCAGCTGCGCCAGTCCAGCACCACATACATGAGAATCTGTGTGTCGCGCCGCAAATACACACACGCGCATGTCGGGATCCGGTACCGGGTTTGTAACCGACAGATTTGGCTGCAAATCTCGGAGAGTGAAGCTGATCTGACCTGAGACAGACCCCAAAAATCTCTGCTCTTAAAGCGGCCGGGAACCAGGTCATCGGACCCGCTTGGGAAACCAGGAAGTCGGCTGCAGCAGTGCGCATCACCGCGCTGCTGCAGCCGCTGCTTTAACCGGGGAATGTGGACGGTTCCGACCGGCCGGGACCGGAGCAGCCCACATGGACCTGTAGCAGGGGCTCCCGGGGAAAGAGCACTGGCATTTCAGCCGGATCTGCCCCGGGGAAAGCGGCGATCAGACCCGCTAACCCACGGCAGGTGCGATCGGTTCCCGACATGCAAAACACACGCGCGCTGCAGAACACTCACACACAAGTGTGCTTATTTAAATAGAGCGGAGCAAAACTTAGTTTGATTGTATTTTATTTCACTTTACACATCAAGCAAATCCTTAAAAGTCTTCATCATCTGTTTCGCATTAAACAGCTCAGTGGATGGTCTCATTCAGCTTCACCCGCCCCCTTCTCTTTTTACCTTCTCATGGTGGCCGACCTGACATTACCGTAATTCAGGTAATAGACACGGCGCACCGTTTCTTAAGGCGCCCGGCACATTTAAAAAAAAAAAAAAAAAAAAAAGTTGCGCCTTATGGTCGCGAAAATACGGTATACACATCAGAAACTCTTGCGCTGCAGGTGTGGTGATCACCCAGAAAATAAGTTCCTAAAAGAGGAGTTATGGGATAAGTGTTTATGGGATATACAGCTATGGAGTAAGTATAGTTGTGTGATTGTCACATACATACACATTCATTTTCTGTGCTAGAAATATATGCCCTCTAATATAATATGTCCTACAATTCATTCCCCCAGTCTAGGACAAGTAATGACACAGCCGTCTCCCTATGACACATTCGTAATGTAAACAATCACTATTTCTAAATATTAACACTTGATCACCTACACCACTACTTTGCACAGTATTTTCCTCTCAATCAGCCCTATTTAATATTAGACACTTAAGCCATGTTTCCACAAAATAGTAGAGTACAGTTCAGTAAATTACTAGATTTCACTGCTCGTACATGAATAACTTCCAGTCTTCTAGCAACTCTCAAGAATATTGTGGAATAGGAAAGAACAAAATAAATCTATCATGCAGATCTAAGGTCATATGGGTAGAAGTCGTTTCCTCTTGGTAACTTAGCATAACCAGTGGTGTTCCTCAAGGACAGCTCCTGGGACCACTCCCCCTCATTTTAGACGTATGAATAATTACAATCAACATGTATCCAATGACAATGTCAACGTTTATGCTGATATTACAGTGATGTACCACTTTTTTTTTGGTACAGATGCCAGTGTTGCTTGGCTATTGAGACTAAACAAAATATACGTGATTAAATCAGTAATCACTGGGATGATATTTTTATTTTTAATTGTTATGAAGCTTAATTTCAGAAAACAAACAAAAACATCCAAATGCCAGAAGGGGATTAATGCAGGAAAGCGTGTAGTTTCAGTTGAAGAACAAGAGAGTCATGTAAGCTTTGACCTTTGGACAAAATTAAGAAGCAGAAAAGTCTGGCAGGGTAATCAAATGATTAAACTTGCTCCATTTCCTTTCTGTGTCGGATGATTTTGTGTCCTCCCAGAAATGTTTTTTTTTCCTTTCTTTTTTTTGCTGCCAAAGTGTCACTGACATGCTGCTGATCCTGTTACAGGGCACATTTGGGAAGGCTAGCGCTTCGCAGAGGAGTTCAGAGATAGATCCTTCTGAAAAGTGGCTGCCACTTCATGTCCCAAATGGTTTAAATTCCTAGCCTTGTAAAACTGAATTTTACCTAGGGGACAATGTGTGATTTGCTTGGGATAAGAGTTTCTAATGAAATCAGTTTCAAAGACACAATATGACATTAACGAAAAATGTGTGCGTGCAGGAGGACGGGCAGCGATGCGCACAGTGACTGTGATTATGATTAGAAGAGGAGCTGTGATGTCCGAAAGCAAAATTCAGAGAGCTTTTCTCCATGGATTAGACTATCACCTTGAAACTTTTATTGCAATTTGGATTTTCAGACAACCTTCACTGCAAAGACAACAAGCAGCTTCATTTCTGCATGCAATTTGTGAAAATGTTCCCTTTTAATTAGTGTCTATTCATCTTTAGTTACGCAATAAAGTTTTGGTTGTAGACATTCATTCATTGCATTTCAAACTTTAAAACTTCCAGTTTAGCTTTATTTTCTTCATTTTGCAAATAATACATGGAAAGCTACGGAAAGCAAAAACAAACTACAGGATCATTATTTCTGACCTGAAGCCTCTAAGTGCAAGACTAACTATATTCAAAACTTCATAACTAGGTAGATACTAGTTACACAAAGTACTTGAAAGCAGCTGTACACACCCTGAAATCCAATTATTTCTAGAGATTGAGACATAGTCTGCAAATGCTGCCAAGAAAAAGCTATAAAATAATAATAGTGATAATAATGTTTCTGCATCCATCCATCCATCCATTAACTTCCATCAACTTCCACTTATCATAAGTCGGGTCACAGGAACAACCCAAAGAAACACTTGTTATCTGTCACAGAAGGGTGTGCCTGACATCCACATTCAGGAATATTTGCCAAATGCAATATTGCATATTCTTAAATTCTGTCATTCTGAATTTTAATTACTGGAAAACAATGTTTCTTTGGCCCATGGGCCCGTTATGTGACCACTACAAATCTATTAAGTCCAATCTATCCTGACAGTTACGTTCTTTGTCATTTCAAATAAGGAAAGCAGCCCCCAAGTTTATTGTTATACATTTAAATAATAATTACATCTCATGATTATTTTAGACTTTGTCCATATGATGGGCAGATATGAAGCCTCCATTACCTGCAGGTACTATGGAAGAATTTGAGTTTAATCAAAACACAACCCAAGGCAGATGGGGATTACATTACAGGGCATTTCCATTTTTCAGGCGATTATTATCGCACAGTTATGTCTAGGGAGTCCCCAGAGCCTGAGAAAAACAGAAGTCAAAATCATGATTAAAAACAATTATGATCCAAGAAAAAGACCATTTAGTCTCTGAGCTGTCAAAACTGACAGGTTATTATTTCAACTTGGTTTTATTCTCCGTAGAAATGCAAGAACATTCCTCTGACAAGTGAAACCTCTGTATCTGCTCATCAAATGGATAAAGTTGGTGTCAAATCTGCATGAAGCAAATGATGATAAAGAATGCTGCCAACTTGACGACGGATTAAGAAAATATCAAACAGAGGGACATTTTTCTTTCTGGCAGCTGTGACATCAGATGACAATCACAGGAGGAAACTCGACATTGACGACAGAAATGAGGAGAATGTGATTTGCATGCAATAAACCCAAAGCGATAACCTTTCTCGCGCTCCGTTGTTACCCGTTGAGTGAACTCTCAAACCAAACAGGATTGCTTTCATGGACACAGACATGTTTGATAAAAGTGTCAAGTACATCCTCACAAGGAAGAGGAGAATCAAAGGCATTTAGCATTACTTGCAGGGAAGTTCAGATACAGGGCTTTGTCGGAAATCAAGCCTGATAGCTGCAATGTGCTGCATACAAGTAAGGGATAAGAGCTAGAAGTTTTATATCAAATAAGTCAGCTTTGACTGAAGTTTAAAACACGTTCCAGTCTTTGACCTCACATACTTAAACTTCGGCTGGTTCAATCTCAGTGTCATTTATATACCATATTATACCGTACATACCTGAGAAAATGTAATCAACATTTTGGAAACATGTTAATCAGATCATCAGCCAACAGTCATCAATTGTCAAAAGTAATATTAAAGCTGCAAGCAGCGATGAACAGGCCCCCGCACTCAATCAGATGAAATGGGGGGGCGCTTTTTGGCGTCTATCGTCGCCACGGTAACGCTTTGGACTGAGAAAAGTAATGCCCATCGTCGCAGGATCTAGACGCACATTTTGATGAATAACACACCTGGGTGCGGAAATGGCCGAAGAAATGGCACAAATTGTGCCAAAATTACACAATTAATTCAAAATGGCCAACTTCCTGTTCGGTTTCGGCCTTGGCGCCAGGAGAATTTTCTTTAAGTTGCGACATGATACAGGTGTGTACCGATTTTCCCGTGCACGTACATCAAACCTTATTGTGGGGCTTGAGGCACAAAGTTTTCTAGCGGGCGCTGTTGAGCCATTAAGCCACGGCCATTAATGCACGTTTAGGGGGGCAAAAAGGCCCTCCTTTCGTCGGAAGAAAAACGAGGATAAAAACAAAAACTAAATAGATGGGGAATTTCCTTCAAGCTTAGCAACACTAACAGCTGTCAGATGCTGGCTTCAAAAGTTCTCAGGCTATATCTAACGGGGAAAGCCCAGTCTCACCCAAAAAAGTATGTAAAAGTTATTATTTGATTTAAAAAAACAAAACAGGAATGCCACAAACTGTATGGTCCTAAACTGTATGATGCAACTGTAATAGGAAGTTATCTGTAGGGTGGGATTCACATGGCACAATGGCAGTTGTCACCCAAGAATACTAAAATGTGATATTCCTGACCATCTCTTCGGTAAAATATCAAGACCTATCATGGATATCTGGCCTAGAAATCTAGAGATACTGCTAGCAAACTTAAATTTGCTTTGCAGCTATGTATGGCTACCATCCATTGGAGGTCATTTACTATGCCCAAAAGTCTTGGGGAGCCAATCAAATCAGTGTTGGCATACACGGCTGCAGATGATGATTAACGGCTATTTGAACTGGCTTTGGCATGAACAGCTAAACTTTCAGACTTATTTTTATCTTTAAAAACTGACTAGAAGACTTTTGCCGACAGGCTACGGCAAAAGTTTAATTTACTAATCTACACAACACCCTCCTATTGACTGGTTTTGGTCGCTCTGAATGTGTTACTTTGTTTGTTGCTCTGATTGGTCAACGCGCTAACCAACTGCATGCAAAGGCAGTTTTATAAGCAAGTATTGGTGCCGCCCCTTGGAAGTACACCTTGCATCAGAAACCTGGGGGTTTTGTTCAACTCATCTCTCCTTGGAGAGACATTCTAGAGAATTGAAAGAAAAATTGCTTTTACCATCTTAGGAACATTTCAGAACTAAAGAATATTGTTTCACGCACTGATTTGGAGACGATTTTACATTATTTTGTCTCTTCTAGACTTGTTTTAACAAGCTCTCCTTAAACTGTCTGCAGATTGTGCAGAGTGCAGTAGCCAGGCTTTTAACTGGTGCTCGTAGATGGAAACATATTACCCCAACATTATCCTCTCTGCACTAGCTGCCAGTCAAACAACGCATTGATTTACAAATATTAGTCCAGACTCTTTTTCATTCAAAATTCATTTGTGATTATTTAACCCCTTATTCTTCAGCTCGTTCACTTCGGTCCTCGATCGGAACCTTTTATCCGTTCCAAGAACATATTTTAAAACTAAAGGTCACGCTTTCCAATCCCTCGCCTACGGACCGCTCTACCTCCTGTTCGGTAGTGTTGACTCTTTTAAAAAACACCTAAAGACAATATTATTTAAACACGCTTTTAGCTGACTGGGCAACTTGTCTTTCATTTTAATTGGGTTTAATTGGGTAATCTGGTTCTTTTAGTGTTGTCATTTTATATGTACATCTTAGCCTTTGTGTTTTAATAAATTTAATTTTAGTTTACTCCGAATTTTATTGTAGAGCACTTTGTGACTTTCTCCGCGAAAAGCGCTATAGAAATAAAGATTGATTGATTTCTAGATGTGGGTCGTATTTATCAGGCTAGTCGATACCCCTTCTAACATGAATTTGTATTTCTGCAGTAGAAAAGAGAAAAAAAGTCATACAGTTGAACGAACAATATTGAACATACACAGTACAGACCAAAAGTTTGGACACACCTTCTCATTCAAACAAATGGGGAAGTGTGTCCAAACTTTTGGTCTGTACTGTACATCATTACTTTCTGATATGTAAGGTACTGTACGTGTCTGCATGTAACTCAGTAAGGAAACTCATGGTCATTACATCATTTTTGAGCCTGTATTTTTGAAGAAAATGTGCTGAGGAAGAACAAAGGTATTTTTATGTTCTATTATGAGAACAGGTTTATGAGATCTGCATGGTTACTAATTGAATATATACTGTCTATAGCCGCAAGACGTGTAAAACAATCGTTTTTATGGTTCATTCAGGGGATTTAAAAGGGTTTTTAACATTAAATGTATTTATATCGTTTTTCAATTCATATTAATGGTTGAGCAGGTAATATGAATCCTTGTTTCATATGAAAACTATCATGTCAAGACCCTATAAGACTCTTGTATGCATGTCTTAACAGGTGACATTAAGACCTGAGCATAATCTGCTCTTCAGACTATATAACAATGACTGATTTCCAATTATTCAAACATGAGCCTAATACAGCCTAATACAGGTGGAAAAAAATAAAAAAAAATAATGGAAACCTAACAGATGAACAAAAAAGAAACAAAGAGGAAAATAGTTCAATTCAAAGATTGCATTAGGTTGGGCACTCTTAAGTGAACCACTCAACCTCGACTTTAATAATGAACGACGGCACAATGGCTGGAATAAAAGATGGCAGCTTTTGTAATTGGAATAAATCCTTTTCACCCGCGCCGCTGTTCATCCTCCATAAACACTATATTACACTTCTCAAAAGATTAGAGACAGTAAAGAGGAGGTAAGGTGGAAGAAAATAGCTAGAAAAAAAGCAAAAAGTTAATATCCTTAAAATGTGTTTTGTCAACGGCATTCTGTACAAGAGAAGCTTTGATATAAGAACAAGAAAGAGGCAACAGGAAATAATTAGTACGACACAGGAGAAGTAATTTCAGGAAGACATCCGTAGTGCCCCAGGACTGGAAAAACAGAAGACTACATCAGACCAAAAGGTGCTGTTGCCAAAGCTTTTCTGTTGCCTCACATACGAACAGTGTCATCTTTTTATTGAACTAATCTGGTGGGAGAGCGACGACTAGAATAATTATGAAAAAAAATTCCCAGACTTCTGTGGTAAAATCTCCACAACAGTCCGGCCAGATGAAGGTTTTTGAGATAGTTGAAATACCATATTTTATGATAATAATCAGTCAGTTTTGAAAAATCATCCATTTCCTCCCCATTAAACCTGCACGTTAGAGAGTAAATGCAATCATATGCAGTAATTATGTCTTAAGAACAAAGGGAAATGGGTCAGTAAGAAGTGATGCAAGTCTACAAGAATGGTTAGTGCTAACTCTCTGACACATATGACCCAACAGGGATGCAGCACAACACATGTGCAACAATTTAAGATTTGTTAGCTTTGTTTCTACATAGAAATCCAGTCTGATAATCCTGCTGCGTCGTAATGAAGGCAGACCAAAAGAATCTCACATGTCCACTCACACGTCAAAGGTTTGTACACATTTTCTCCCCCACAAATGAATGGGAAAGTATGTCCAAACTGGTAATCTTCATGAACAAGTTTGGTTTTTTATTCAACATATTTTGAGACATATATGAGACGGTTATTTTTGAGACATATATGAGACGGTTATTTCTGAACATCCATCTGCCTCAGCTTGACCATGCCCATATTTTGTAGTGGAGAGAGAGGAATAAACTGTGAAGAGGGGATGTCAGAGGAAAGGACTGGCTGAACATTTACAGACAACATACGTGATGTGAAGTCAGAAGAATGCGGCACCTCCTGTAGTTATACAAGTGGATACATGTGAGACCCTGAAAATGAGATGAGAGCATGAGATGGCAGCTGTAGTTTTAATTACGCAGGTGAAATGAGTGGATTGCATCATTACATTGGCAATTAGAGAGCAGTCTGTTTTCCAAGTATGCCACTGGCTTTCAGAGAGGAGGTAGCAGAGATGGCGGACTGGAGCCGGAGCAGGCTATTAAGGAAAAGACGGAGACAAGCTGCTGGAGAGAAAGTGTTTTGAAGGAAGGGGGACTGTTACGTAGTTGAGAGTCATGAACAAGGATTTATTGCTAATTCCTACAGTGATGGCCAGCTTCCATGTTCTCCACCATCCTCCCAGTCAATCACAATCTGAACAATGAGATATGTTGATAGAATGCAGCACATTTCCTAGATCTCTGTTTCCTCTCGGTGCATTGATGTCGTTTTGCACTGGGTGATGGATGACTTAAATTCTTGTTGAAATGAGCAGATGCCTTTGGATGCAACAGCATATTGTCATGTGCCGCAGTTCATTTTCTCCTCTGGTGTGCACATAAGAGAGTTGTATACTAGATGTTGATGAATCCCTTTTCTTGCCGCAGCTACTGTAAGAACAAAATTCAGCCGAAAAAGTAGGGCAACCCTCCTCATCTTTGACTAGACTACACAGCATCATCCGGGACTGAAACGTTGACCAGCCACTTTGGTACTTTCACATTTAGATGGATGTTCAGATTAGGTTGGAATTTTCTGTGGTTTTACATAAAAAGATTTTAGCAATTTATAACAATTATTTTTGTTAGATTTCTATTTTGGTACCATGGGTTCAACACTAAATGGATATGTGAGTGAAGCTGGACTTAAAAAGTTCATTCCTGCATTTAGCGGAAGTTAAGTTACTGTATATTTTAATGTGTATTTTTACATCAAAGAACTACCTGCCATGTTTGTGAAACATTGACCTTGCAAGTATGATCTGCCTTTATTTCAGGTTTAGCACCCTTTCTGGTGTTAAAGCATTAAAAGAGGGCTGAACTCTAACCGCTGTGGCCATCCCCACAGGAACACAGTTGGAGGACATGAAATAAGCTTTATGTCAAGACTTTAGATGCATCTCAGTCCCTCAGAAATGTGCAGCTGGAGTCTGACCCATCTCTGTTCCCTGAAGGCTGCATGGTTAGGATGAAAAGCCTTGATGTGTGTGCTGGTCGGCCAGTGCAGGGAGCGGGCAGAGAGCTGAGGGGAGCTGGCGGGATGACTTTGGTTCCGTCACACCAAGGTCTCCTCTCTAACTCTGCTATAATGAGCCTGACAGAAGAGTGTGAGCCGTAGGAGATGGGCTGCCCCCCGTAAACCCACTTTCACTGTAACGGCTGAGTAGCTCCATATGCGTGTGTGTGTGTGTGTGTGTGTGTGTGTGTGTGTGTTGATGCTCACATTGTTTTTCCTCAACTACCCTACTAGAACTTTTAGTATCTTTGATTGTATTTTTTTGACACATTTTTAAAAAGGTACTATTTTAAAGGTCATACCATCAATAACTTTTGAATTACAAAAATGCATAGTTTTAATGTTATTATGTTATTAGTTTAATGCATTTTTAAACAATATTTCACCTGTTACATAAGCCAAACTAGAGATAATGATATAAATGGTATTAACTCATATTTTTGTCCTTTTTTAAAACATTAATGTGATGCCACTGGTTGCACAAAATCATGTCAAAATATTTTAAAGCGGGTAACCATTTTATTAGTGATGCACCGATTGTTCGGTAACCAAAATTGTTCGGCTGAAAATGGCAAAAAAACACTTTCGGTGTTCGGTGGAATAAGTGGGAAAAAAAACGAACAATTAATAACGGCGTTGTGATATAAATAGACTGGCCGCTCCGTAACTGTTGCGCACCACATAAATAGTTGGCCAACCAAAAACTAACCACATAAGAATTTTACCTAACATTCACCAGCAGGTGGAACCAAAACAACATAAATCAATCTATTACAGGTGCGTTTAGATGACGAAATCAAACAGCGAAGAGCGTGGATTGAAGTGGTGCAAACATGTCAGCAGTGTGGAAGTATTTTAGAGTGGCAAAGAATAATACAAGAATGGCTGTTTGCAATTAATGTTCTGCTCAAATATCTAGAGGGGGCACATCTGCAAAGTCTTTCAGCTACAAGTTTGATTTATCATTTGAAATGATAAAAAACCCTGAGCGCTTTAATGCATTTTTATTGTTTTAAGGCCTATGTTACAATGTTCAGTCAGTTAAGCCTAACGTAAGCTCAAAGATGGCCAAAAAAAATTATTTTGCTAATTTATTTATTTTAAGTTATTGTTCTTTGCTGGTATAATGTCTGCTGGAATATTTAAGAAAGGCTGGGAAATTAAAAAATGTTCAGTTTTTTATGTTCAATAAATATTTTCTACCTTGTAATTTTGTAAAAGATTTTTTTCTTTTAAAAGCATGCCTAAATCAAATTTATTTGATTTATGCAATGGTGAAAAAATTGGCAAAATAAATGAAAAACTGCGAAGAACCATGTTCGGTATTGTTCGGTATTCGGCCAAGTGTTTATTATTATTTTCGGTTTCGGCCACAAATTTTCATTTCGGTGCATCACTACATTTTATTCATTTATTTATTTATTTATTTTTTTTTAAAAGGTATGTGACTGGGATAGTATCTCCCATCCTCACTTCAAAGTAGCAACAGTTTGCAGATGTAATGTGGTTCAGCTCTCTGGATAACTTCACAGGAAACCCTTTCTATTCATGTTCCCAGTCGAATCCGACTGTTTTCCTTTTCATCCCGTTCACAGAGCGTGTTGGCGGAACTCTAAAGGAGACACGAACCACTTGCTCTTTGGCCTCCAGGTTCACATTTGAACCTGAAGAGTTACACTCTCTGCAGAGCGTAACCTGCTTCGCAATAACAAATGATTTTAGTAGTCATGTTCTTGACATAGCTTTGTAAAAAGCCTTCTCCCTTGACTGCTATCTGAATAAAGTCTTATTATACAAATACCGACCTTTCATGCAGCCAAATAACCTAGAAAAAGATGTTCCTGTTCAGAAATGTCTTCTGTTTCCTTTGTCAGATGACAAAGCCAGTTGGAAACTGTGACTGATAAACGGTCCGTCGTGACTGCAACTGACAGTCACTATCAAAGCTTCATCCTGAGAGAGAGTTAGAAAGTATTCTCAGAAGCTCCGCGATATTACACCACCATGACAAATTACACACATGCATGCAGCTTGCAGTTATTGCGTTCGACAGACCTTCACATAGATCTTCTACACAGCTTGAACAGACATAGTTTTATATCCGTAAAATTTGTTTCCTGTCAGCTCCTTTTTCTTTGGCGGGGGGGGCTCTCAATAAGATCAGTGCAAACCATTAAAATGTTTTTGTTTTTTTATTAAGAAACACCTTGTCTAGCTTTTCTTAAGTAAGTAAAGTCCTCAACTTAGCCCTTGAGCGGAAAACATAAATGATTCTGGAGAAATCTATGCCTGTGAACGTGTGCACCAGCCATATGTGATCTAAATGTTAATAAAGCATCGATCCAGTAAAACCTGGACCCACTCATTTACTGGAACCTATTGGACATGGATGAAAATGATACTGTGTAATACCGTGGGCTATTTGAAAAATCAAACGTGAAATGATGAACCAAAATATGTTACTACTTGTCTTGAAATGTAAACATTTTGACAGTAACCGCAGAAGCAAACTGAAAGATCGATCACCCACACACCTCTCGTTGCTCATACAAAAACTCATGAGGGGTACTTTGTCTGGTCTTTGGGACGTTTCCTGTGCAAAAAAAGGCATCTACCTTAAACGCCTGTTTTTTTCCCTTTAAAATGCCCCAAACTTCTATGTTTTTATAAAAAAACCTAATATTTTTGACACATGAATGGTTTTATAAGACACCAGTTAGACCAAAAGTAAGTAAAAGTAAGTGAAACACTATGATGGACCCCAAATACAGCTGAACTAGAAAAGAAAAAAAAGACCAAAAACAAATGTTGCTTGCCGAATGTGGTTGTGAAGCACAAAACAACGGACCGACAACTCCAAATATTTGACCCGCTGGTGGAGTGTGCATCTTCTTTTTGCTTGAGCTCAAGCCTGTGTTTTGCTTTAAAGCCTCCATGATCCAATGTTAACTGCTCTCATAAAAAGCACCTGCCAGATGCGAGCTTCTGCCCACAGAGGACCACTCATGTCTGGCTGTGAGTGGAATCCATAACTGGAAGTGTCCTTTGCTCTCCTTTTGTCTCAGGCAGATAAAACAAAATCCAAAGCCAAACAGAAATGACCTTCTGTCAAAGCTCAAGCTTCTCTCTCCTCACCAGAATGATTCCACTGCCTCTGCAAAGACAGACATGAAGATAGGCAGATATACAGGTTGGGCGGTAAGAACTTAAACAACAGAGCTCGAGTCTCTTCATGTAGAGAAGCGGATATGTCGTCTCTCAAGTATTTGGATGTTTTAAAAGCAGTGAAATGTTTCCCAAACGAGCAAACGTGAAAAATCCACCAATGACACCTCCTTTCCTGAGCAAAGTCGTTTCTGACTGGGCCCATTTTCACGCCTGGACTGCACCGGTGTCATCCATGTTAGCAGTGATGGAGGTGGGATACACTTGAGATCTCAAGGTAAGTTTGGACAAACTTTGGATTGCAGTTTAAAAAGAAAAGAAAATGCCATGGAGAATGTGCAACAATTGACAGATTTCACCCACAGTAACGTCTTTCAGACTTGCTGTGCCCCTTTATAGCATGAGTTTCTTGTGCTACAAAGGGAGAAAACAAACTTCTTCTCACAAGATTCTGGGGAAAAAAAGCCTGTGTTATTAGGACACTCCCCTGAGTCATTAATATGTGTCATGGTTTTAGGAAAATGATAACTAATAGTTTATTTTCTTGCGTTAATGTTGTGAGCTGGGTGAGCACGCACAGCATTGCACTCTGTCCTCTCAGTTCGCTCCAAGCAGCAACCATAACAAGAATCTACCATGTGTCTGACTTATATTGTGCAGTAAAATGACAACTGAGCCTCATGGAAGTTCCTGAATGCTTCTGAGTTTTAACACTCCACGACAATTCCTTCAGAGCTGCTTGGGACGCACGATCGCATTGATTGTTTTAATGCGTCTCTTAGTTATTTCAGTGACGGTTGCATTGAGGGTTCAGCTCTAATGGGAGTGACACATTTGCCTTTACATTTAATATTTCCGACATGCAAACATGCACCATCCCACGCATAGCTGTGCCTGATAAGAGAAGAATACAGACATGTTCATGTAGATAAAACCTAATCCAGCGTGTGTCTCAAGATGTATTAAAGAGATTCCAGAGATATAGTTGTTGCCAAAGATATGACGACAGTAGGAAGTGCATTAGCTTGCTAATTCAGTCTTCTAAAGTCTCCAAAATGAACACGGCTTTGGTGCTACATGCTGCAATGACAACAGCTCCAGTTAAACAGCATCCATGCATTATTATGCAGTGTCTTTGGGTTGTTTATAAAACATTCACAGCTATTTATGACCCTTTGAAAAGCAAGTCACGGCTAATTTGGGACAGAACGCCTCACGCTCATTGGTTGTAAATGTGTTATTGTGGCATGCTTGGAGAGATATTCTAATATAATAGGCCAGATGGTGGCAGGATGCCAGAGTTGCATGGCGGCTGGGTAAAGTATTCTGGAAGAGCAAATTAGCTTTTTTGTCACACAGCAGCCAGGCCAGTTGAGTCTAAAAAGGCCAAGTGCTTGTGTTAAAAAACCACACACATCCAGAGACACAAACATTGTGTACACTAGAGTGCATTCGTCTTCCAAGTCCAGCAAGCGAGGGCGCATCCTTGATTCTTGGCAGTTAGATGGATTGGTGTGCTTTACATGTGTGTGAGCTGGACAAAGAAAGATGAATGAGAGAGAGAAATCAGAAAGAAAAAAAAGACCGACCGAGACCAGTATTTGCCAGTCCAGCTTTTCCTGAGTGACTGGCACTAAGTGGTGCTCCCAAAAGTGGAGCCAATAGACCAGTCTTCATCAGCCTGACTCCAGACTTCGGGACCTACGTGACACAGTTTACGCCATGTCAATAACCCATTCCCAGGCTGGGCATCTTGTCCTCCACTGTCTCAGTTTCATTTCAGCACAGACGGAAAACAGAGAAAAGGAGATACAGACAACAGAAGGAACTGGTTTCACACTGTCTTCAAGTTTAATTATCCCTCTGGCAAGAGCACGGCAGTCATTATTTCTGTTCAGAGACTTATGGAGGATTTTTCTCTTTTAAATGTCTTGATGGTTGACTCAACTTCTGACCCAGCTTGCTGGTAATTGGGCTGCTTATCAACACCGATGCCATGTCAAGGTGTTTCGAAGTGCAAAAAGATGCTCATTAACCGTGGCCGGATAATCCGTTTTATTGCTAACGGGGAAGCATTAAAACAAACATGAGATGTGGAGGATTTGAACTGAGGCGTCTATAAGGTGCAGAGAGAGTTTAAGGTTAACAAAGTTCATTCTGAGGCAAGAAGGACGTGATGCTACGATGTGATGCCTGGGAAAATCAGCTACTTATGTTGGATATTTGAAATAAATGATTACCTCCTTACTGAACATTTGGCTCAAACTTTTCCTCCCTTTCTTTCCACCAAATGTCATTAGGACCAAAAATATGTCTACAAAAAGGTGAGGATTAGCATTCAAGGCAGTCTGCGGGGACTTGCAACGCCAAGTGGCATGTTGACTGCAATCAAATCCTTCATTATACATTTTCACACCAATCTGTCTCTGCTGCCATGTTCTTGAATATTCTGAGCAGCATGACAGACAAGAACAAGAATAAAGGCCCCTCGATGCTTGCCTTCCACCCAACTATGACATCTTTCTCCACTTTTATATCTATATGTATTAAGTATATTCTCCAGTGATCCAAAACCCAAACCAACTGTTAAGCAGACATCAATGTCACCGCCCAATGAAAACTGGTTAATTGCAGGTAATTTAAACCAGGCGAGTGGTTTGAATGAGCCAGAAAATATCAGAGGATAATTTCATGTGGAGATGGTGCACTGACCTTTCGCTGACTTTAAGTGAGGCTTCATTGAGAGGAAAAACAGTGTTGCTGAGTGAACGCTGGCATAATTAAGCAGCAGCACTTGTACATGTTATTTCTGGATTGTTCTCCCACGCTTGTTTGAGACAAAAGTTTCTTTGCTATTCTAAAACTAGGATAATTTCATTAATAAGTCATGTGCTTAACTGAGAACCAGCGTGATGGAGATATGATGCATTTTTCCATTTTTCTAAGTAGTTATGTTTGAGGAAGTTTGAAACTTTGGGAGAAGAAATGCTACAAACTAGAGCTGTATGTGTTCTGAAAATCAGTAATGTCATTTTATCAAATTTATTCAATCAAAATAGCCCCGGCTCATTTTAATTTTTAATTTTTATTCAGTCATGTTAACTTTGGATTCAATTAATTTTGACTGATTTTATGAGTTCATCTTATCTTACATGAAATGTAATAAACATGTTAGAACAAACATATAAAACATATTTTACAGTAAATGTAGCAAACCTGATTGCATGTAAACCTTGGATAAAATAAAGTAAGTAGACCTTTTAGAAACAACATAGCAATTAACATTACTATTGGCACTCTGCTCCTCCACCCAACAGCAACATGCTGGCTTCTGCCCAGCTCATCATGGTGACCCAACCCCAATTTCCCGCAAGGGATAAATAAAGCATATTTAATTTGATTTTTATTGTGATTAAAATTTTTTTTTTGCAACATACAGTTGTGTGAAAAAATGTATGTCCTCTTTCAATTCCAGGGTTTTAGATGTGAGAATATTTGTGTCAAAGAACGTGTAAAAGAAAATGTTAAGTTACCAAAACCTCAGATGAACAACTCAAGATAAACGGCACTTAATATATTGCATCATGTCATTATTTTAGTGTTATTGTCATAATGCAGAAGCAGTAAGTTAAAAATGAATGAATACAATTTTATACTGATTAAGATCCTAAATATCAGCAAGAGAACAAGAGCGCCATCTTGGGCTGTGTTCAGACCTGGTGTTAACACACGTGGACAGCTCTCAGCGCATCTGTTTACATCTGGCATTAACATACATCTCCACATACATCTGGACTGACTCACTCAACTACTCTGTATGCAAATAAGCAAGTGCATGCAAAAGTCATACGCATTAAAAAACAAATGATAAACTAGACTAGTCACCTGGAAAAAGCCGAAGACAATCCTTCCTGTCTTCCAGAAATGAACGGAGGAGGAAGAACTCAGGGGGCACATCAAAACAACACAGACGGCAATCGACTCTGTTGTTTTAATTTGGCTCTCGATTATTACTACGATTGTTTCATTCTTTTAATGATGCAATTGTGGTGCAACTAAAAATGTCTGTTTGTTTCACAGTGTCTCTAGGCAGTGTGTGCAGTTGTGAGCATTGTTTTATTTTGGTTTCTTTGGGATATGTGCAATATTTTAATTGTACGTACCCCCCAGCCTGCTGGGAGAGCTTAAGACGAGCTGCCAATAAACACACACCTGCAAAACTAAACTAACTTGAGCCGCAATTAAAGGAGAGTGGGTCAGCATCCCTCCACAATAATGTTAGACACGGATATGCTGAACATGAATATCTCAATATGTTATTGCTAAAAGTAGTTGAACGCTGTTGAGTCATTAAGTGCACTTAGGTGTGAGTTGTTTTTTTATCAAATAAATTACAATACAATGTTATCTCTCACAAGCTGTTCTGAGATTGCATTGACCTAATTTTCTGACTTGGTACGGGTCAGATGTTTATTTTTTAATCATTATCATTTTGATATCACCTCATACACGATTAATAGAGTAATTCATAGAGAATGTGCTTTATTTTTCAAGTTTTTATACAAATAACAACATGCCTGCCTTCTTTATCATGTTGTAAAATCATTTTACTTTTTCACTTGAATCCCTCTGTGCCCACTAAGAAATAACAGGTTTTCAGGGGCTTTTTGCAGAAAATATCATAATTATCTTCATGGAAACTAATGATCCTTTGTGCTCCTCTGCTCTTGTGACACAGTACGCTCCAGGTGTAAATGGTGAATGTCTGTGTTTACATCTCTCCATACTCAACATGTGATGGCCCAAGAAAATCAATAGCGCCTAAGTCTGTTGAGGTTTCTATTGTTGTTGCAATCCAAAGGCAAATTCTCCTGATTTTATTATGTCAAGATGTGGAATATAAAAATATTGTGTGCCTGAGCTGTTGTTGCCGAGCAGAGTTATTTCTGTCTTAGAGAGCTTTTCCCAATCTGCTCACAGCCCGTTGATCACTTAAGTCGTCTTTCTGAATTGCTCTGCAAACCTTGATTCATTCCCTGTCGAGGTTTGCCAGTGTTGCAGCTTAATGGAAAAGTCATCAACAAACCCAATCTGTATGTTTCAGCAGGAAATTCAACAGGATACTGTAATTAGAAATGGTTATTTCCAAATAGGGGCGGACAGAGTAACGAAACAAGACATCAGTCACCCATTCGCTGGATTTGTTGCTGTCATTCTCATCCTTCTAATTTCTTCTGTCTTTGTTTTCCTCCTCTGAAATCACCTTTATGGGTAATGATCTGCCATGACCTTAGTGATCTTTAATTGAATAATAAATAAGCAGATCTTATCCGAGACTCACCTCCAGCAGTAACAAACGATACACATTCCAAGGTCTTACTTACCAATCATCTCATGGAGTTAGAGCCCAACTTCCAAACAATCGTATCCGTTTTATTACATTACACAAGTGCTACACAAAACAAGCAAAAAGCCCTGAAGAATAATTTTCAATTGTAATGACTTACAATATCTAAGAAACAATCACTTTTGTTTGATTTGTCCCTATGAAACAACCCCAAATGACCTTGAATGAAATGATCTCGTGGGTTGCCTGAAACAGCTCCTCCTGAAGGCTCAGTTATGGTTCTGCGTCACACCAACGCAGAGCACACGCCGCAGCCGTGACGCCGTGCTGAACCCTTCAGACTTCTCCGTCTCTCCATTTGGTCGCGGTGCAGTACCCCCCGCGGCCACTAGTTAGCGATCTTTTTCTGAATGGTTTATCCGACTTTTTCCAGTCACAGTAAATCAAAGAAATAAGGACAACTATTGTGCAAAAAACAAAAACAAAAAAAATCACACATAAACGAAGAAAAGAGCCCTGGAAGTTCACTACTGATTCAAACCGGAAACCGGAAATGCTTCGCTTTCAAACGAACCAATCACAGCCATCTCTGTCTGCGTTTGGTCGGCGTCTCCTTGACGCGTAGTTACAATTTTCGGGAGGTGCACGTCAGAGACGGCGCAGGTGACGGCGTGTCCTCTGCGTCGATCCAAACCACACGCCGTAGGCACGGCGTCATTTTGACGCAGAACCATAACTGAGCCTTGAAACAGCAGCAGGGTTCTAGTCTGACCACGTTTGGGAGTCTCAGTGGGTAAGAACACCACCACGCAGGGAAAACTTTTTTCAGTTGTTCCTGTCCATGATTCATGTTCTTTCAGGCTTCAACGACAACTCATGGTCAGTGCTATGGACAACTTCATCTTCAACATTAAA
The DNA here is from genome assembly GCF_033807715.1 of Cololabis saira. NCBI lineage: Eukaryota > Metazoa > Chordata > Actinopteri > Beloniformes > Belonidae > Cololabis > Cololabis saira. The sequence continues at coordinate 33,230,328 of NC_084603.1, forward strand.
GGAGCTTGAGGCCGGATTGTGGCAGGATTTATGAAAATAATGCGTATACATTTTAAGTTTTCTAGTAATAATGTCAGATGAAGCGTTCCAAACCCAAAAGAATGAGCCCTCTAGTGTATCTCTCCTTTGCCTTGAACACGCTGTGTGCTGCAAAATGTGCTGCAATTCGGTCCCGAATTTCCCGCGCTGGGCTGCGGATGTGACGTCACATGACGCTGCATGTGCGTTCTCCCCGTTCTCCCCTGCTGGCTGCAGTACCCCCGACGGCCGTCGTGGTGAAGGGTGGCGCTAGAGAGTCTCATTTCTTAAAAGGAGCCTCAAGCTCCTTTAAGGAAAGGAGAGGAAATATAATGTGTAAAATCACTTTGACAGTTTCAAAGGAATTCTGAAGTTCTGAGCTCATACTCTTATTCAAGTTTATAGGTTTAGAAATTTGGTTTTGTAGAAGTGTCCTAAGCTGCTGTTACGAATAGAAACCTATTGGTATTTATGGGTAATGAAAAAAAAAAAAACATACTATGGACATTAGCAAAGATTTGATCATTATTGACTACCAATTGCAAACTTCTTTGGTCACCCAAGAATGGACATTTATCTTTATATATTAAAATATCTTCTCCACTACAGAAAAACATCTGTGACTCAGTAGAAGGATTTATGTGTCTAACAAAAGCTTGGAAAACCTTCGGGAGAAAGTATTGTGTGTTGGCCAATGAGCAAATAATAGTAGGGCTGGTAAGGTGCTTGGTGGTCCTCAGTGGGCAAGATTCAACTGCAAAATCATTACATGACTATTTTCAGTTTAAGTAAGATGGGAGCTGCGCAATTAACTTTTTGCATCTAAGGAAATAGGAATTCCCTAAAAGAGCAATCTTACTTAGCATCAAGGTCAGAAAAAGCCCTGGAGATGTGCAGGTTTCTCAAGGTGGTGATTTGCATGAGAGAGACAGATAATAATTGTAGCCAGACCTGCACTGGGATGCAAAGACTTGCAGGGAGGAAGCTGTTTTATCTGAGCTGTTCAGAGCCCACATTACAGGCCCATAACCATGTTTCCACTCCCTGATCAACTTAATGGGCAGACTGGAGCTCCAGGCCCCGTGCCATCCTCAAGGATTTCCACACATGCACTGTCACACGTGTGTATACGCACACACACCAACTGTCTGTGTGTATAAATCCATATCTACATCTATATATGACTAAATTAAGCAACTGGAAGCCAAATATATCAAAGCAGTCCAAACAAATAGAAATTGGGTGGAGGATTTCCAAAAAATTAGATATTGTAAAAAGGAGGGAAAAAGGAAAAGAAAGAGTTTGTCTTTGTATGAGTATGTGGGTGTGTGTGTCTGTGTGTGTCTCAGCAGGGGGTTTGTGGATGATGAGGACGAGGCGCCAGCTGCTGGGCGGGGGTTTGGCACGGATATGACAGACTAGCCATGGGGCTTGACAGCATCTATGCTAAGTCCTCATACAAACATGTATACGCACGCACGCACGCACGCACGCACGCACGCACGCGCACACGCACACGCACACACACACACACAGAGAGAGAAACTCTCTACATGTTATTTTGTAACTACACAGCTACACAGCTACACTACCAGAACTCATTACACTTCAAATGCTAACAATCCTGCAAGTTCAACATGTGCATGTTTAAGTTTCTAAGATATGTCTCTAAAAGTATACCGATCTACAAATTAGTTATTTATATCATTTGATGTACTGACATAAAAATCTAATATACACCCATCAGCCACTTTATTATATACACCATTCGTAACTAATAAAGAAGCCGGTGAGTATAAATATTAAAATATTAAGATGAACATGTTTATTTCAAGCTATATTTTGCCACTATAAACCACACTAAAGAATAATCTAAAATGTTTCTACGCATAAAGGGTGATTTTCTAAATCTGTGTGTGCAAAGACCCGTGGAGTTATTTTCATCTCCCAATATTTACATCATCACTATCCTGCAAACAATCCTTTCACGTCAAAGGTGAATGTTGATGTGCTGAAAAGGTCCAGGTTTTTTTTTCCCATTCACCAAAGAGTAAATGTTTTATCTGTTTTCTTCCACGGGAGGAACACACTGAGCCAGTGAGGGTGTAGGTGTAGTAGGTGTGGCTGCAGACAGGGCAGCGACATTCATTCAGTGTAATAATTCATCACAAAGACTTCAAAGAAAGTGTATGGGTAAACTAGAAGATGAGCTCAGAACGGGTCCAGGGAACATATGTGCAGCTTACTGGTCTCAGCCAGTTAGGGTTCAGGTGCTGCAGTTGATAATGTTTAGAGCAGCAAGCAGCTCATCCTCACTTCACTCTTGTGTCTCAAGGAAATATTTAGCAGAATGTGGTAAAAAGTTGCATAATTACATAATGTTTGATTGTTAGTTAAATTAGAAATGATAGTTCTAATTTAGCATTTTTATCTACATCGCCTTCTATGTGTTAAGAGAATAAAAAATGTGTTTTGTTGGTTCACACATAGATTAGCACTGCAATATTGACGTGTGCAGAATGAAGCGCACCATCTGTCTTATGTCTCCTGGTTGTTTTTCTCGTCAAGGATTTCTCAGTCTCATTGTTAGTCCTCATTGCCAAGGCAACATTATTCCTTCAGCCGGCACCTGATGCAGCTCCACAAGCCTGTCAAACGCTGCACTCTCATCGAACTGGAGCCAACCAATCACGCATCAAGGTTACAGTATATTCAGCAGCAGGGAGTGGTAAACTCCTACGATCATTGGTGGATTCTGCTTCTTCCTAGTGTTTTCTTCCCTAATGACTTTTCAGCCCTGCAGTTTCACCATCAAGCATTAGGCCTTGAAATAATAGTTGAATTATCCTGTAGTATCCTTGGCTTGATGTATTGATGCTTTGGTTTCATTCTTGCCTGTGCTTGTTTCCTTTGCCTTCTCAGTTTCTTTCGTGGATGTTTGGATCTTAAGTTGAGATATGAGGTCTTTGGGGTAACTGTACTCTTTTTTTATGTCCATGTTTCCTCATATTCTTTCCTTTCTCGTCTCCACAGTGCAGTTAAATTCTTCAGCGACCTTCACATGGTTGCCATAGTAACCCCCCCCCCCCACACCAAGACATTAATTTTTGTTATGTGAAAGTGTGTATATATGCACGTCCATTTTGTGCATCTGGAGATAAAAGAGACAACATTTTGAAAAAGTGTTTTTAGTTGATGGTTTTCTTTTCACTCACCAGGGTCACCAAAATCACACACACGTAAACAGCAATTAAACCTCGGGAGGTTTTGTAAGGATTTTGGACTGTGGGAGTCCACTAAGTGCCCTATCATTTTATTAAACGGGAAAAAAGATTAAGGATTGGCTGAATTTTACTATTTAAATTTGCTGTATCACTATGCAAAGTTTCTTTGGCCATAAACAAGATAATATTTGTCAGGTGTTGCCTCCTGCAATGCTCAATAGAAATAAAACCCATTAATGCAGATCCACAGATTTTTCCTCTTGCGAGATGAAAGAAAAAGCCTCTTCTCTTTTGCATATGTACAACGGTATTGTGCTTATAGTGCTATTGTTTTAATGTCACAAAATAGTGATTATTACAAACCCTTCTCCTCAGGGCATACTGGCATTAGAAACATGTCTGAACAGCACAGATTGGCATATGAGAGCTGCATTGTGTGTGATCTTCTATGAAAGACTACTAACATTACCTTGATTCACTGTAATACCATAATGTGACTGGGACTGCATTTAATTCAAGTGTAGTTATCAATTAGAATAGATAAGGGCATAAACAATAGTCCACATTTAAAGTGGACCAAAGCGTTTAATCAAACTTGCCCTAAGACAAGAACAAATATTGTTTAAAATTCTTACATAACATAGAAGTGTGTTTTTGATCAATTTAGCAAAGATCCTTAAAGACATCTGCTCCAATACTGATAGTGGTTACATTTCCCTCTTGGTCTTAATGGATCTCAGTGCTGCATTCGACATGGTCGACCAGAACATCTTGATAGGCCGGTTGGAGAACTGGGTTGGACCTTCTGGCACAGCAATTGTCTGGTTTGACTGCAACGTAAAAGTGTGTTTTTAGGTAACTACAAATCTGAACTAACAAAAACAACATGTGGAATCAATCAAGGTTCAATTCTGGGGCCTCTGTTGTTTAACATCAATATGCTCCAACTCACTCAAATTATGAAAACGAACAGAATGTGTTTCCATAACTATGCAGATGACCCACAAATCTATATAACTATCTCACCAGGAGACTATAATCCAAACCAAACATTGATCAAATGCATTGATCAAATTAAAGAGTGGATGTGCCAGAACTTTCTTCATCTAAATGAAGATAAAACAGGAATAATAGTGTTTGGAGCCAAGGAAGAAAGATTACAAGTCTACACTCCAATCCAACAGCCAAACCAGACATCTGGGACTGGTTCTGGACTCTGGACTCAGACCTGAATTTTAACAGCCAAATCAAGACAGTAGTGAAGTCAGCCTATTATCACCTAAAGAACATATCGAGGATTAAAGGACTGATGTCTCAGCAGGACTTATAAAAACTTTATAAAAACAGGCTTTTATCTTCAGTATACTGGACTACTCTAATGCTGTTCTCACGGGTCTCCCAAAAACATCCATCAAACAGCTGAATTTAGTCCAGAACGCTGCTGCCTAGTCCAAATACATCCATGATCTCCTGGTTCATTATGAACCAACCAGAACCCCTCAGGTCCTCAGGGTCACATCTACTTTTTATACCCAGAATAAGAACCAAATAAGTTGAGGCAGCATTCAGCTTTCATGTTCCTCACCTGTAGAACAAACTTCCAGAATGCATCAGGGCTGCTAAAACTCTCAATGGCTTTAAAAGGAGCTTGAGGCCGGATTGTGGCAAGATTTATGAAAAAAATCCGTATACATTTTAAGTTTTCTAGTAATAATGTCAGGTGAAGCGTTCCAAACCCAAAAGAATGAGCCCTCTAGTGTATCTCTCCTTTGCCTTGAACAGGCTGTGTGCTGCAAAATGTGCTGCAATTCGGTCCCAAATTTCCCGCGCTGGGCTGAGCCTGCGGATGTGACGTCACATGACGCTGCATGCACGTTCTCCCCGTTCTCCCGTGCCGGCTTCACTGTTGGCTGCAGAACCCCCGACGGCCGTCGTGGTGAAGGGTGGCACTAGAGAGTCTCATTTCTTAAAAGGAGCCTCATGCTCCTTTAAGTCAAGGCTTTTTATTTACTGTTGCATTTCAGTCATCTACAACACCTATGTCCGTCTTTAATTCTGCTTCTGCTGAGTAATTTTTTTCAAATTTAAATCAGGGGACAGTTCATTTCTTTGTTTGATCTTTCCTCATTGTCCCCTTGATAATGTTCATTGTTGCCCATAAAGTTAGAATATTTTTTCTTTTCAGAAACATTACTCTTTCATATTTACAATCATTTTATGAGAATATGTAAAAAAAATAATTACATACACAAAAAAAATCCAACTTTATGAGCAACAGTTTGATAGTATGACCTTGAGCATGGAAGAAGGAAGAGGGAGGATTTATTTTATTTTTTTTTATTTAGTACACGTTCAAATATGTCCCGCTCCAGTATGCAATGTGAAGCTACGGAGGTCAGCCGTCCCAGCAATGGTAAACAACGGCAGAGAAGAGTACTGTCCACTTTTTAAACCCAGAAACAGGACACAAATGCAGATGCACAAATCAAATGATATCTTCTTAAAGGGAAAGTTACGTTTTTTACAACCTGGACCTTATTTCTGGCATTTTTTATGGTCGTATACTCACCCAGAAAAGTTTGGTGTCATTTGGAGTCCTTCGGAAGATATTAGGAGTTTTGTGCGCGCTTCTCCATATAATGGTAGCGAATGGGGGCACAGCGGGACACAGACGATGCAGCGTCTAAATAACACATTATTGCCGCGAAACTCGTTCATTTCTTTTATGAATCACTAGATCTGCTTCCAGGACCTGTTGTCTACATCCGGGGCTGTGTGTGTAACAAATAAATCAGTTTGTAAACAAGACCTCTGAACTCATGACGTCAAATGACACCAAACTTTTCTGGGTGAGTATACGACCATAAAAAATGCCAGAAATAAGGTCCAGGTTGTAAAAAACGGAACTTTCCCTTTAATAGCAATGTCCTACATGGTACTACTGACATACAGTAGTGTGGATATGATGTGAAAAAAACCTTTAGCTTTATGTTTAAAGTGAGATGACAGTAAGATCTGCATCGAAGACATAAATAAAAACATATTACTCACTACCATTTAGTGTCCAGATAAGCCTAGAAAAACTACAGTCAATTAATTCTTTAACAACCCTGCCCCGGGGCTATATTTCCTTATCAAGGAAACAAAGGATTAAACAATTAGTGGGCACTATCTTAAAACACATGACTGTAACTATGTAGTTTGTTCATCTAAATTGAAGACCTGGTAATGAACAGATAATAACATCCTGTCATCTAAAAACCTTAAGAGAGTGTATTTTTCTATACATGTGAACATAAACAGAACCAAAAAGAACTGGGAATTTATTAAGCAAAATCTGTTCTGCTGGCTCACAGCTTGCTTTCCCACAAGCCTCACATTTCTTAAATCTTCCCATCTCCATTCCTGAACCATGCTGATCCCTAAGCTAAATGCCCCCAGGCAACCCAGCTCAAAAAGCAGGACATAACTCTATAATTTATATGGACAAATGTTCAAGGAGTATGTCACTGTGTGCTGAAACTGTGAGCTATCAGGCTTTGGACTGAATATGAAAAGAAGGGTTTAAGGCCGTCATCTTGCAGATGAAACAGTCAATTAGTTATGAAGTAAACAAGCTCTCAGATTTAGCCCTCATTGTGGTGCTTAAAGTAATGCTGTAAGATATTTCTGCATTCCTTTCTTCACAGATGTGTGGTTTTCATGCAGCTATATTGCAGAGACTGTTTTGCTACATTAGCCCGCAGGAAACAGATTTGTAACAATAACCGCCTAAGATGAAGAACTCCAAATCTGGGAATAACAGTTTTGTTTTGTTTTTTTATCCTTAAAAGACTGGGAAGAGATTTTCTAATTTTGGCGTATATGTCTTACATCAGGGTGTAAAACACACAAAATACAATTACACATGCCCTCAGTGGAAAAAAAAAATAGAACACAATATTTCTCACCATTTCATCAAATTTCTAAATATAACAGGTAGTTAAGAGCCAACAAAAATGTGAAGAGAGAGAAATTCATGCCACATGCTATTAGGATGGTGGATGTTCTGCCACTTTTGCCTGCTTGAGCCTTTCTGTTCCTTAAAACCGACATCTTTTCAAAGGTTTGTTTGTTGATTTTCTATCCTTGGCAGCCAAATCTGGATTTATTCAGACAGTTCTCTCAGGGACCTGTTAACATGCTGTTTGTTCTGTTTGTAATAGTGTGTTGTCCATGCTTTCTTTTTGTGGCTTCAGGGAAGAGTGACATCTCAAACACTTGGGTATGGATAAATTCAGAATAAATCTGAAACCTTGAAACAGCAAAGCACATGATATAACCCCACTACACAGGAAGTGCAAACGCATCTTTGGCCACATTTCGTCATGTACATTCCACCTTAGCTAAATAGTATCGGCTTGTTGCTGTTATCACGCAACACATGCATTCATTGGAGAAACCCCAACCAACGCTGCACATGTTACTGGCTCAAAACCCTGTCTTCCACACAGGGAATCCCATTTGCCAGTGGCTTCATACCTTATCCTGTAACACAGATGAGAAACATTAAAGACGCTGAGAGGCCAAAAAAACCTCAGCTAACAGGATGATCAAGGAGGCCTCACGATACTGCAACAAGAACATCATGTAACCGAGATACAAATCATCAAAATTCATTGTTTTCATGTTCATATGTGTATCATGTGTGGGCTTGCAAATTCTCTCAGCAGAAAGGCACTAAATCAACCAACTGAGTGGGCTGTGCACAAGTGTCAGGTGGTTATTTGCATGCAAAAGTCAGAAAGAAATGGTGTAAACGGTCTCATATTCTTCTCATGTGAGCTTCAAACCGCTTCCTACCACAAACAGCAGCCAGGAAGGACACTAATTGCTCTGAATCCAACGTGCATGCAAGTGCGTTTTGCATGCTTTATAATTATTTGCTAATCTTCTAAACCCATGGAGTGAAGAATCCTTGGTCCTAGTCAAGTCTAGTGTTTATTTTCACGCTTCTGGCCCATAAATGTGTCATTTGTAGTGAGACGCACATGAGTTCGTTCTCTGTCAGTGTGTCACTCCTGTATTGCATAACTATATCGATGTACCGTTAACTATAACAGGTCAGGTTCCTGCATTAGTTGCATCCCATTAAATATACTGACTCACTTCTCTCTCTTCCTCTCAAAATGTCAACATTTTTCTTTAATAATAATTGGTGCAATGCTGATGAAGATACTCTCATGCAATTGTTTGATGTTTGTACTTTCATGTGTTGATTGGTTCATCACATGAAAGTACCCCACATGATTTTCATGGTGGGAAAAAAAGGAATTTCATTTAAACTGTTTATAAATTCTAGAAGTACAATAGCATGACAAAAAAATAATTACATGCAGGGGTTGCAATCACTGACCAGTGCGATTTTAGGCCTATGTGTGTCATCTGAAATGCCACTTCAATGGTTATATTATCAACCCCAAGTAATGAAATGTATATAAGTGACTTAAAGGCTGAGTAAATATAATCTGTATGAAATACCAAAAGTTGGAATGTCATGCTGAAAACACCATATGATCCATTCAAGAGCACTAAATATTTTGTTGTTTTTTTTCCCACCAAAACTATTGCATCAAAGTCACTATTTCTGTAAGTGCTAGATGTCAGGAGAACGTTACATAGGACATTTCAGTCAATTCAAAAAAGGTTGCACTTGTGTTTTTTGTCTTTTTTTGGTGAAAAAATAAAAAGAAACAAAAAATACTTTTGTTAGATTGAACTGCCAAAAAATATCCATGTCAAGTTTTCATTTTTGTCATGTGAGCATTTTAAAAATTAAACTTATCATCTGAATGGAATTAAAGAAATAGGTAGGAACCGCAATATATGCAAATAGGTTTAAAGTTACAGAAAGTTGTTGTTTCTCCACTCTTTTAAATCGTCCAGGGTTTAGTTGGTCCCATTTCTGTAAGTTATTCTGTAGAGTTGGTGACATATATCAAGGTGATTTTTCCAAGACTATTCCACAATTTTTGCTGCTCTGGTTCAGAATCAGTTGACAAAGTTGAGTGAGATTCCTGCTAGGCTTACTGATGTACTGATCAGGAGACGGGTGTATATATACTGTATGCATGCGCTGAGCGTGAATAACACATACGTGTGGATAAAGCTACATACTGTTTTGGCTTTGGGTATGGATGTTCCTAATACTCCGCTTATAAAAAAAACATGAATACAATTGATCTAGGCTCTGGCAAACATAAATCAGACTGATGTGAATTCATGGCCATAACCAGCATACCATTGTTTCATCTTTTAAACTTGTGTGTCATTTCTAAGAATGTATCTTTTAACAGTTGAAATTGCCTTCAAAATGTTTAAGATTAGGTTAAAAGTTAAGGACAGGATGTCATCATGGCATGGTACATTATGAAACAAAATGCAAAACAAACATAGAGGATGGTAATTATAAAACATATCTTGGTGACTTATAGTCTCACTGTTTCATGAGACCAGTCATCTCCTGCTTTGATAATTGCACTGCTCTTGTAGCAGGTCCCCCAGCATGCAGTAGCTGGACATATTCCATCACTAACTGTCCTCCACAGGAGACCCATATTCATAATTAAGCCATTAAAGTTTCCTACAGAGTGACTTCTAAGTGTCAGAGGAACTATTTCAAACTATCATGCAAGTCTCTATGCTTCTTTTCAACCACTGCATTGTTCTAATAACATTATTTGGTAGCACCATCCCCATACACGAGGGCAACCTTAGCCTCATTTGTGATTTCATGAGCATGGAACCACATACCCTATACTATCAAAGCGGAGCTGCCTCTCCCCAACATTTGCATCCGAGACACATTTGAGATATAAATAGACTGAAAAATGGGACTGTCCATGGGTTCCATGTTGACGTCATGTGAATTGCTTGCAGTGGTTATGTTCAGGTGCATAGGTGAAGAATAGGTATGAGCCTAAAATATGTGTCTTATCTGGATCCCACTAACCAGCAAGCACATAAGTGAAGCCAGCCAGTATGGAACGAGCAGGCAATCCCATAAGGGGCCCCATTTATATCTGAAATAAGCCCCACAAAAAAATATTATTCCATGGTAAGCGGGAATCATAACAGAGATTAACAGTATTGATGATTTCTTTCTATAAAACAGTTCTTAATTGGCACAACCCTGCATGGGCCCATAGCCTGAAACCACTTTATAATTCAGAATCACAAATGGAAATGGCAGTTTAAATCAGTGAATTCAGCACCATGGACAGCTACTCTATTCCAATCGTCTCTACTGACTATCCACAGATTTTAATGCTGGAAATGTCTCCAGATTTGTTTAATGATCCAGTACAGTACATCAAAATACTTCATATTAATCACATATTTATTAATTTACTTCACCCAGACAACCCTTTATGTGATACATTTTTGTCAATCACATAATACCCTATGACAAGTTGACACGTAATCAGCTGACTTTTTAAACTGACATGAATAATTATCATAAGAACAGAACTGGGATTTTGTGATACGACAATGAATGTCTGGTTTAATGTATTTGAAGCATATATTTATGGCTGGTTTCTTGAAGTTCAAAGTAATACATATTGACTGAAGTCACTGTCGCGCTGTCACATGAGAACTTGTTCAAAGTGTTAATCACGTAAGAAATAAACAAAATAGCGTTATTTATATCATAGATGAGCTATTTTACTCCTCCTTTTTAAATTTAAATGGATGTGTAACATAAAAGTATTGTGTTGGATACACATGAGGGATTTTTTTTATTTTTAAACAGGGTAAAAGCACATTTGCATACTCTACACACTGTGTAAACCATTGCTTACTGTTCATAACTTGATTACATAATTGTTTGAAGTGGTTCCTAGTAACCTGGTTTCCCAAATTTTACATGATGTGTGTGATAATCTCATTAGTGCGCACAAGGATGGGACGTAGCCTGCAGAATTCTGAGAAGCATCACAAATTAAGGGGTTGGGAAATGGATGGACTTTGGTGTTGTTTCCTTGTACTGCCTTGATGAATCTTTAAATTATGTCAGCTTGATGTTTTGCCACCATGCTGTTCCTCACAGAGAAACATCTCAGCTGTTTTTTACCCTGCAATGTAGGTGTCGCTCAACAAAAACATGCACCTAATATGCATCAATACATATATTAGCAGCCTCACATAATTTTACATGATGACAACACGATGGTTATAATTTTACATAAAAGTTCTGCCATGGATGTGAAATTTAGATAAGAAAATTTAAATAGTGCAGCAGGCCAATTGCATCTCTTTGGCCAAAATAGACAAGGCCAAGACAGAAATAAAAATAGAAATTGATAGTTATCTTAAGAAAAGAGTAGTTGTTACTTGAATATTTAATGGCATTTTTTATGACCTGAAATCACAGCCCGGCTATATTGCTTACCTGCAGTCAAAAAGAAATTGTAACACAATATACTCAAGACTCAACTCAATTACCACAAGTGGGCATAACTGGCCCTGCATGAATGTACTTTCTTCATTATTTATTCCCATTGAATGTGGCTGAAGGTTTTCACTTCACACTGTTTTGTAATTTGTGTGGTCACTTCCATAGACATCACATCTGTTATAGTTATAGTATAACATATTTAACAGTTTTTAAATGTCACCAGAGGACAATGATACATAGAAACATCGTCCTTCCAATTACAGATATACAGTATAAGATAGCCTGCTGTTTTTCTGGTAAATGTTAGGATTTATTTTGCAGGCTATACCACTACCACATGTTTTGTCTTGGGAGCTCATTACAGAAACATGCAGCTGAAAAATCAGATGAAGCCCATACAGTGAAGATGATCTTTACATAATGGTTTTGAGAGAAACAATGACTGTGTGTGTAAATCTAGAACAAACTATATGATATGAAATAGAGATAAATAAATGAGCTATGTAGTTATATAAAAGCAGCTTCAGACAAAATACATCAGTTAGGAACTCACACGATATATGATCTCAATATGTTGACTTTCTGTGTGAGGAATTGAGAGAGTGATGAATCGGCATATAGTGTCCATGGACCATTAATAAAGAGATTAATTGATGATTCTGTTCATTAATGAGGCAGGGACGATGAACAAGGCTTGACGCATCAGTGCAACATGGCATGAAAGTGGATTAGTCCTGTCTAAACACCGGGAAACCATTATTCTAGGTACAAAGTCCCATTTAGTACTGGGAACGACAGACGGGCTTACGTGTGAATATGTGTGTTGGACATTGGTGTTGTGTCAGTGTGAGCGAGTATTCATGTGGCCATGTGCAGGGTTCATGTTTGAACTGAAGACACAGAGAGGGTGGTACCAGCCGAGGTGAGTATGACAGCTTTTGGGGTGTCTGATAGTCTGATAAAAATGTCTTGACATCACTACCTGCTGGACAGGCAGCACACCCCATTTAGCCGCGTATACTTCTTTCACCTGTATGGCAGCCAGTCAGATAACAGTGATGGATAGTTTCTATCACAGAGCAGGCAGCTACTCTGCTCTGCCATGTTTTCAGGGGCAAGTGTGTCTGCTTGTGAGTTGTTATTTTCCAGATATTGTATTGTACACACATCAAAAAACAAATTGTGACACTATTTATAAGGTACATGTAATGTTCAGTGTGGTCTTCTTTACAATTAGGCCCATTACAGTGTTAGTAGAAGGGGAAAAGCAATGTTTTGCTGTGCAAAGCAACCTATGAAAGGCCTGAACATTTATAGAAGAGAAAAGCACTGAAAGATTCAGACACTTTTCAGGATGTAGACATAAACTTATCTGGTCAGAGACATGAGAATAATTACAGAGACGTCAGTATACACTGCAAACAATGCCTGAGCCTCACCAGAAAAAAAAAAAAAAAACAACAGATCAAACTTCAAACTAAAATACCTGGATAAACCTTGAAAAACTTATAATCTGAAGTACAAAGTGGCAAAAGGTGTCAAGTGTTTACTGATAATGTAATGGAAGTAACCAGACAATCTCTGAGGTTTATATAAGTATGATTATATTTGGTGCTCAGCCAAATGCAGCAAAGCAGACTGGACACCTCTTCACCGTACAGATATACTCCCCCATAAAGTATTTTAAGCAACATCTAAAGAGATTTTTGAATGTTAAGTATATTGGAAACTTTTGCAATGAGACTCAATCACTTTATCTCACCCTGAGGTGCATTTCTCTGGGTGAATACAAAACAACCTACCGAGTACTGCTGCAGAGAATCCATTGCTCAGGCCAATATTATACATTTATTTTACATTTACAGCATATTTTGTGTAGGATTGTGTACATGTGAAACCACAGTAACTGCAATCCATAACTACTGGTACATGTAAGCCCTAAATATGAGCGTTTTTCTACAGCTGACTGAGTAACCATACACATATGCCACAGAGTGAAATGGAAAAGTGAGAGCAAAAATGAAACTGTGGAAAACGTCTGTGTCTGATGGGCCTCACTGGTGCGATCGTGTCGGGGAGTCAGCTGAATAGTACCATCCTCTAGTCCTCCAGCTCCAAAACATTCAAATAAAAAGAGTTAAAACTGTTATAGTCACTGGGCATCGTCATCCTCATAGAGCGATGATTTCCAGGCTTAAGGGACAGAAATAGAGCCATTGTACATTTTTGAACATTTGTGGTTCAAATGTAGTGTTCTGCACAGTGGACCAACTATATTCGGTCATGATGAGGTTGGTAATGATTTCAAAGGAGGTAATCCATCCTGTAGTGATGTCCACGGGTTCCAGCCATGAGGCAATCATTGTCTGCAGGGGATTCAGTGTTCATCTCAACCCATTACACATGGAAAGGAGGGTTATACACTCAATTGTTAAATTTCTTTAACTGCATATGAGATGAAAGCAGTGTCTGATGTGGAAACTGCACTTAAAGATGACTTCAGTATTACAAGTTCATTGATCTGAATATTCCCATGACTGTTATATGACTGACAAGGAGAATGGAGAAGACGCTCTGCACATTTGGTACACATGGAACAGAGCAGGGTTAGGATTAGAGGCCTTTGTTGCAAAGTTGTTTGATTTAGTTCTTCTCTGTCAGTGTGGAGCAGTCAGCTACTGATACGAATGCAACCGTCATTTAGAAGTGTGAGACTGAAGCTTCCTGCTCGGGATTAGATTTCATAGCATGATACTGTGGCCATTTTAAATGTATCCAAGTCCTGCAGAGAAAACAGCATCAGATGAGATGTTGAACTACTTCAGATAACCCCTGTGTGCCCCTGACAACACTTAAGTTTTATAACTACAACCTTGATGACATGAAGTTTGAAAAGGACATCTAAAAAAAGAAAGAATCAAGGTACTGTTTTGGTGAAAAGTGAAGTGATGAGGTTCCACTGCTAGGTCTCTGCAGAATGAACCAATCAACACTCTTAAGTCATCATTTCACCTCAGAGCTTTCCCCGTATATTTGAATAGCTACATTAATTTACACTACTGTAACACCTCTGTCATTCCCGATTAAAATACCCTTGTCGTCCCCCAGGAATATTCTCGTCAAGTTTTCTCTTAACCTTCCCTCCTCAAGCAATTATTATCCAAAAAAAACCCTTCTACTGAACACATAAGAGAGTCGTTGCTGTAATGTTTAAATAGAATAGAACTTTTTGTCCTCACATTTTGTCTCAACTAAGAAAGGCTGAGGGTTTTTCTACCTATTTCAGGCAGGGATTAAAGCAAAAAAAATATTTTTGACTGAAAATTATTTTTCAGGCCAGTTCATATTCCCCCTCCATCTATGCACTGCACCTATTGTGAAAACCAGGTTTTTTCTGTCTTTAACATACAACATACATCAAAACACTTAAAAAACTGTTTTCTGAACTTATCAATATGCCTCTGTCCTTCACAGGATAAGTAAAATGGATCACTGCAAAAACTCAAAATCTTAACAAGAATATTTGTCTTATTTCTAGTTAAAATGTCTCATTTTAGTAAAAAAAATCTCATTACACTTAAAACAAGACTCATCACTGGAAAAAACAACAATTTTCACCTGTTTCAAGTAGATTTTCACTTGAAATAAGTAGAAAAAACAATATTTTTTTGCTTGTAATGAGAAGATAAATCTTGTCCCACTGGCAGATTTTCCTACTTATTTCAAGTGAAAATTTACTTGAAACAGGTGAAAATTGTCAAATCAGTTATTTTTCTGGTGTTATTTTTCTGGTGATGACTCTAAATGTTGAAATAGCAGTAAAACCACATTCATTGATGAAATGACATAAGGGATGGAAAGGGGGGATGGCAGTTTTACAGGGGGGAGGATTTTGACCGTTTTTATTTCAGGGGGGATGCCATCCCCCCTCATCCCCCCTCAACTCCAGTACTGCCTATAGCTATATTCTACATCTGGCTATTTCAGTTACTGATATGGTTGGCTGTCTGTACAGTCGTGCAAGTTCAATGCTATTAAAGCACTTTAAATTAAAGCATTTCGTTTTTTTATATATAATAAATACATTTCTATGCAGTTTAGAAGTTTTGGGGATGTCCTTTTTTTGGCGCCTGCGCTGCTGAAATCAGGCGTTCCTTATTTCTATTTCTGAAAGGTGGTAACCCTAAAGGCGACCCGCCGGGGGCCACGTTAACGGGTCCCCGACGTGCGCCGCAGCTGGGGAGATCCGCGAGAAGGGCCCGGCGAGCGTGCAGAGTCGCCGCCGCCATCCGCCGTACCCCATCCCCCCGGCCGGTCCGCCTTCCGCGCGGCGCCCCGCGAAAACCCCCGCCCAACGACGCGTTAACGCCGCTGGACGAAGGCCCGCGCGGCGGGCCGAACGCCGCACCTCCGGCGGCGGGGAGAGGAGGGCGACGGGGCTACTGCTCCCCCAGACTACCCCCTTGATCCAACACGCCCCCCTCTGTTTCCTGATTGGCTAAAACCAAGGCTCTGGCTCGCTTAATTGGTTTACAATAGCGCCAGTTTAATGCCTAAAGGCTGATTTATGGTTCAGCGTTACTCCAACGCAGACCATATGGCGTATGTTACGCAGCGACGCGCAATGTACGGTGCGCCACGCCGCGTAACCTACGGCGTGGTTCTGCGTCGATTTAACGCAGAACCATAATTCAGGCTTAACATGATAACGCACGTGCAAATGGTTTTTTGTTCTTTTTTTTTTTTTCCTAATTTTCGAATTGACGGAAATCCGTCTAGAGACCGAGAACTTTAATCCCTGATTTCAGGACATACACTCGACTCCAGCATCACATTCCATTTCAGCTCAACTTTACACCCATTTCAAAAAGTTTCTGCCCTCTGAAGGCTCCAAGGATACAGTCACGCATCCACTGGTCTAACGTCCATAGATAGAATAAACAAAGCCCTGGCTTTAAACTCTTTAATTACCCAAGAAACACTTGGCCCCTTTTCAATCTTTTACTGTGCTTCTTTTTGTTCCTGAAGAGGAGCTGCAACAGGCGATGGCAGCAAGTTCCTGTGGGGATAATTGTCATGCATTGTTGTGTGCTGGCCTGCAGCCCCACAGAGGGCACAGTAGTGCTTCCTGTTGTCCTGAAGTTGTCCAATATTTCAAGCTTCCACTGAAAAGATTTGAGGACTCGACCGCTGAGGTCATGCTTGTCACGTTTTTCATTCTGCCTTCTGTCTCTAACCTCTATTTGCCTCATCTCTTTCTCTCTTTTCCTCGCCACCTTTTTTCATCCCAACGCTTCCCTCCTTTCAAACATATTCAGCTGAATAATTCAAGGCGGCGACCGACCTCTGATCAGACAAAAGAAGGTTTTTGAGGAGACATGAATATTTAAAGCAGGAGGAAGGGACAATTCTTAAGATTTGGGAAGTTATTTTTGTTTTCTAATTTTTGCCTCCGTTATTCTTTTTCTTTTTCACACAAATATGTTGTTGGAAATACATTTCTCTATCTGCTCTGAAGGTTTTTTAGAGAGTTATTTTACTTTTGTTGTGTCCCATGAGCAGAAACTCCCTGAATGTTTTATTGACCTAGAGTGGGGTAAAAGCAGAGATTTCCTCAGAATACACATTAAACACGTAATCAAAGGCATCAATCGTATAAAAATCACATTTGGCCGAACTAACTTCTTCACTGAAATAAATGTAGTTTCTTTGTATTGCGAACTTTCATCATATCACACAAATTAAGCCCCCCCAAGCCACCCTTTACCAGAATGCAGAATCGTATTGTCATTGATTGCAAGTTTGTTCATTTTTTTCTTTACTTTAGCTGTGACTTTACTAATATCAGTGCTGCAGGGTGAAATAGTGGAATACACTCACTGGAATACATATGGGAAACACTTCCAGTTTGACCATGTGCGCACATCTTCCTTTGTTGTGAAAGTTTTTTGCTTTAAAGTTGCAAATACAACCACATACTGTATGATATGGTGACACTGGAAGTTGTTTTTGACTTATTGCTTCTAATGTATAATATTTGCTTTATTGCGCAAAAAGTGTAAGTTCCTCGATCAGCGACTGAAATATCGTACAGAAACATATACACATGCACAGACTCTGGTGGCAAACAATGATGGCCAAGTGTTTTTACAGCCCTGTAGCTTCAGTGGTTTATTCATATCCCTGTTTTGATGCGTAAACATGTAATTGAAGGTGATTTTATGAATAAAAGAAGGTGTGTCTTCTGCTTCACATTCACACAGCTCTTCAGAAAACCCCTCAGCGAAGCTCAGCCCACGTCATCACAATGCCATCTGTAAATGACTTAGTCACAAAACCAGCTGTTTGTTCTTTGGAGTCTTCTATTCTGATTAGCGCTATTGTGACATGGCACCTACTTTTGTTAGTCTAGCGCCACATTTTTCAAGATGTGTCTCCATTCCCAGATAGACCCACTGAGAGCCACTTCATAGGCCATCTGATTCTCTGTCAGGAGTCTGTAGAGGGAGGTGGGTTGTCAAAGCAGAGCTGATGAAAGTCAAACAAGCCTGAGATGCCGTTTTAAAGACATCGTCGGCAGTAGGGGGCTTCATTGAGTAACGGCCATGAATATTCAGGGGTAAATTGAACCTCTTTCCGTAAATCCGTCGTAACTTTTCCCCACCGAGAGCCTCTTCGCAAATCCTACTCAGCTCTGCTAGAAACACTGAAGCACGTCTAACCTGAGAGCTCACAGCTGATATCAAACCCCCCGCTTTCTGCCAGAGACTACATTAGCATTTTTTCCCTATGTAATGTCACTCTGAATTAAAAATGATGTGTGACTGTCACATGCCATATTCCTAAAGTAAAGAGAAAATAGAGTACCAGATGAGAGGCAACACAGTAGAGCCAATGGTCTCTCTGGCAGGACTCCTGTTAAATGGCCTTTTGCTTTTTTTCCACACTTTGTGTGCGTCTGTGTAACACCTTTGGAAAAACCTTAGTAGAAAACCTCAGTTCATTTCATTCATTTTTTTCACAAATTAGTTTAGAGTCCCTACATAAACCAGATTATAGATGATTGTACATCTTGCTGTGAAAACCTTTATCAGAGAAAGAGAGAAAACAAAGTAAAAGCCATCATATAGAGTAGATGTTTTGTCACGGTAATGTCAGTCTTTATTGTTTATAGCTCAAATAAGAAAGAACATTTTGTATTGAACTGCATAACTGAGTCAAGAAGAGCTGCGTAAGAAGTTCAGAGAGCATTTGTGTTGTCAACAATCTGACTCTCCACTCTTTCCTTTCTTGCGTGCCATTTTTGTTGTTGAAGATTTTAATTAGCCCAAAACTACGTACACATGTTGCTGGGGCCGCGTTTTCCCAGGTGGCTTAAACATCACCGCTGGTGCATATGGTTTTTGCACGTCATAAAATAAAATAAAACACAGATGACGTCAAGGAAAACACAGGGAGCTTACTGCTCTCTCACTGTCTTAGCTGAGGTTTAGTATTTAATCCCATGTTAAATGTCCCGGTGTCGTCACAAAGTCACATCACTTAGTAACTCCACCGCACTTTCATTTGTGAACGTGATTTAAGTTGCAGCTGAAAGTTAGCTTAATCTCACTACAAGTCTCTCTTCCCAACGTATGTGATGAAGATAAGTTTTAACAAGAATTCAAGTCACACGAGGAGATGTGTTTCTCACACTAAAATCTCAGTTTTTTGATATTTACACTTATTTAGGCCCATGCAGGGTCTGTTTAATTTGAATACCTTTTTATGAAGCACTGAGTCACTTTTACGTGTGAAATGTGCTAAACCATCAGACTTGCCTTGCTTGCCCCAGTGAAATCACAAGTTAATACATGTGCTGTATTGTTTACAGAAAATACATTTTATTATTAACATTATTTTGGTGAATGTGGAATCAATTTTGTATTTAAAAACCCATGGATTGGAATTAAGTCGGACTGACTCCGTCGGGTTAACGTGGCGTACTTCTGGTTTCCTCACAGCTTAACTGTGGATCAGCTGAACCTCTGCCGGCTGTGACACCGTAATCAATCACCTTAATCGTGGAGCGCAGCAGCGGCTTGAACTTGAAACGCTGCTGTTTGGATGCTACTGCGTTAGACCAGAGCTAAGTAAGCCACATGCTAACAGACAGTGAAATTGATTAAAGCCTCACCAAAACTCATAAACCCCGACACTAACAGCTTTTTATCATGATAAATTTTAACTACAGCTTGTCAAGCAGAGCTGTTCTGAGTCGGCTCAAACTGATCTGGGAGCAGCCTGGATGCATTTACCATGAAAGTCAATAAGATGACACATGTATTGAACCTCCAGGAGCATGATGTGGAAGGGGCTGATGGATTTTGATGGCAATTATATCCCATTAATTGGCTTTCCTGGTGTTCCCGTGGCGCCACTCACCCACACAATGTCACTTTCTTTGGCCTTCTGTACTTCCAGTTGTTGTTTATGCAGCTAAGGCATGCATGCCAATGAACCATGACCACTCCTTCATGAGATCTCTCATCAGGCCAATCAGGGAGCTCTGATTTACCGACCTCTGTGAAGCTATCAGATACTCTCTGTATCATCCTCAAAGCTCGGGTTTGACTCAGTCAACAGGCTGGGGAGATCGGGCTCACTGGAGAGGTCAGCTGTTATGTTGGTTTTTAGACCAAACATCTCTTTCAGCCTGGGAGCTGCTGCCGGAGCTCTTTTGGTTTTGTCTCGTGTACAAATGTAGGATGGTGGGGGTCTCACAAAAAACTATTACAGTCATTTGCTGCAGTACATTCAAATAAATTGTCATTATGAACAGCATTTAAATGCCACTAATGATAAGATACTACAATAAAAATCAGACCTAGGTATTTAAGTGTGTTGCTTTACTGCTCTGATGGATTTTTGGGAAATTTATCAGTGAATATGATATGTCAGGATAACATAGATCACCTTGTCCTGGCAAGATTCTCTTTACTAGTCTGTGATTTTTGCAAAAGTTGCACTCCCTCTGGCTTTCAGTCTCATAAAAAAAGCGTTTAGCACGAAGGAACATTTCTGCTTCTGCTGCTCTTCAGGCTTCACTGCAGTTGTGGTGTGACTGAGATTTCTCCACTTTTAATGGCTGCGACAGTGAATCTGGAGGCGGTGCATGTTTTAAAGAATAGTTGAGATGCCTCTCTAGATTTAAGCTCTGCTCTTGAAGTCAGCAGGTTTGTTTTTTTTTTTTACAGATTCCTAATGTGTGTTCAAAAGATGTCTCATTTCACTTTTAAGCTGCCATTATGCAATATTTATTCATTTATTGGCCATCTTTGTCTTAATTAAAGTATAGTCAAACAGTTCCTTTCAAAGTCTTGTCATGTCCTGTTGGGGAGGAGTTGGTTTACTTAGGTGATAGTCTCTTACGTGTCATTTACAAAAAAAGGCTGAGATAAACCAGAGTGAAATATCTGATACGTTTTAAGAAAATGTCATAATAATGCAGCTGTACAGAGATCGTAGTACAGTAACTTACACTGTATGCATGATCCCTTAAATCATTCTTTCTGTAAAATCTAGGAAACCTGAATGAAAAAGAGAGTACTTTTGGGCAGTGCTCTTAGCGCTGGAGTTGTTAAAGCAAAATAACTTGGACTTACTGTCAGTGAAAAGCATCTTATAAACACCTGAAATGTGAACCATGGCAGTGCTGAGATAAGATTCAAAGAAGAACCATGCATGTCAAACCCCTCAATGTTACAATTAGGGCTGGGCGATATATCGAGATTTTAATATATATCGATATATTTTCAAACACTATATGGTACGAGACAATATCGTTTATATCGATTTAAAAATTTTTTTTTTTTTTTTTTTTTTTTTACATTTTTTTTTTAAATGATTTTGATATAGCTTATTTTCTGACAAATTGACTTGAATGTTTTATTTGATATTTGCACAAATTTTTTGTTATTTGCACAACTGTCAACCTCAGTGGAAAAGCCTGCCTGTTACTGTCTACATTGTATTAATTGCACAGTGTATTTTAATTTAATTGTTATGCAGGAAAGGGATATTTGTTTTATTTTATTCAAGAAGCATTTTTATTCTATATATGCAGGCAGTTTATTTTTATTTAATTTGTTTTATACATTTTGATATTGTGCAGATCTCTGTTAATAAAGGAACCTGTGTGACATTTGGCACGAGGCTTTGTATTAAAACTGACTGTTTTTTTAAGGGTTTGCCTCAGAAAAAAATGAAGCTAACAGAGATGCTATGCTATAATATATGGGGGAAACCCCAATTAAGGCACAGAAAAAATATCGAGATATATATCGAGTATCGCCATTTAGCTAGAAAATATCGAGATATGACTTTGGGTCCATATCGCCCAGCCCTAGTTACAATCTAAGGTTTCTTTTGGGCTTTGGCTTTCATGTGTTCATTGTTTTATAACTTGTGTGTGTTTTGTTATTATTCAGTTATTGCTTGAGGGTTATATTTTTTTGTAAACTTTCTGGTTCAAGTTTAAATGTAGAGTTTAAATCTTGACGGACCCTACTCTGTTCTTAGGTTAATAATAATCTCAATCCTGGTTTTCTTTGTGTTTTCCCCTCGTCTGTGATTTCCGGGGTTGGGACTGTAGGCTACCACTCTCTCCTCGCCCCCCCGGGCTGAGCTCTTGCCCAGGCCTCTTTTCATCCACATCACTGGATGAGAGCACATTCACACAGGGTTACACACTGGATAAAGAAGAAGAAAGACTTTGTGCTGCTCCTGTTCTGGTATTTTACTCATCCCCACCTGTTTCCCACTGGTCCTCCGGGGTTGTATCTACATATTGCATATATTTTCTCTGTTCTCTGCTAATACATTATCTTTCTGTCCATCTCTCTGTCCGACTATGATTGGTTTAGATGTCAAGTTGCCTTTATATTTATATTCCGGGTGTTTGGTTCTCCTGATTTTCTAGCTTTGGCAGCACCTTTTGTTTGGATACAGGAAAGCTTAAAGAAATGACTGATTGTTACTTCATGGTCTCCTTCATATGGGTCCTCAAATCCTGAATTCTGACATCAAACTTTAATTGTTGTAACGGACAGTTACAGTGCATTGAAAAAGTTTGCAAACCCTTTGAAAATCACTCGTTTCCTGCTTTAATACACCAAAAAATGTGATCTCCACCTAATTTTAGAGAAACTGCAGATGATTAAGCTGATAACACACAAACCATTATAACTGCTTTACTGTATGTCCTTACTGAACAAATCCAATAAACATCAACAGTTAATAACTGGTCTAACTTCTGTTACCACCAACGATTTCAAGCAAGTAATTCAGTTTTTTCTGGATAAGACCTGCACATTCCTTACCCCAACACTTTACCTTTCTGGTGTCAACAGTTGAGATCATTTCAGAAAAAAGAAATTGTAGAGTTTTTACCTCTAGGAAGGGTAGTACATAACTAAATAGTTTTCTATTTATAGACAGTTGTCTAGTTGTGGACTGATGGATGCCTAAACAGTGCTTAATCATGTGCTTTCAGATGCTTCTGATGAACAACAAACCTAAAGTGTTTGAGTTTGATTAATCCGTTGAAATAGCTCTACATCACACCTACAAACTCTATTCAGAAATTACACTTCAGGTGTGTAAACTACTTGTTCAATTTGTTGAATTAATGAATAAGTGGCTCCACTCTCTTTTTACACCATCAATGCTTAAAGGAACATGTAATGATGTCACATTTGTTGACATTTCAAACAAGACATCAATAAAATGTAGAGGGCTAGCTCCTCCCTCCTTTCTCCTCCAGTGTCCCCCAAGAAAACATCATGAACATCCCCACCCCCAACACAGGTTTATGGAAGAGAGCTGGCCAATCCTGGACCGATAACGTGCAGCTCATGTCTTTCTTCCCGCAATGGCAGCAAGGAGTATTTGAGTTTGAAAGCAGGAAAAAAGAGGGAGAGATTAATAGTATGTTACATGTTTGATTTTGCTACACAGGACAATACACTAAGGCTGGAACCGTGATGACAAAATATAAATGCACACATGCAGCGATATGCACCGGGGAGCAGGTTTATATGGCTAAACATAAGTGGAGCAACAAATTAGCCGTACTTCTTTTAGAAACTGCTGCACTGCTGCAGAAGGGGATGCTCTGCACATCAGATTCAATTATATTCATATAATCACTTCAATTCTTGACGGAGCACAGGCCGGACAGGAGAAAGGGTGAGAGAAGGGGAATGAAGGCTGGAGACATGAAGACAAAGACGTTGAACCCCACATGTAATTTACATAGACTGCGTGGATTATTGCTACTTGTAGAGTGACATTGGAATAAAGCAGCTGGGAGAATGAACGACTATTTGATGCATTTCCAGAGTTACAAAACAATAGAATTATCAGTTCCCATGATTGAATATTTATTTTCATACTTCTTTTCTTACCCTTGTTGTCCTTTGATAACATTCCTTCTCTCATTTCCACTTGGTCTCTACAGCTTCCTGCTGTGCTCAATATTCATCCTGTCACTCCTCCCCTCTGCATTCCTTCTTTCTAAGCCTATTTCATCTCATTACTTATTCATTAGCCATATTTATTGAAGGGGTTCATTCTGAGGAGGGATCAATGTCTTATTTACACATTTAGACAGTTTGTGGGCTGAGCTACGATTAACTGGCCTATAAAACCTTTACCTATTCTGCAATAAATCTCCATGAGGGACATTTGCCTCCTGATAATGTCTGTATGAAAACAAAGAAAGAAAATGTATTATTGCTACAGAGTAAATTGTTCTCAAAGCCATGAAGATACTAAGGGTGCATTTGCGGCATCTACCATGAAAACAAACAAAAAAAAAACATAGAATCTTATACTATACATCAGATAAAGCTAGAGTCTATTTTGTTATTCATCACAATATTTTGGTGCCATAAATCATTTCAATGTCTGTTCTTCTGCGTGCCAAAGTAAAAAAAAAAAAAAGAAAATACTTCAAATCCTATGAAATATGTCTCCAACCTTGTGATCTATACATGTAGCTCTAATCTAGCCATATCTAAAACACTAGATTATGATCTTGAATGCAATCTCTTGGCCATATGAGTGGTTGTTGGTCAAAGATGTGTTGAATACTTTCTTCGTTAGTATCACAGTGCATATGGTTACTGTCAGCAAGAAGTTACACACACACACAAAGATATAAATGTTTGACTACATAAACGGATGCTTAGCTCAAACCAGACAGATGTCTCGTGAGGAGTATGGTGGTGGAAATGTTATGGTTTGGGTTCGATTCATTACCTCCAGGTTTAAGCAATTTCCAGTTAGGGATTTATCAATTTCTGCATCACATGAAAGACTGTTTGATGATAATTTGAGGCTCTGTCTGAAAAATGAGTAAGGAAACAGACCTTTCAAGGGGATAAAAATGCTCAGGACATTATCCAATCCACCAAGGAATGGCCCAAAGAGAAGAATCAAAGGATTATGGAACTGTCAAGTCTCAAGCAAGATTCAGATCTTAATGATTTTAGTTTTTGAAATGAGCTATTCATAAGAAAGACATCAAACATCTTGTAACTGAAAGGATTTTGCATGGAAGAATGGGCAAAAATCTTCGAAGGATGAGAGGGGTTATACCTGCTGCCAAAGGGAAATCCTAACTTCAGATGATTTGGAAGTTCTTCTCATTTTCCAAAGAATATTTGAAATTCATTCAAGTCTTTACCTTCTGATTCTGCTGCAATAAATATTCCATAATAGGAATTTTGAAACTTCAAATTGTCAAACTACCCTATGTTGCCATATATCAGAGGACCAGCTTCACATGTTGCATTTGCTGTGCAAATGTTAGTACTGGGTAGCATTTATTGGTACTAGGTAGTATAAAACTGTAAGAGAGGACTCGAAGAGACACATTTCTCAGAAAAGTGAAGTGAAATGGATCTGAGCAGTTGACTCCCCCCCTCTAAACCCCACTCCCCTAAAACCCACTCCCCTAAAACCATCTGCTATGAACAGATGGTTTAAAAAGGAGCAGTTGTACAGCATCTCTGTGGTATTTTGGCTGAAATGTGTCAGACATTTGATTATGACCTCAGGAAATTGTGTTGGCCTTTGAAAAAAAAAAAAGCCACAATAACTCTCCTCTGAATATGCTACTAATGCAGTCACGACTTTCATTAAATACAGTCACCAAGGTTGTATGGCGTTATAAATTTGATCAAGTATTTAATGAAGCCATCGCAATGCTACCAATAAAATTTTAAGTTGTACATTTTTAAAAGATGCCTGAAGCAAAATCTTTAATCTGCACACTGATAACTCCTTTTCCCCCAGAATGCAACCGTGACAGTTAACTGGTGGGCTAATCACAAACCGCAGATATTTTTTATTTCCAGGCCACTCCCGGTGATCTTTAAAGAAGTACTTTATTAACTATGGTGCATTTGATGTTAAAACCATAAAAAGACTGAATCTTCTGTCCGCTTGTAGTGTTGAATGACGGCTTCTCATAATACTCGATGTTAATTCTTCATCTTGTTGTATTACAAAATCCCTGACAGTCAATTGGACTTCTGTCATGACTGATTAGCTTTAATGTGTTCTGACTCTGTGCCACTTATCTCATCATTCTGCATCCATTACATATGTCAACTAAAACATATCACCGAAAATGAACTGCATATGGTCTGGCACACACTTCTCACCGTATTTGTATGCACCTCATACGCTAGAATGAGAAGAAAGCATAATTCTCTCTATGAAAAATGATAGTTAATTAGCAAAATGGCTGGGTATTACTGCCGAGACGTGTTTGTAGGAGTTTAAATTCTAAATAATCGGACGACAACTGGTAGTTAATGTCGATATCATGTCCACGCTCTTTTTCCTTCCTTGCCCTCCAATATTTTCTCTTGGCTCTGCAACAGAATTCAATTACTCTCATACCCCCATATAATCACTTTTCATCCCCAAGGCCTGACAGTTTCCCTCGTCTGACAGAAAAAAGCCTAATTACTCTCTGACCTTGGCTCTCATTCTCTCCCTCACACTTCTAATTCACAGGCAGTCACTTTTTTTTTCTCACCTCTATTCTACAGCACCTGTTCAACCGCATGAACCCTGGACATAATGACAGCGTGGCCATATTTGTTGCACACGCACAAAAACATGGACTGATTTAGCTCCACATCCGAGTGAGGAGAAGCAGTCCCTTCCAGCCAAGCCTCGCCACACAGATGTTCCTTCAATTGTATGCCATTTTTATACATATATATATATACACACAATCACCACTTTAGGTATGCCAGGTGTATCTAATAAAGTGGTGAGTGTTTGTGTATGTGTGTGTCTGTGTATATGCATATATATTTGTAAAGATAGAGAGCAATGTTCTTATAATAATTTAAGTCGTTCATGGTTTCAGGCAGCATAAGAGGCTCATCTTCTTCCTTTAAAAGGAGCTCAGGCACTCAACCTTGTTTTGGTGTATATCTTTAGCGTTGCTGTTAGAACATGATGGAGGGATAATGTGTAAAAGTCAGGAAATAATCCAAACAGCACTGCCTGTGCAGTTTGACTCTTGCCCCCTTTCTTTTTGAGGTCAAACTCTAATGTATCGGGGAAAGCCTGGCAAATGCTTCTAACGCAGTAAGAAAGAGGATAAACGTGACTCTTTTCAACATGGACGTACTGTAGTAATGGCCTTCATTTCCAAACACACCAGGACATGCATCACGCAAGAAGAGATGGCCTGAGAGTTGGCATATTAACACGTCATTTAACATGTAGGAACGCACGTGGAGGTTGCTTTAAAATTGCAGGAGTGACATGACAAGTGCCGGTCGTTCCTTAATGGAGTTAGCAGGGACCTGGGGCACCATCTACTGGGAGCAGCCTCCAGAGCAGCAGGAGGATATCTTTGTAGGTGCTAATCTGTGAAGGAGAGTTGAAAACAGCAAACAAGATAAGAGGAGAGAGGAAATCGTTGGAGATCTCATTTATCTAAATACATTATGTTTTACTCCTCTTTAATTAAAGTCTGGCTGTCAGTGGAAACAGTTATGAGTCATATTGAAGTAGGCTGTCGGCTTACTTATTTATCTTTATATGATTCACCTGCAAACAATTTTGTTGGCAGGGTCATGGAAATGAATATGTTTCTTGTTTAAATGGATATGCTCCGTAATTTACAGCTCTTTTAATTTCCATTTTATTGATTTAGTTGATGATGTCATGTTGTAAGTGATGACAGTTGCTGTGGAAATTAAGCTCCACTCAGGAAACATGACAAATCGAAATGTGAAACTGGAAAACCAGCATCTGCCTTTTCTGATCTACCTCATGAAGGACTGTTCTGGACTGTCCAGATGTGAGTGTACTGTCACATCTGGACAGGGGGAAGCAGTAAGACGGTAAGAAAAATGTCAAATATGCATCAAAAATGTCTACATAAAATTATTATTCCGTCACACTGCAATTAATGCTACATAAACGATTGCTTAGCAACATTTCCTGAATATTGATATCATTTTAGTTGTGTTTTGTGAGAGTGAAAATTGAAATCCTTTGACTGAAGCTGACGCTGTCGCCATGTAATTTCTGTTAAGTGTGACAGAAGCCGAAGGACGCCTCGTGTGGACCTCAAAGATGGAAGCTATTGGATGGAATGAGAAACATTACAGATCATTGGGCTTCATTACCGTGTTAGATATGACGCGTACAACACGCTTTCTTCTTTAAACAAGCGTCACATTCTTACAGGTAATTATATGCACAGACACGTGGCAGTTATGTATTTTACAAAGCAGAGACATGACAACCGCCACTCCTCATCCTTCTTCAAAATCCTCCAATGCACACAACCACACACTGTTTAGAGAATTATACAGAATGTTGTATTCTTATCTTGGCCACTAAATGGAAGACGGTTTCTGTCATGTGATGCCTGTCTGAAGTCAGTTTACAGCATATGTACCAGTGGACCAGCTATGGGTACCGTATTTTCTAAAAGGATCATATTCCCACTTTTAAAGTAGACGATGGGCCACACATTGGATGTTTGTTTGGATGTAGTTAAAAATAAGTTCAGTTTACCGATTGCATCATCTTTAAAAAAAATAAATAAATCACCATCAGATAAAGTTTCAATAAATTTCACAAGCTTGTATGAAATCTTTTGGTTAACTTCTTCTGCGTACTTCCACAGACACAAAGAAAACAAATGTTATACAATACAAGTGATTAAGAAATCACTTGCTTCTAAAACAACAGTACATGATGCCAAGCTTTTTTCTTTTTTTCCCCACATGGAGCTGGAGACCAATCAATGAGAAAAATGTCTCTGAAAGCAATTTGATTTTTCTTTGCAACAATGACACAACTGATTGGGTCGAATTTGAAGAGTGGGTATTATTCCCCCAGTGTTTCTTTGTGCTTTGATGCTATAAGTAGACTGGTTGATGGTGATGACTTTCTTCATTATGTTCATCCAATGATGAGGAAAAACTTTCCACAGAGATGTGCTCCTTTTCTTCTTTGAATTCAAACTCAAAATCTCAATTACATTTGATGAAAATTACTGACAGGCTGAACAAAATCCTGCAGCCAGATAACGTGCACGTATTTGACTTCATTATGATCTCTGGAGAGAATGAATGGAGGCGGAAACGTTAGTGTTCTGACTCGGTCAGAGCAGGGTTACTTCCTGATGGGCCTCAATATTTCTGCAGAGGCCAGGGAAGTCAGATGTGCCTCTGATCTTGCTTCGGGCATTTTTGCTTTAAATTGCATACACTTGCTATACTGTGTGTTTTGCATAATTTTGCAAACAGCTCCTTCCGTTGCAAAGCATATTAATTGTTCCTGCAGTAAAGATGCACTAGTACTGCAGTCATTTCTGAACTAATAGCTCTTTTTAAAATGTCAGTTTCACTCAGATTATATAAAGATAATCCATAAAATGATGGAGATGCTAGTTCAAGCAGTTTCTCCTTTTCTTGTTTGTCTTGCATGCAAACCTTGTCCTAACAATGCACTACATCCACACATGGACATCGGTTCTGTACCAACAGGTTCTGAATGACAGATTCATCCTGTTATTTACTCTGAACATACAAAAAATGGCCCAGCATGTGTGACAGACAAATCTATCTAAACATTATTAATTAGAAAACACAGGCAACTATTGGACAAACCACAATGTGTATGTGACTGTGTGCGGCGCATTGTCAGTTAAACTACATAAAGTGGTGTTTAATTTTGAAACGGATTACAAGAGTGAATAACAAAACTCTCTCTGGCACGCAAACAAAAGGGGCCTGTCAAATAATTCTGATTCATATCATCGGATTTTGTATTTGGTCAGCTGAGGTTTTGGCCGAGGTTTTAATGCATTCCTCCTTCATTAAGAATCTTTTGTGCATGTCTTTGTATATCTATGTATTTATAACTCGTAATCGGCTCACTATCTTCTCTGGTTCCAATTGCGTCAAAGTTATACCGGCTTGGTTTGTGCAATCAGACAAAAGAGATTAGAGATAAATAACACCGCTCAATAATGATTCAGTGAATTGGCTCCCGAAGCTTAAATTTGGACCTTCTATCTCCAAAGGGGAAAAACTTGTAACTATGCCAACAGTGAAGGGAGAGCATTATGCTTTATCCTGCTGTGTGTGTCGGACCACGATTTCTGATCAGACCAGACTTTCCAAGATAATGAAGAATGCTTTATGTTGAACTGGTCCAAAGACATCAGCCAACGGAGCAGGAAGCGAGTTTCCAGCTGTATTGCACGCTAGTAGAAATGATTCATCTTGTATTTCATTGTCTGTGAGTTGATGGCGTCAGTTTCAGAGCCTCCGAGTGAGAAACTGCAATCAGATAGGTGTTGCTGAAAACAAAGTGAGCTGTGTCAGCTCTCACAGCCCTTTCCTGACCGGATGAACAGCGAGCTCATAACATGGTAAACAACGCATGTGTGTAATGTCAGATGCAGGGCTGGCAGTTGTCGCCGCGGCTGATGAAATCATTTTTCCTGAAGGATTTTCTGCCACACACTGATGCATATTGTAATCTGAGATGTGCATGTGCATCAACACTTCAGCAAAATGCTAAAAAGGTTATCATGGAGTTCTTCAAGCAATTATAGAATAAGATTAAATAAAAATAATAAACATCTCCCAGCAAAAGTAATTATCCCAGTGTACTGTAGGTCAAGTTGGAGTGCGTGATAGAAATGTTGCTTTAGTATATTGGAATTCATGTCATTGTAATATTATTTGAGCAAAAATGTGTTTATTATCACAGCAGGAGATATGAGCAGCCGCCCCTGTGAGGTCTCCAGTCACCCTGAGCTGATTTATCACACATATCAAAGCTAATTCCACCGACTTCTGTTCTGCACGGCTCCATCTGCGCTGCTCATCGATCTGCTCTTTGTATCTCCATAAGCCAGTGTGCTGTACACTAATAGAGGAAGTATAAAGTTACTTTGTGACCTTAATAAAACCTTCACTTTCTACTTTAGTCTGCAACTGCCTTGTGACTCAAGCAGCTTAGCTGATGTAAAAGTAAACATCCCCAATCTCCTCTGGGCGGTGAAAAACTCGTCCTGCGCCCAAATCTTCATCTCCTCAGTACCAACGGGCGAAATAACGATATTTTTGGACACAATTGAATCAGATTCATTCATCACTTGCATGCGTAAATGCAGGTCATCAGTGAGCTGAATATCAACAGTGAGTCAGGCTCAGAGATGCTCGGGGCTGAAAAGAGGATGAATCACCTAAACCCACTGAGGAAGTGGGAGTTTCTCCCCATAAGTCACCACTTCAGTCACCCCGTTTTGGCTCTGTGGTGTCTCATTAAACTCTTGTCAGGTTTTATTTTTTTATGTAGCTTATCAATTCCACTCAACATTAGCTTCATGTCAACTGCACCACAGCAAGCTTTCACAAGCTAGAATTGCTTTCCCTGGTCAGAATCAACATTGGAAGAAGCTTTGAGGTCACATGTGTATAAAAGCCAAGGGAAAGATTTAAAATATTTAGTGAACAGATCATTTTGACAGAACCCCCTTTCACCATGAAAGACGGCATGGTGCTTTGACATAAAACTGCCCCGCCTCTTCTATCTCGAGAAGGTAACGGGCTGACCAAGCAGACAGGAAGAGCGATTCATGCAGCGTGTGAGTATATATTGTGAGGTTAAACTATAAAAACACGACACAAATCTCTCCCCTGGAAAGCAAACTTCTGCCTCCACAAGAGGGCCAATGACAAAGGTCATTTCATTTTGGCAATATAATTTTTCAGCTCAGTGTAAACTAGGCAACGGACAGGTTAGAAAAAAGAAAAAAAAAAATGTCTGACGTGCCTCAAGGTCTTAATATTTATTGACTTAATGGAAAATGTTGTAATTGGAAAATCCTCCACCAGGCCCTTGAACAAAGAAATAACGGCAGAACTTATTTCCTCAGTGCTCCCCTGATTCCCAAACCACAACAAAGCATTCAGGTCATATCCTCAACCGACTTTAAGGAGGACTTCTCAGTGTGGCTTCTCAATGCCAAGCCAGTGAGGCTGCTGGACTGGAGAATCAAAGTTTGATGAAGCACTTATCGGTTGTTGCAAATTATTCACCACAGTCGCAGCACGGAAGTAAAATAGTTTGCAGACGGTCTGGGGGGATGTCAGGGGACTGGATGGAGACAGGAGCTTGATGGGAGCCAGGTGGACACACTGGCAGCAGGATTCAGGTGGCCACAGCTCAACATGAACATGTTGTCTAAATATACAGTAACTAGGGATGGGCGGTATGGACTAAAAAATGTATCACGATTATTTCTGGCATTTATCCCGATAACGATAAAAATGACGATTAAAAAAAAATACCAATTCAACTCCACCTTTTTAACTATGAATCTATCTCGCTCTCAGATCCGCCATGTTTGTCATCAATGGGAATTTATCCTTCCTTCCTTCCTTCCGTCCTTCCGTCCTTCCTTCCTTCCTTCCTTCCTTCCTTCCTTCCTTCCTTCCTTCCTTCCTTCCTTCCTTCCTTCCTTCCTTCCTTCCTTCCTTCCTTCCTTCCTTCCTTCCTTCCTTCCTTCCTCCTGCTCTTTTCTTCCTTCTTCCCTTCCTCTTTTCTCCCTTCCTTCTTCCCTTCCTCTTTTCTCCCTTCCTTCTTCCCTTCCTCTTTTCTCCCTTCCTTCCTTCTTTCCTTGTTTTCTCCCTTCCTTCCTTCTTTCCTTGTTTCCTTCCTTCCTTCCTTCTTTTTTCCCTTCCTTCTTCCCTTCCTCTTTTCTCCCTTCCTTCCTCCTTTCCTCGTTTCTCCCTTCCTTCCTCCTTTCCTCGTTTCTCCCTTCCTCCTTTCCTCGTTTCTCCCTTCCTTCCTCCTTTCCTTGTTTCTCAGTTTCTCCCTTCCTTCCTTCCTTCCTTCCTTCCTTCCAAAAATCAGCTTTACACAAAAACGTAATCAACGGGAATTTATCGTTTTTACCGCGACATGACAAATTCTTATCGTGAGGAATTTTTTGACGGTATATCGTGAACGGTAAAATATCACCCATTCCTAACAGTAACTCATAAGCGATGAGAGAGAGAGAGAGAGAGAGAGAGAGAGAGAGAGAGAGAGAGAGAAGAAGGTCCACTTGTCCTTCATGGGATGAGAAGTTCAGACACATCTACTGGAAACCTCTCTGTCAGGTGTTTAAGGTTTGTCCACCTCAGTGGAGACAAGGACACACTGCAGAGATCATGTCTCTTGGCCTGGAATATGATTGGTGTCCTCTCCAGAAACGGTGGCCATTACCTCCATGACCTGAACATGCGTGCGTACGTTGATGGATGGAGGGATGGAAAGACAAACATGTCAGTGAATTTACATAATTTCCCTGATTCTAAGACTGAAGTTAAAGAAATAAAAACAGCATCAGTCCAGTTTCTGAATAGAGCATTTGAAAGCATTTCCCGCTCTGTCCAGCTGGCCTCCCTTAAGATCCAGGTCCTGGTCCAGGTTTTTTTCCCTCCTAAAGGGGAGTTTTTCTTGCTACTGTTTGGCTTAAGGTTTTTCTCCCACTAGGGGAGTTTTTACTTGCCATTTCTTATGTTATGTTTATGTAATAATTGCTCGGGGGTCATGTTCTGGTCTCTGGAAAGATCCTAGAGACAACTTCTGTTGTAATAGACGCTATATAAATAAAATTGAATTGAAAAACTTGCCATTTCCCAGATTGGCTAAATCCTTATGGAGTAAAAAATAGATTAAACTTTACCACTCTGGAACACAATAAATCCAGATGGACAATTTGAAAATATTTTGTTTCTCCATGTAAAGAAGAAGAGAAAAGGAGATAGAGAGAGAGGGAGAGAGCGACAGAGACAGAGAGAGAGAGAGAGGTAGAGGTAGAGAGAGAGAGATAGAGAGAGGAAGAAAGAGAGAGAGGGAGATAAAGAGAGAGGGAGAGAGAGATTTGTGGATTTAATCAGCTTCAGTACATAATATCATTAAAAGATTCAGGAACAATGCCACAAACCAAATATTATATGTCTGTGATGTTCAAGCCTTCAGACAGCGCTGCATTAAAAATTCAAAACCAGCACAGTTCTGTATCGGAAATCACTGCACAGGCTCAGGAACACTTCTGAAAAGCATTTATCAGGGAACACAGTTTTTTTATGCATCCACAAATCCCAGTTAAAACTTCTCCCTTAGAAGAAAAGTACAAGTCTTTCTAGACCAACACTCCGTTAAACGTCCAGTGTTTCCCTCACATCCAATCATGATGGGAAACACTGAGGAGAGATTATATGGATGTCCAGCCCAAGAGCATTTCTGAGTGTGTGTGTGTGTGTGTATGTGTGTGTGTCCTTTATGGTACCATTTTAATGAAACATGGTGGAGAAGCAAACAGGGGGACCATAAAGTGCTCTGACATTATAAAATGACACCATGATGCTTCACTTATCTAACAAAAGTATAGTTTTGGTCATTAAATTACATTTGTACTAGTAACGTGGGCTGAGTCCAGATGAAAAACTGTCCGGTGTTCTGATGACAGGTTGGATGCCTTTTTGGAAATAATTAATTGTTCTCCAAGCAAAAGGGAAGAATAGCTACCAAAGCTGTTATCAACCTAAAACAGTAACCAAAATCTGTGGTCTGTGATGGCGTGGCGTTACATCGCTGCATGAGACAGGGAACCTGCACATCGGTAAAGGCATCATTAACTCATAACTAGGGCTGGGCAATATATCGAGATTTTAATATATATCGATATATTTTCAAACACAATATGGTACCAGACAATATCGTTTATATCGATTTTAAAAAAAAAAACATATTTTTTTTACATTTTTTTTTTAGGATTTTCATATAGCTTATTTTGTGACAAATTGACTTGAATGTTTTATTTGAGATTTGCACAAATGTTTTGTTATTTGCACAACTGTCAACCTCAGTGGAAAAGTCTGCCTGTTACTGTCTACATTGTATTAATTGCACAGTGTATTTTAATTTAATTGTTATGCAGGAAAGGGATATTTGTTTTGTTTTATTCAAGAAGCATTTTTAAGGACTTCCGGTGATGGTGTGGCGAGGAGCGGCTGCTCACTGAAGAGGCAGAGACGCTTCAACTGAATTAACTTAATAATATTCGCCAAACTCATTAATATTTATACACAAAGTGGCTAAAAAGATGGACCTTATGACCAAACCTAAAAAATCTCGAGTGGGAAATACTCCTGGTCCTAAAATCAACGAAGTATTTTCGAAACAGACCCGAGCCAGCAAGGTAATTAGCAACGAAGCGAGCAGTGAAGCTGATGGTGAAGCTGACGGCGCGGCCATGGCGGGCAGGACGGCGGGAGGCAATTCGGAGATACTGGACGAAATCCGTAACATGAACCAAGGTTTGCAACTGAAAATACAGAAAGTGGGAGATGATGTGAAGACGATTAAAGACAACCTGGATTCACTGAAAGCGGACGTGGCTAAACTGGGCTTCAGAACCAGCGAGGCCGAGGGGAGGATTTCGCAGCTGGAGGATGAGAATATGCGCCTGGCCGACCTGTCGCGGAGCATGGATGGTAAGATTACACGGCTCGAGGCTCGCCTGGAATATCAGGAAAATTACAGTCGCAGAAACAACGTTCGGATCAGAGGAATACCAGAAGGCACGGAGGATGGGCGCGGAGTGATGGATTGTGTGAAAGAAGTGCTTCGGTGTCTGTTTTCAGACACTTCAGAAAACGTGGATAACATGACCGTTGAGAGGGCGCATCGGACGCCCGCAACGAGACGCACCCCACGGGATGGACTCATCACCGGCCCGCGCCACATCCTGGCGAGATTCCTACGGTTTACTGACAGAGAAAAAGTGCGACTCAGAGCCAGGGAGCTGGGAACATTTCAATGGAAAGGCACCAAAGTGGATTTCTTCCCGGATTTTACTAAGGATGTGCAAGACAAGAGGAGCAAATTCACGGAGGTCAGACGCACATGTATGAAACGGGGTCTGCAATATTCAATGCAATATCCCGCGGTGTTCTGGGTTACGGTCGGGGGAACGAGACGCCGCTTTGAGGACGCAGAGGCAGCAAAACGGTGCGTTGATAATCATCACCCGGCTGGAGAAGCGGAATAGACTGGAGCTGATGCCGACAGGACAGTGTTTTATATCTTGTAGCCCATGCTACTAAACGGGGACAATGTGAGTACAATGTTTATTTTAGTTGGGTTAAATATTTCCTGATATGGTTCGGTTTATATAAGCACATCTAACTTAGCTGCTAAAGCAGTCTTTTTGGTCTCATGCTGAGCAAGTTACTCGTTGGTACGCCCTGTTTTCATTTTTCTTCTTTTCCTTATACCTTTACAAGGCTCATATTTTACACTGGTAAACTAAGTGTTTTTCTTCTGGAAAAGTTCAGATGCTGTTTGATTTGGGCAGTTTTATTACCTTTGTGCTTTCATTGCTGGCGGAGGGGATATTAAAAGCCCTCTTTAAGAGTTCATTATTAAAATATTAAAAAACAAAAAAAAAAAAAAAAAAAAAAATTGATAAGATTTTTATTAGACCATAAGTTTGGTGATCAATATGTTTACAATGTAGTTGGAGCGTCGTTACTCGGAAGACCTCGGGACACATCATTGGGACCATGGTTTTTGTGGGGGGAGGGGGGCTGGAATCTGGGGTATATGAGGGGTTCATGGTTATTTACAAGGGGAGGGAACGCCAGTCATGTTTTGTTTTGCACTGTATAGATAATTCATGGTTTAAAGTTACTCGGTTCAGAATCCACAGGTCAGATTTTCTATCTTACATAGTTAAGTAGCCATGGGGACTAGTACGATTAAGATTTCTTCCTGGAATGTGAACGGTCTGGGCTCATTTGTAAAAAGGCGAAAGGTGTTAAGTTATCTGAAACAAAAGAACTCAGAGGTGGTGATGCTCCAAGAAACACATTTATTGGAAAAAGATACTATTAGAATTCATGACAGATGGATTGGCTGTGCCTATCATAACACTTTTAATCAAAAAAAGCGGGGGGTATCTATATTATTTTCCAAAAAAGTGAAGGTCAAGGTAGAGAAGGAATTTAGAGACAAAGAAGGGCGGTTATTGATACTACTGGTTAATTTATCAGGGCAAAATATAATTTTAGGCAATTTATATGCACCTAACGTGGAGGACCCAGACTTCTTTCTTCAACTTAAGAAATATATTTTGGACTTCGGCAACTTTCCTGTAATTATGGGTGGTGATTATAACCAAGTACTGGATGGGTTTTTGGATAGATCTGGGTCCAACATTATCAGACCATCTAGGACTCAGGACTCTATAAGGGCCTTATGTAAGGATACAGGACTGTATGATATATGGAGACTTCAAAATCCCACAGCGCGTGATTACACATTCTTTTCAAACAGACATTCTGTCTTTTCTCGGATTGATTATTTTTTGATTTCACACACCCTTATTGAAAGCACTGAAGCCTGCAGTATAGGCACGATAGCTCTGACAGATCACGCCCCTATTGACTTAGTTATCACGTTTGGAGAGGCACGAGAAAGATCTAAAGGCTGGCGGATGAATACTAGTATCCTACAGAGTGAGACATCCTGTGCAAACCTTCAAAACCACATTAAAACATTTTTTGAAATTAATAATGGAACGGCTAATCAGAGTAATGTATGGGAGGCCTTTAAGGCTTACATACGGGGGGTCTTGATACAACAAACGGCACTAATAAAAAAACAGGACAAATTAAAAATATCTAAATATGAGCTAGAACTTAAGGAGCTGGAAAAGGAATACTGGGAAAATCCTAACAATACTTGCCTAGCTAGTCTAGTTAAGGCTAAGTATGAACTAAATACTATCTTTACAAAAAAAGCAGAATATTCCTTATATAGGCTGAAACAGAAATGGTATGAGTCAGGCGACAAAGCCAGTAAATTGCTAGCTAGTAAATTGAAAACCCGAGAAGCTGCCTGCCAAATTGGGGGGATCAAAGACAAAAATGGGAAGCTTGTCACTAATCATAAAGAAATTAATAATGTGTTTAGAGAGTTTTATGAGGAACTTTACAGATCAGAGGGCCAGATGGACTTAATTAAGGCAAAAGATTTTTTCAAACGCTTAAATCTTCCTAAATTGTCAGAAGAGGACATGAGGAAGCTAGATAGCCCAATAACTCTAGAGGAGCTGACTAGAACAATCAAGATGCTGCCTAGTGGGAAGACCCCAGGTATTGACGGCATACCTAGTGAATTCTATAAGAAATTTGCGGAGGAACTTGCCCCTGAGATTTTAAAAACATTCAATGCTGCTATTGACACAGGGCTACTCCCACCCTCAATGACAGAGTCAATAATAACCCTGATATTGAAAAAAGGAAAAGACCCTTTAGAATGTGGGAGTTATCGGCCCATTAGTCTCCTGTGCTGTGATGCCAAGTTATTTACAAAGCTTTTCGCAATGAGAGTGAATAATATAATAAGGACAATTATACATCCGGACCAGGTGGGGTTTGTGAAAGGCAGGACCTCTTCAGACAGCCTCAGACGCCTCCTGCATTTAATTTGGAAGTCCAAAGACATGGACACCCCAATAGCTGCGTTGTCTCTGGACGCGGACAAAGCGTTTGATCGCGTTAGTTGGAGTTATTTAATTTTTACCTTAAAAGAATTTGGATTTGGACCTATGTTTCAAGATATCATAAAGCTTATATACAGTCAACCTAAATCTATGGTAACAACCAATGGTCTGAGGTCGACTGCTTTCTCCCCCGGACGTGGGACTAAGCAGGGAGACCCACTCTCACCGCTATTGTTCATTATTGCACTGGAGCCCTTAGCAGAGGCTATAAGACTAAATGAATCAGTGAGGGGTGTCACAATGGGTGGCCGGGAAAACAAAATGTTAATTTTTGCAGATGATATTCTGGTTCTGATGTCGGACCCGCAGAGATCTGTACCCCCAATGCTGGATCTGGTCAACTCTTTTTCGGAAATATCGGGGTATAAAATAAATTGGGCTAAATCTGAGGTGATGCCCCTGTCGAAGCATTGTTATAGAAGCAATTTTCAAAATTGGAAATTTCAGTGGGTGCCAAAAAATCTGAAATATTTAGGCATACTTTTAAACCCCGGACTTGAAAATATTATATCTGATAATTTTGACCCAGTATTGTATAAGATAGAACTCCTCCTCAAGGGATGGGATAAATTGCAGATTTCATTATGGGGGAGAATCCAAGTTATAAAAATGGTGGTAGCTCCCAAACTGAACTATCTTTTAAACATGCTACCCCTGAGCGTGCCAGTGACTACATTCCAGACAATAGATAAGATGTTCAGTCAGTTTATTTGGGCAGGTAAAAAGGCTAGGATGAAGTTATCAAGACTACACGTGAAGATAGAACATGGGGGGCTAAGACTTCCGAATATGAAGCTCTACCAGGAAGCATTCTTAGGGGCTCAGATAGTCTCCCTTTTCTCGTGTAGGGAGGACAGACCTCTGTGGGTAGACTTGGAGGAAGAAGTGAACGCCCCATTCAGAGCAACAGATTACCTAAGTCAGGATCTGAAGACTGATAGTCAGAACCCAATAATCTCTCATACTAGGAATACCTGGCATCGCATGCACAGAAGGGAGGGAGCATCCCCTTTCTTGATAGAGTCGGCCTCGATATGGAATAATCCAAAATTGAGAATAGGAGGGAAGATGTTCTTTTGGAAAGAGTGGCATAGGAAGGGGGTTGAGCACATCGGAGATCTTTACCATAATAATGCACTGAGAACATTTGAAGAATTAAGAGAACTTTATGATTTACAAAGGAAAGATTTCTGGAGATTTCTACAACTTAGAGACTGTCTATCTAAAGTAGGCCCTATGGACACCAGGCTGCCTACTCAGTCTTCCATGTGGTCTAAATTGAAGTTGCTGAGTACCCTTCCACACCTGGCAGGTCAAATATATAACTACCTCACGGATGGACTTAATAACGCTATCATGGGCCTAAAAGCTGCGTGGGAAAGGGATTTGGGGATCACATATGAGGATGATGAGTGGCACAAACTGGTGAAGGAGATGCTTACACCAATGAGGGACGCCAGGTCTAAACTGGTTCAATTCAAGATATTTAACAGACTCTATTGGACACCTGTGAGAAAGCATAAGGCAGGACTGAGTCTTTCCAACATCTGCTGGCGATGCCATACGGCACAAGGGGATATCACCCATATGTTCTTTGACTGTCCTAATCTAGCTATTTATTGGCATAGGGTCATGAAAAAGATCAATGATAGCCTGAACACCGATGTCACTCTCACACCCGCGCTTTGTCTCCTGAATAGCCTAAAAGAAAATATGAGAATAGTCGGGAAAAAAGCACAATGGCTTAAGGTTGCACTCACTACAGCTAAGAGGGTTATACTGAGACACTGGGCGGGGGGTAACGACCCTACTTACTCAGAATGGTTCACAGCTCTGTCAGAAACTGCATCATACGAACGTCTGATATATAAAATAAATGGCAAATTAGACACTTATAATGAAATCTGGGACCCATTTCTAACACAGATCACGGATCAGGGAAATGTAAACTAACATAAAAATGACTGATGAGCAGGGCTCCAGAGTGCGACCTAATAGGTCGCATATGCGACCTAATTTATTAAGGTGCGAGTTAAAATTTAATGAGGTCGCTCCGGTGCGACCTATAGAGGACTAGTGGAAAAAAAAAACATTTTATTTTTTTTTCACTGGGCTGTGTTAGTGCATTAATGGAGTGGTTGATAATACAATTTTACTTTCTGGCTCATTCCTGCGAGTCCTATTTCTCCTCTCTCTGTCTGACTGCACCTGGTACGGTCTGCGCACGTTACGTGCACAGCAGTGCACGCGCGGGTACACGCAGCGCGCTCAAAAAGGTAAACAAAGCAGATGCAGGATGAAGCGGTCTATAGTCGATTATTTTAAGAAAAAAATGTGCCAGAGGCAACAAACGAGGCTGGTGGTGGTGGTGGAGGAGAAGGGTTAGCAGAGGGAGCGACAAGAATGGATTCTTCTTCTGATGAAGAGAGTGACAGGTTGGTGAAAGAAGCGGGGGAGAGTGGGGAGCAGGCTCGCCACCCGTCCCTTGAAATACGGAATTGTTTGGTAATTGGGAATTAAAAGTTGCGTTCCGTATTGAACCAATAAGGAACCCTTTTGCGCTCCGTTGCCTAGTTAAGCCTAAATTATGGTTCCGCGTTAAATCGACGCAGAGCCTACGCCGTAGAGTACGCGGCGACGCGCAACGTACGGCGTAGGTTCTGCGTTGGTCTGACGCGGAACCATAAATCAGCCTTTACCTCTCACTGCTGCTCACTGCACCGACACACGCGACTTTATACCAAAAAAAAGTCAAGTCAAGATGTCTCCAGACTCCAGACACCCCACCTCGTCCTAAAAGAGGAAACAGAGGTCTCCCAGAGGTGTGTCAGACAGCATGCTGCAGGGGACCCTCCACAAACGTAATATAACATCCCAGAGGAGCCAGGCTCCTGTTGCACAGTTCCTCATACCTGAAACATCCCTGAGCCTGATATGGTGTGATATGGGACATTTATTATGCTCTTATTTATTGGTCATAATATACAGGTGAAGGTCGGAAAATTAGAATATATTGCTAAACTTAATTAGTTTCAGTAAATTCAACTAAAGGTGAAACAAATATATTATTTCCCACTACATGCAAAGTGAGATATTTCAAGCCTTTATTTGTTATAATTTTGATGATTATGGCCCACAGCTTATGAAAACCCCAAATAAAAAATCTCAAAAAATTTGAATATTTCATGAAATCAATAAAGAATTAAATAATCAAAATTATAACAAATAGTTCAGTGGAGCTCAGGAAGTGAGCTCCTCATCACTGAACTTTGAGCACACCTGTTCGGAGTTCCACACCACAGTTCTGAAAGACAAGGAGCTGCTTGTCTTTTGTCATTTTGTCATTTAATTTAGGTGCGGTTCTGTTTAACTGCCCAATGCAGGCAGACTGTTTAATTTACGATGACCATGCTCAGGTTCAGGCTGTCTGTACAGTCATGAAAGTTCAATGCTATTACAGCATTTAGTTTTTTCATATAAAATATATACATTTCTATGCATTTTAGACGTTTTGGGGATGTCCCTTTTTTTTTTTTAGCGCTCGCGAAAATCGCTGAAATCGGGACGTTCCTTATTTTCTATTTCTGAAAGGTGGCAACCCTAGTGGGGAGAAGAAAAAAAAGTACAGCATTCAACAACAATGGCTGGCACAGTTCCCGTGGTTAAGATACGAGGGAGGAATGTAACTAATGTTAATTGAGGGAACCTTATTGTAGTGTTTCTAAATATGTTACGTGCAATGAAAAATATGGTGCTACCTAATTTGTTTTGGTGCTACTAAATGAAAAGCTAGGTAGCACCAGTGCTACCTGTGAAAAAGTTAGTCTGGAGCCCTGCTGATGAGGATTCAGAAACAAAGTCTACAGTGCACCATGTTCGACTGGCGGGGCGGGGATAGGGTCAGGGGATGGGAGAAAAAAAAAAAAAAAAAAATTCCTTCCAGATCAAACATTCACTGGGTTAGTTTTTCACGTCTTCATGTATGTAAAGCAGGCATATGTTATATGTACTTCTAGGTATAGAATTTTATGTATAGTCATTAGTTAATTTTGATCTTTTAGTATTATTTCACTTTTTCTGTGTCTTCAGTTTCTATCATCAATGTCAACCTTTGGTGAATTCAGCTGTATCTGCTATTTTTTTTATTTTTATTTATTTATTTTTTTTTAACTTATTTTCATATACCTCTTTATTTGCATATTTTTGCTGCTCTGATTATGCACCTGTGGATGCATTGGACTGTCGTGATGAATGTCTGTGAAGGAAACAATAAAAAGCATAATTGAAAAAAAAAAAAAGAAGCATTTTTATTCTATATATGCAGGCAGTTTATTTTTATTTCATTTGTTTTATACATTTTGATATTGTGCAGACCTCTGTTAATAAAGGAACCTGTGTGACATTTGGCACGAGGCTTTGTATTAAAACTGACTGTTTTTATAAGGGTTTGCCTCAGAAAAAAATTAAGCTAACAGAGATGCTATGCTATAATGCTTTGGGGGAAATCCCAATTAAGGCACAGAAAAAATATCGAGATATATATCGAGTATCGCCATTTAGCTAGAAAATATCGAGATATGAATTTTGGTCCATATCGCCCAGCCCTACTCATAACA
Organism: Cololabis saira; assembly: GCF_033807715.1. Taxonomy (NCBI): domain Eukaryota; kingdom Metazoa; phylum Chordata; class Actinopteri; order Beloniformes; family Belonidae; genus Cololabis; species Cololabis saira. The sequence goes on from NC_084603.1 coordinate 33,273,789, forward strand.
ATAAATTACAATAAATGGAGCAACATATGCAGCTATCCAGACAGAGTTTTTTTTTTTTACTCCTCAGCTCCCAGTGATGTTGTTAAAAGAACAGGTGATGGAACAAACTGTATTTTAAGTCATTACACCAGTTTCCTGCTTTTTAGACATAGTTTCATCATTTCAAGACCAAAATGTTGGTCGACTATTAACACTATTATTGTTTCAGTGTTGCAATTGCTGAACTATAGACAACCAACTGTAATGTCGCAATTATGAGCAAACAAAGTTGTAGAGGAAAACTGTAGATGCACCATGATGGCAATTAATTTTGTCAGGAAAAAAGCAAGAGAGAGCACTTTTTCTTTAACAAGGTCTAACCCCTGAAACCACAACAGCACAGATAAAAACAGTGGACAAATGAGAAGACCCCAGTGTGTGAGGAAAAAGTCAACAAGTCAACAAGATTTTGGCTCCAAACAGCTTCCACACAAACGCATTAAGGAGTCACAAATCTAAGAGTACCCAGCAGGGTATTTTTAGAAACTTAAGACGGCACACCCCTAAAACCAGATTATTTTAGGTTTTCAATTAGCAGTTACGTTGCAGAGATGAAAAAACTAGTCTAGGATATGAGACATGCCTGAAGAGTTGAAAAGTAGAATTGAGGGAGCACAAACCGGTGCAGTTTGCAATTAAGTGTGAATATTAGATGTCTGATTACAAAATAATCAGATTCAAATCTTTACAGATACAAAAACATTTTAGTTTTGTGTTGTTGTAATAGATATAAGGTCAATATAAATGAAGGGCAAAGCTCAGAACTAGTTGAACTCATAATGCCATGTTGAAGTGTGTGTGTGTGTGTGTGTGTGTGTGTGTGTGTGTGTGTGTGTGTGTGTGTGTGTGTGTGTGTGTGTGTGTGTGTGTGACCGTCTGAGTATGATTAAAATAAGCAGTGTGTGTGTGTGTTCATAAAGTTTGAGGCCGGGAGTCGGCCATTATTACCACCATATATGCGTGTTGACCTTGACATGACAGCTTGGCTGCATCCATAATGTTCACTATCATTCCCTCCGCCTAGAACTTCTTTTTTTCCCTCCTCTCCAGATCTCTTGACACAATTTCCTTCTTCCACTACCAACAGACACAGTCCAACATGCATCCTCATCACTCCTCCCTTCCTTTTAATGATGGCTAACGGTTGCCAAGCAGGGCTTCAGTAAAGCCTGACATCTCCTGACAGCACTGGACCCAAGGCCAGTCTGGGTGGAGCTGGAGGAGGGGAACAACTCCAAACCTCCAGCAAAGTACTACGGGGATGGAATCCTGAAATAGTCTAGCTACTTCGCTTGGCCAGACACAAACAGCCCTGCAGTAAACACTAAAAAATGATCCATTATTGGTGATGTTTCTGTTGCACACCTTTATCTTTTTATAGCCAGGAGTGTTTGCACTTACAAACTCAAGCGTGCTTGCATTCTTATTCATGTTCACATTCGGATGGAATGAGAAGCATATTATGTGCAGATTAAGTTAGATTGATTTGAAATTAAAAAAAAAAAGTCTGTTAAATTAAATCAAGACACAGCAAATTATTTCAGCATTCATCCTATCTTTCAGCTGGTATTATCAATGGCTGAGGCCTGTAGCTCTACGTCCTTCATTAGCGGATTCAGTTTTCACAAATCACATGGAGCACAAATTATTTATGACTCAGCACAATGAGTCACATTTCATATTTTATTTCTGTTTTCACTCGAAAGCAATTAGAAGACTTTTTCATGTTACATTATCATTTTGCTTGAAGCAATGTTTGTTTTATGACGTCTATCTCTCGCAGTCTTTCATCACTGTTGTTGGCATGAACCACCCAAAGCAACTTTGGACCCCTTACCCATTCATACTGCTACATACATGGTAGGTTAACGTTATACAAAGTTGTGGCAAGTTATGAAACGGAAAGAAGTACAAAATGACATTTTTTCCAAATGGGATGAGACACTGCAAGAGATAGTCAACATTTCCTAAAAGGAATCAAATATTAGTTTAAGTGAAAATGAGGCCATTTACCTTTGGAATATAATTTCCACTTATTACTATACTTAGTACTTTTTATGTTTTTCAAGAACTACGGATGGAAATTAGCTTGTGGCTAACTCTGGTGCAGCCATCTTTTTAATGTACCTGCACATTGTCCTTTAAATAAATAAATAAATAAATACATAAATATTCAGTATAATTTTTAGATGTTATTAGTATCAATAACAGCAGTGATTATAATATTATCATTATCCTAAGACGCTCACACTCACCAACCTTTTCCTCATAGTGGTTTATGGATTTCAAATACTCAGCTAAACTTCGGCATTTTTGGTTTGTGGTTAAAAACAATGTCAAGCGGTTAACAGCAGTGTTTCAGCAAAAGTGAAAGACGCAAAAGCAGTGAATAAAAGAAATAAAACAGAATTTAGCAACGGTTTCACACCAGTTGCATTTTACAGCACAAACACATCCATGCTACCATGTGGAAAGGTACTGCATAGCCACAAGAAAGTCTCTGTATAGCACAAACAATAAAGAGGAAAGAGACAGAGATATACCTAACCACCTGCGTTTATAGAAGTTACACCCATCTGCAGTCTTTGGAAAGCGTTTGCAGACCTACTCCCTGGTTAGATGAAAAAGTCTGAACAATGATAGGAAACATTGCAAACAGAAGATTTAGCTTCTTCAGAGAAATCAGCAACAATGAGAGGGATTGCATCTGCTGAATATTTTTTTTAAAGCATGTTTGTAATTCATTTGAATGCAGCAGCACTTCCCCCAGTGACGTCTGGCTTTTCAGGTTGTAATTATAACAGCTGATATAACAGCTTTAGTTTTTTTATTTCTCCTATGTGATGTTGTAATGTCTCTCTAAAGCACTTTGAACCTTGTTGCTGAATTATAAATAAACTTGCCTGGCCTTGATAATTAAGAAAAACAGACGGCCTAAAAAGAACTTTTAGTTTTTAGTTGAATGTCAATGCGATCATTATTGCAGGGAGTGACTGTGACAGTGACCTTGATCGTGCAGGTTTCACTCTATACAGAAAGGGAGGACATCAAATATCCATGAAGACTCAAGGAGCTCCACGAGGGAGAGCTGGAATATGCACTGGGATTGTGTACGATATCGGTCCCTGAAGCATGCCAGCAGAGGTCCTTCTCTAAAGAATATTGCATGTTTATTACCATGTGGAGGGCTGCTTCTTGTTAGTCGGAGAGGGAGGCAGACATGTCTGGGCTCAGGGCACCGCTGCCTTTTCAGAGTGAAGTGCACTACAGTGAATACACACATCAGCAGGCTGGTATCGCTCCTGGGTAGCACTGGGACTCCAGATCTGCTTAATATTGCAGGCACGGCTTGTCTTCAGTTATTCTGTCTTTTCTACCTCCCTCTGTTGCTTTCCAGTCCCTGTCCCTCTTTCTAGGCTTCTCTGTCTCATTTTCACAGCAAGTCTTTATGTAAATATATATTTTACTTGGCATATTTTGCGCCTCATAGATGCTGTAATTCCCTGCTGTCCCAGAGTTTTGTCAATGGGGGAAGATGTCCCAAAGGTAAGCATGGTAAATTACACTGCCTTTGTGGCCATCTGTATATTCAGTCAGTAGTTCTTTGCTGGGTCTACCGCTCACATTGATTCAGAGTTCTAGATCCTGCAGGAAGAGGCAACACAACTGTGAGGTTAGGAGGGAAAGGATGGTTCGTTTGCATGCATCTGCATCCTATTAACACATCAAACCTGCTGACTTGAAAGGGATGCCTTAATTAGGAACACCACCGAATTATTGTATCTCTCTTCCTCACTCCTTTGCCCGTCTTGTCCTCTCACCGTCTCCTCTCAGTCTGCTTCATTGCCATATTCAGTTACAGTGCTGTACTTGTGCATCATTAAAGAGCTTAATGCTGCGATATTCTTCCAGCTTTGATGTGTCAAACTCTTCCAGTAACCCCAACTCGCTCTCTCACCTTCTGTGTCTTTCTGCCACTCACTCGCTTTTGTCTTTCACAGATATCTCCTTGTTTGACAGTTCAGCAAAGCTCCTCAGTGACAGACCATACATTTACAGCTTCTGTGTTTGTGTGTTTTATGTTTAAACACACTTACAACATGTTTATAAAATGGCAGCTCCTCACAGGAGCCAAAGGGGGACATGCTTTGTATGAAAGTGAAGAAGAAGAAGAAGAAGAAGGAAAAAAAAAAGGTTCTATATGATGCTCTGCTAGCCAAATTTAATTTGATACGTTTTGTAATATTGCTATTTTTCTCAGGTTATCAGTAAGTATCAGTATCTAGTCAACAGCCAATGCCATGAAAATGCAGCTCATTTTCAGTCATAAGGGGAAAGATTAGGAAGACGGGAAAGAGCATGTCACTGCATGTGCCAACTGACTACTGAGCCAAAAACTCCAACATGATATAATCCTGCTACTTAGGTTAATCTGAAAAGATGTCATTCAGTGAGTCACTCAAATTAAAACACTGAAGCTGGTGGTTTACACTTGAAAACCTAATTTTCAAGTGAGAGTCTTGACTCCACCCCCTAAAACTGTCTGGCATAAAGACATGGTTGAAAAATGTGCTTTTCTACTATTTCGCTGTGATAGTTTGACAAAAGCGTGTTACAGACAGAGTTTCTCTTAAGACCTCAGGAAACTTTACCAACTTTTGAAAAAGTGGGCACAACACATCTCCATTAGGAATGAAAAAAAAAAAATCTGAAGTGAAACTACAGGTGCAGAACTGCCTCAACATGCGTGGAAATTGAAGCTCTGCAGTCTTTGGAAATGGTTTGTTGGCTTTGTATTTGCATTTGCTTTTGTCATGCTCAAACCCCTGAAACTGATGCCAGGTATTCTCAAAGAACATCAACTGAGAGGTTATTCTCTTGTTTCTCTCTACACAACTGACCGTGTTTGTAAAAAAAAAAGATTGATTAAGCCGGAACAATTCTTCTGGAGTCAGTTTAACAGGTACAAAGAGAAAAGAAAAGTGCACTTCTTCAGCAACTAAATCACATTGTTACTTGTTTTTTACATCAGCTACTTGTGCCTTTATTAACGATGGTACCTTAGCAAATGCGACCAGATAAACATGTTGAGTCTGTGGATCAGAAATGTGCACGTGTGGATTTGAACACTTCTTAGGGCCTGTTTTCATCTGACTGAGCTTGCAGTAATATAGATCCTGTCACAAGATGCACATATAAGTACTGTAGCCCCTCAACTACGCCTTAATCGCTCGGGATGAGCTGACTGCGTTGGTGACCAAAAGTAATATGTTTCTGTATTTCTGCATACTGATTTATAATTAATTGCATCTTGGCTGCCATTCAAGTCACATGCACACACCCGGAATTGTTCACACTAAAACAGATGAATATTTAGCTTTATAGTTACACTTTTTACCAGTCCAACAAGTTAAACCTCACTGACTTGAAACCCATAATAATACAACCAAAAAAGCTTCTTTATTTTAAACTTAAATTGTTTCTGTAAAATGAAACACAATGGGATGGTGAAGAAATGAAGAGTGAGCTAATTTAAACAGTAGACAGTATGATGGCGCAGAACATGTCCTTAAACGATGTGCCTAAAAAAAAAGAGTATTTTGGTGTTGTGATACAGTAACATATCAGATATGGTTGGTTCAAAGAAAACCTAATTCCAGCAGTCAAACATCTAAGGACAGTTGAAGCACAAAAAATAATTAGTTTGTCTGTTTATCATTACCAGTGTTTAATTTGATGGTTTAAACTTCCAATGTCTGTCTGCAGATCTTAGTTGTCCATGTTCTACTGATGGTTTGTATGGATTCACCTGCTGAACATGACGAAACTGTGAAATGCATCAACAACAAATCCTGGTCACAGTTTTGACAAATATATTTACATTCATTTTACAAATTAGCATGTTTACAATGTTATATTTGCCATTAAGAGATTTAATACACACCCACACACAACATATGTATGTTTGCAAAGGAGCTTTAATTGGGTTCTTGGTGCTGTTTAGCAAACTGAGTGAGCAAATGCAATTGCATAATTAAACTTGTTAAATTTAGCTACCGGTAATCAAAACTAACAAAGTCGCACAGGTCCAAGTGAAGGTAAGGGGTTGGCGTGCCTATGACCATTACACAGCTTCTACAATCACATTTACTGAAAATGATCATATGTTTGCCTTTGCTTGAGGTGCATAGCACCAAAGCAGTGAGCTGGTTCTTAAAACATCATTTGGCCAACATTGGCCAAGTTAGTCTCCCAGAAAGAGAATAAGATGAGCAGAGTTTCTTAACACTACATTATGCAGTTGAAGTTGTTATTAGAAGTGCATGCTTCTTTCAGAGAAAGCAACGTGTATCTTTGCTTTGTGACCAAGGTGACAGATCCCATCCAAGGTGATAGTGACAATACCAGGGCTTCTCGGACAAAACACACAAAAACAAGAAAATTCTCAAACAATGCAAGTTTCAAAGCACACCAAAGCAAACCTGGCCTGAAACAATAGGTCTTCATGGCCAAATCTAACCACCACATGAACATACATGCAACTTTCAAGGTTTCTTCAAAATGAAGTATAGCCAAGAAATGCAGCTCAGTTGACTGAGCAGGCCCATCATGTACAGGGGCTAATCAACCTTGTGCAGGCGGTGCAGGTTAGAATACTATCTGTGGCTTTTTACTGTTTATTTGTTCTCTTCCTATCCTACACAACAGTCCCTTTATACAGCAACTTTGCTTTTAAAAGTAGGTCCAGACCCTGCAGATCGGACAGAGTTTGGTAGGTTGTTCCACCATCGGGGAACAATGGAGGAGAAGAGTCTACTGATTTCATGCCACGTTGTGGTGGAAGAACCAGGCATCTTTCTGGCTGAGCAGAGCTGTGGAGAGGGAGTAGCTCTGGATGAAGGAGTGAAGGTAGAGGGAGTGTAGCTCTGGATGAAGGAGTGAAGTTAGAGGGAGTGTAACTCTGGATGAAGGAGTGAAGGTAGAGGGAGAGTAGCTCTGGATGAAGGAGTGAAGGTAGAGGGAGTGTAGCTCTGGATGAAGGAGTGAAGGTAGGCCGGAGCTGTTTGGGTAATTGTTTGGTAGCCAGAATCAGAGCCTTGAACTTGATGCTGCAACTGGAAGCCAGTGCAGGGAGATTAGTAGTGGAGTGACATGAGCTCTCTTGGGTTGGTTGAAGACCAGACATGCTGCTGCATTCTGGATCATCTACAGAAGTTTAACTGAGCACGCAGGGAGGCCGACCAACAAGGAATTACAGTAGTCAATCCGTGACATGACCAGAACCAAGAGCTGTGTTGTACGTTCTGTCAGGAAGGGTCTGATTTTCCTGATGTTGTAAAGAGTCGGCAAGACCATGAAACCGCGGCAACACGGTCCTTAAAGGTCAGCTGGCTGTCTAATATGACACCAAGATTCCTACCAGAGAACGTGGGCACAAGTGTGATTGAATCCAACTGCACGCTTATCTGAGGAGGTAATTAATTCACCTAGTGGGATGGTGTAAAGTGAAAAGAGGGCCAAGCACTGATCTGATGGCACTCCTGTTGCAAGCTCATGCGATCTGGACACGCATCCTTGCCATAACACTCTGAAGGATCTTCCTGCAATGTAAGACATGAGCCACAAGAGGACAGATCCTGAAATGCCAAGCATTGAGAGTGTAGAGAGGAGGATGTGGGTGTTGACCGTGTCAAAGACAGCAGACAGGTCAAGCAGTATGAGGACTGAGGATAAACCAGCAGATCTGGCAGCCCGTAGTGACTCAGTAACTGATAGGAGAGCAGTTTAGGTAAGTAAAATGCTCTGCAGGATGTCAGTAGGAACAGGATCAAGAGGACAGGTCGTTGGTTTTGAGCTGACAAGAGGTTTAGAGACTTTGTCCTCATTTAGAGACCGGAAAGAGCAGAGAGAGGCACCAGTAGCAGGTTGGTGTGGGCTGAAATGGACAGACTCAGAGAATTGATTACTGATGGTAGTTTTCAGTAAAGTAGCACTTAGATCTTTGGCTTAATGATCCCATACCTACGATGTCAGATCCAGTCACGGCACAGTCTCATCATGTCCTTTCCGCTCCAACTCTCAAGTATACTTAAGGAGTTCTATGAAGTTGACGAAAGTTCCTGTGGTGTTGTCACAAAAGAGAGGGTGAACTTTCTCCAGTAGTAATAAAAAAAGTTCACAACAGCTTCCAGTTGTCTAAAAGCACCTTAGTCATTTAAAAAATAACAAAAAACAATCTTTATTACACTATACGTCAGTGCTGTTTGCCATGCAATGCATTAATCCAAATCAGAAATGAGGGAAAACAAGCAAGTTTATGTTTTGATTTCAATTCATGTACAAAATGGAGCTTGATAGAGGCTGAACTGCCTTTTACTGCCTTTATACAACTCCATGACTGAGCTGCCAAGAGATCATCAAGCCTTCATTGTGCGCTAATTAAATCAGCCCACAGTGACGCGCTGATGTTCAGACCACCGCTGCTCACACTCTTGTCTCATCCCAGTCAACATGTTTCTAAAAGCAAAAACAATGCTCTAATTGGTGGATTGCTGGTCTATATTTGTCTCGTCTATGCTCAGCTCCTGCTCCAGCTGTTGTTCTTCGATGCCAGGCACACCGAGTACTCCGCTGTGCGATTTGGAGGATACACTCGCTAAAGATCGGCGCCTTCCAGTCACAATAAACGTCCTCTTATCCATTTAATTCTTTCCCACCTCGAAAGCATGCCATGGCATCAGCCTTGTTTATTACTGTCAGAGAGTCACCAGTAAAACTCCCACTGGCATGCCATCATTATTGCACAGATGGCGATGAGGGTTCACAGTAAATCGACTAAGTAAGAAGGGAAAGAAAGAAACAGAGTAAGTGAGGACAGAACAGGAAGAAACTGACTGAGAAAAATGCTATTTTCCTTTTGGATAACAACCAAATGGCTCAATGAGTTCTATCAATAGCATAGATTTTACACATAATGACAGCATATATTTGCATTGCTCTGTTTACACACACACACACACACACACACACACACACACACACACACACACACACACACACACACACACACACACACACACACACACACACACACACACACACACACACACACACACGTCTGTGGCACTCTGTATGGGGAATTTCAGCACATCTTTCCCCAAGAGGCTCTCTCCTGTCAAGGTAAATCCCTGCTGTCAGAAACAATCCTTCACAGAGCCGTGTGACCCCTCCGTACACTCCTTGACTCTTGCCAAGCTTTCTGATGGAATGGTTGGATTTCTTAGGATGACACTCACATGTGTGTGGGAGGTCAGATATGTTCTTCAAAATGTCTCGTAGAAGGACTTCAGGAAGTTGGAAACCATTATTTCCCAACTCAGGGAGAACTACTTTGGTCAGTTCAACACAGTACAATTAAAGTTTCATGAGCGTGAAGTGTATTCTGGAGTCAGTAAATATTGAGTTTTGCATTTCTATAAATATTTATGTATAAAAAGCAAGTATGAACTTAAAAGGCTTAAGCGTTCCAACCAAAGACATGCTTACTGGAACAGAAAAGTGTCTAAAATGAGCATACTTGATGAATGCAGCGCTATATATTATTATTATCCCAGAAGATGATGCACAGAGGATTCAGGGAGCCACTTACAAATTCATGATGGTTTATAACTCTGAAAAGATCTGAAAAAAACACACATAAAAGTATTTAACCTTTAGAAAAACAGCAAATTTTATATATGATTGTTCACACATTTTGGTGCTCATTTATCCTGTGCCACTTATGAAAATAGTGTAGCATTGCAGTTAAAAGAGACATATTTCTTTCTACAGTATAAAATCATAATAGTTTGTAGGAATGCATCGACTGAGTCACTCATTTTCAAATGCATCAAGTTCCTTATCTTTTACTAGTTTACTGGCAGTCTAAAAGCAGGGATCCCTTCAATGTCATGTATGTTTCCTGTTAATGATCTTGCATCATACATGCCTCAGGTAGCATTGTGTATTCCCCTGTGAAGCCAGTCCCAGCACCTGTGAGAGTCGGCCGGTCTGCCAGCCCGGCTCTCCAGCTGAACACTTAGAGCCTTGAGGTCACCGAGGACAGACAAGGCTGGATGAGGAGGATTGTGAGGAATGAAAGGGCGATTACGCTCCAGAAAGAAATGGCTCGTCTGCTGCATAACTGTCCCCCTCCTCCAGGAGATTGTTCGTTGCCTATTGGCAGAAAATACAGGAATGCTTGGCAAGTGACTGATATACAATGATTCCTTTTGTCAGCTTTGGTGATGACTTAGTTTGAAATGGTATTTTTCTTTTTAACATCTTTCTGCTACTTTTATTCAATTTTTTTAACCTGACCTCGGATTGCTCACAGCTGTTAGAGATGGACATGAAGCTTTGCAATGATACATCTCATACCATGAGATCTGGGAAAACATTGGGAAGACATTTCCTTTTGAAAAAAGACCCAACAAAAGTTGCAGTTTTTGTGAGTTATATACTGTACCACATGTCATGTGAAAAAACAAGTACAATCTTCAGAACTCAGGTTTTACATTTCAAATCCTTACCAGGCCTAGCATTCTGGCAAATGCAACCTCTGAACAAAAAAAAAAACAACTACAAAGCACATTGGGCAAAATGCAGAAGTGGTGGGTGTAAAATCACCCTTCTTTTCTTCCAATCTGGTGCTGCTAATTAAATGCACTTTATTGATTCATCATTAGCAAGTACTGTATGAGCACCTATGTAAATGTAAAAGTAGTAAAAGTTTGTCGGTCTGGAGGATTCAGGTGTTTTCACACTATGCCAAGGAGGAAAGACATCAGCAATAATCTTACATATGACACTGTTGTTGTCCATTAATCGGGTGAGTTTTACAAGGCCTTTTCCAAACATTTTGGAGTCCAGTGTTCCACTGTGAAAAAATATTCACTGGTGGAAAACATTACCGTATTTTCGCGACCATAAGGCGCACATAATTTTTTATTTATTTATTTTTTTAAATGTGCCGGCGCCTTATGAAACAGTGCGCCGTGTCTATTACCTGAATTACGGTAATGTAAGGCCGGCCACCATGAGAACGGTAAAAAGAGAAGGGGGCGGGTGAAGCCCCTGTGAGTTGCGGACATGAATGAGACCATTCACTGAGCTGTTTAATGCGGAAACAGAAGATGAAGACTTTGAAGGATTTGCTTGATGTGTAAAGTGAAATAAAATACAATCAAACTAAGTTTTGCTCCCGCTCTATTTTTAAATAAGCACACTTGTGTGTGTGTTCTGCAGCGCGTGTGTGTTTTGCATGTCGGGAACCGGGGATGCTCCCGCCGTGGGGTTGCGGGGCCAGCTGAAATGCCGGCTGAAATGCCGGTGGTCTTTCCCCGGGAGCCTCTGCTACCAGTCCAGGCGGGTTCCTCCGGTCCCGGCCGGTCAGAACCGGTCACATTCCCCGGTTGAAGCCGCCGTGATGCGCGCTGCTCCTCCCGACTTCCTGGTTCCCAATGCGGGGCCAGCGCGCCGCATCCCCGGGGCAGATCCGGCTGAAATGCCGGTGGTCTTTCCCCGGGAGCCTCTGCTACCAGTCCCGGGTCAGAGCCCCGTCATTCCCCGGTGGGTTGGACCGGGATCCGCTGCTCAGAACCTCCGTTAGGAACCCCGGATCCTCCGCCGTGGGGATGCGGGGCGGCGACGCAGCGATCTCGGGCTAAATGTTCCTGGTTCCCGGCTGCTTTGGGAGCTGGGATTTCTGGACTCCGTCCCAGGTCTGATCAGATTCACCCTCCGAGATTTTCAGCGATATCTGTCGGTTACAAACCCCGGTACCGGATCCCCGACATGCGCGTGTTTCGCGGCACGAAAGACGGGACCCGCGCCGGGGAGAGACGGGACCAGCGCAGTGGAGATCCACACAACGGGTATTAAAAGTCGTCATTTATGTTGTGCTTGCCTGCCAAGCTGATGGACAGAAACGCCTATGGTGATTTTTAAAAGAAAAACTTTGCATAAGACGTTTCCAGCCGGAGTCATTATAAAAGCGAATGAAAAGGGGTGGCTGGATGAAGGGATGATGATCAAGTGGCTGAGACAGGTCTATGTGCGGCGACCCAGTGTTTTTTTTTCACACATCATGCTTGGGCTAACGTGTCTGCTGGGACTGTTGTTCGGGCTTTTGCAAAAGCCGGCATTTCCGAGGGGCCGCACGGCACAGAAAGTGACTGACACCGAGGAAATTCGGACTGGCGCAGCTGAATTAGCGGAGCTCTTTAATGCAGAAACAGAGGATGAGGACTTTGAAGGGTTTGATTAATGTAAAAACTGAAATAAAGTACAATCAAACTAAGTTTTGCTCCCGCTCTATTTTTAAATAAGCACACTTGTGTGCTTGTGTGTGTGTTCTGCAGCGCGCGTGTGTGTTTTGCCGCACTCGTGTGTGCAGCTCCGTGTCTGTAAACTGCGCCTTTTGGGTCGGTGCGCCGTATGTGTGTTTTAAAACCAAAAATTACACAAAACTGAGGGTGCGCCTTTTCACACGGTGCGCCGTATGGTCGTGAAAATACGGTATGTATGGTTGTCAGTTATCCCGGTAAGTTCCCGCCAAGGTCAGACCTTGCAATGCTCAAAATTGCAAAAAACCTCAAGACCCACATCTTAGTGCTGACATTTCAAGCTAAGTCAAGTAAAAGTCCAGACTTCAACATGACTGAAATACCAAGTACAAACAACGAGAGCTGTGCATAAACAAATGCCCCATAAATCTCAACAAACTGAAGCAACAGTGAGAGGAACAGTGGGCCAAAATTGTTCCTCAACGATGTGAGACGCTTGTAACATGATACAGAAAATAATTACTTCAAAGTATTGCTGCTGAAGGTGGTTCAACAAGGTGTATAATCATCTCTCACATAGCGTACGAGAGTCAGTGGTGGTCCTGATGCTGCTGCTTCCAGCTCCCAGGTGAGATCGTCACACCAATCAGAGGGCAATGAGGCAGGTAGGCTAGCTAAACTGAGGACACCTCAGGTCAAGAAAAAAATTAATGAGGAGGGCAGAAATCAATTCCCCTACACCTACGAAGACAGAATAGATCAACAGTCCCCATCTAGGTGAAGATGATGTTAAATCCCTTTGTCCTTTTTGACGGTATGGTGCCTGATCAGTGGCTGGTCTGATCATATTATGTTCAAAAAGGGTGTGACAGATAATTAAATAGTTATTATTTGAGCCAGTAATTATGTGTAAATGATGCCATGAGTTTTTCCCCCCACTCCTTTGAAAAACTGTGGTAATCTCCAAATGCAATTAATCAATTTCAGCATCACAAACTTTTATAAGTGAAAGCTTTGGCCTCTTGCCATTTTCTAAAAAATATTATCTTAGCACACTGACTAATTTACTGGTTAACTGAGCACTAATTATTAAATGCGTTACTATTTTGCCCAAAGCAATGAGTACTGCAGTGAGTGCAGCGCGCCTGCGTGTGAGAGGACTCACACATCTCTGTCCTGCACCGTTTACGCAACCGTAGCACACCACCGAGGCTAAACAGTGCTCTGGGGGACAATCTGCACTTGTTTTACAGCTGGTTGGGAACACCACTTGATGCTTGAGTTATGACACTTCGGGAGAAATCATTGCAAAAAGACTCAAGTTTCATCTCACAAATAAAAAAGATTAATTCAGTGACAAATATTGCCACAGACAGGTTCAATTCATCCCCATTAAATGCCTGAATTGATCACACCTTTGCAACCTGATTTGTCTCAATTTGTTTCAAACATAAATTGACTAGGATTATTCATTGATCCAGAGCCTGAGGTGAAAATTGTCATTCTTTTGTTGATGAAGATAAATCAGTGTCTAATAGCATGTTAAACTGAATCATGCAGTCTCTTTTTACATTTATACATTTGCAAACGTCAAACACAGTAGATTTTTTTTAAATTAAAAAGTCAGAGTTTGATTCACAAAAGGCAGAATATTCTTTTTTAATCAGCTACACCAAACCAAAGTTTACCTCTTCTAAACTATTATTTCTTAAACAGAGTATGACACACACAACATATTTTTACTGCCTCATCACAGTTAAGATTCAGCACGAGTGCCATATTGCTTGATGGTCCATGTTACTCATTTAGAAATGTTCATTCCCACGTGATTAAGCAGGTAAGATCAACCCGGTGCATATTTTGTCTCTCTTTTCTGTGTCTCATGCACACTAACATTCACAGACAGTCTGATCAAGGCCAGCACATGGCAAACCTCCGCTTTTTAACAGCTACGCTTGCCACACATGACGCCGTTATGGCAACAGATTCAAGCAGGAAAGGAGGATAACAATCTTCAAACATCCTCATCTCCTCATCCACTTGTGCTTCATTTACTCTTTTCTCTGCTTCCTTTGGTCTTTCTTGTCCCAAAAACATAACGTGTGTGTGCGTGTGCGTGTGTGTGTGTGTGTGTGTGTGTGTGTGTGTGTGTGTGTGTGTGTGTGTGTGTGTGTGTGTGCGTGTGTGCGTGTGTGCGTGTGTGTGTGTGTGTAAAAAGGAACTGTTACCTGTTAAGGCCTGACATGTCTGTGTTTCCAGGCCTCATTAGATACTGTATGTCGACGAGTTAAGTCTACATGCCAGACGTGATTTATGACTACATAGTCCTTAAGTGCTTACAATTGCACAACTTGCATTTTTAAAATTAGGCTGGGACTCAGCTTTTATAAGTAGTAGGTTTTTGTATAACGCATCCAAACCAGAGAATCGTGTTTTACAATTCATTTGTTTAGATGCAGTTTTGTTCTCGCATTTCATATTTAATTTTGTTCAGTTGCAGTTAATCAAGTCTCATATTGCTTCTGCTAAAACACAAACTCTGTAAACACACGCTCACATGACTACAGTTGTACTGTATACTCGTCGCTGGGGGAGAGGCAAAAAAGTCTCTGAAAAACAGGTCCTGTGGAAGTCCTGAGGTTAGATTTTTGGGAGAAGTTGTTCTGGGACTTAATTAGTAAAAGGCCCCTCATTTATGGGGGCTAAGTGCCTGAGAGCTCTACTCTCAAATCTGGGACAACTGAGGAACACAAAAATACACAGTACACACACACACACACACACACACACACACACACACACACACACACACACACACACACACACACACACACACACACACACACACACACACACACACACACACACACACACACAGACATAATGCAATTAACAGTCATTCCATTCACATATGCTATAAACTGACTGCTGCACCAGAATCTCAGACCAAAACCAGAACCAGTCGACAGAGCCGATTAGCTGGCCTGTCTTTTAGAGTAGTAACGTTTCTTTGATGGAGAAAAAATGTATTTTCCAACTTTGTGACTTTGTATCTCGGATTAACAGCATAATAATAATTTGAACTATTGTGAGGAGGAATTAACAACCACAGCTAGGGCTGTGCGATTAATCAATTTTAAATCTAAATCGGATTTATTAATCAAAACGATGTTAAAAAAAGGAAAATCGGAAAATCGATTTTCCTTTTTTGCAGCTGGCTGCATTACAAACAGAGCTCGTCTAGTCATCTTTGTTAGGTCAAGAAAATTGTAAATGTTGTCACTTTACTAAACTCAAGGAGGATTTACAGTATCTTTCAATTGCACTTCATTCCCAATACGGAAATTTGATAATAAAATAATAAATAAATTGTTTCAAGATAAAATATTTGAAACAATTTATTCCATTGTCTTTTGTAGTTTTACCAAAAAAAAAATCGAAATCGAAAATCGGGTTTTCAAAAAAAAAATTTGGCATTTTATTTTTGTCCAAAATCGCCCAGCCCTAACCACAGCTAAAAGAATCTGGAGCTTCAAGCAGAGAAGTTTTCATTTAAAAATGCTCCATTTGGTCAACCAAAACATCCCAGGTATTTTAGGTGCTGAAACCAAATAAAGAGAGTCACAGCTACAGCTACACGGCGACAGCTGGGTAAAATAATAAACCCAACTGCACATGAGGCCAACGTCTCAACTCGGCCTCCTTGCTACAAGTCTGTGCAGCTCTTGCTTCCCAAGCACATCTTCAGTTTACCAAGCGAACCCATTTGTCTGTCTGTCCACCACACAAGACACCGCTCACTTCCAGTAGCTTTGCCTCCACACCGCAGACATGTCACTCTTTTCTGACACCACCACAAGCGCTGTTTCTAAAGAGGCCATTCTCACTTCCCACATTTTTATCAGATAACATA
This sequence comes from Cololabis saira, assembly GCF_033807715.1. NCBI lineage: Eukaryota > Metazoa > Chordata > Actinopteri > Beloniformes > Belonidae > Cololabis > Cololabis saira. Next base: position 33,290,067 of record NC_084603.1, read on the forward strand.
TAAAGACATTTAGAGTTACTGCGTTACAGTGGATGGGAACTGTCAGACGGGATTCACAGCATTTACAGTCATTGATCTGAGGGCTTAGTATCTCCAAAACAATTCATGCTTTATCATAAAATCATGAGATGTGCCGCAAGTGGGCTGCCAGATAAGGATGGTGATATAAAAACACATTAGTTGTGTAATTGGCTTTTACTGAGAGTTTACAAGTAGTTGCTGAATCCAAAACATGCAGCAGAGCAGAAGGGATTTGAGAACTTTGATGGATGAAGTGTGGCCTTCTGAGGTCTTGAATGTTGGTCCACAAAACCCATCAAAATGGTGTACATATCAGCACTCCAATTATACAATTATTAGGCTGTTGGAGGGCAAAATTATATGTGTTCAACGTGTGAAGTAAAGCCCATAGAAAAGTTTCACAAAGCCAACTGTAAGATGAAGAAGAGACAACACAAAGTCTCCATCTTTGCCCCAGCAGAAACGCGGAGCAGGAGGGAAGAAAGAACCAGAAGCATTGGAATGTGATTGTCACTTACTTGCAGTGTTTGTGAGGGCCACTGAGCGTCTCGATGACAAAGCATTCCCCACCATTCAGGCAGTATGCCAAGTCCTTCTCATGGCAGGGTTTGAAATGCTCCGAGTGCAGTGGAGGGACAGTTGGAGATGCTGGAGAGGAAACAAATACAATAGCATTAGTGGCAATCAACAAAAAAACTAGATGAGAAAAAATGGAAGCGCTTTAAGTAGACGGTAATAGATAGATGTCATGCTTAGTGAAAGTGTTATTCTGTTGTTTTCCTGCATTGTTGTTCATGCAAATCTCTTTTCACTCTTCAGTTCTACAAATATATTGTCCTATAATCCAAAATTGCTGCCAAAAAAGTAAAACAAGTACTGTATCTTTTTTTCAGAAAGCAAATAACAAGAGATGGCAATTGCCTCATAACACTGCACATTTCAGATAATACCAACATACTGTTTGTTCAGACCCTACAAAGCCACCAGCACAAGATGGATGGAGGACGGGTAATAATCTGTCCCTCTGTGATTAATACTCCATGGTCTTACTAGAGCTTTTGGAGAGCTTGACTTGTCCCAGTGATTTATCACAACAAGCATGGCTGATTGTTGATAGTCCACACTCCTGAAAGAATCTGCACGCTAATGGATGATTGTATAATTTATATAATTACGTGCAGTTGCTGGAGGGGGGAAGAAGAAACTTAAAAGCATGATTCTGTTCACGGCATCATGGACAACTTAATGCTCGATTAGTATCATGTATAGCACAACAGAAAAGATCAATAAAAGTGCGGAGATTTTACAGAATTCATAGGCACTCATCCATCAGCAGTGTTTTCAAAAGCCTGACAAGCTTTTGGTCAAGTCATGGATTTGAGTTGTGGAGAGAAAAAGATGAGCTGCACCACAGATGAAGTTCCCATTAATAGCAGGCCAGACTGCCGACTGTTTCCTTTGTTTTTGCTAATGAAAAATGGGTGTACTAAGGACTCTCATTAGCCGAATCTCAGCCATGTTTTTCTTAAAGCTGCTCGACAAGAAGGGATGAGCCAGAACTTCATGCTTCAGTGATTAAAAATCGGTTTCACTCAAAGGACGCCGTTATTTCCTCCAGTGTACTGATTACTGCATGAGGTCGTTCTTTAATGGGGTGTGGAGGATACATCAAAATGAACTGAAGCTTCTGCAATCAAGAGATGAATAAAGATTAATAATGAGTGGTGCTTGGGGGGGGTGGGGGGTTAGCTGGATGAGAAAGGCTGGACCATTTCAGCACGGCCTCCATAGATTAGCAGTATGAGGAACGCTTGTGGCCGGATGGCGGGCTTAGTTAGCTGGGAGGTAAATGGGATATTCCACATATTGTAGTTTAGCTAGTGGAGGATTTTATTCAAGTTAAAAGTTAAAAGAAGGTGCTGAGTTGGTTCGAAAATGATTTTGACGGATGAAGATGTCACTACGCCCCATTTAAGATCAGTTTTAATCTGAGTAATAAGATATAAACTCAGCCCTGTGGGCAGTTTTCAGCTGAAAGGTTGCTGGTTTGATCTTCAGCTTCTTCAGTTCATGTCAAAGTGTGTTTGGGCAGGATGCTGCGTCCAGCAGTGCCGCTCAATGCGTTCCCAGCTTGAACATTGCAGTTGATAAAAGTGTCTGCCAGTGTTAATGATAAGACCACAGATTTTACGTTTGTTCTCAGTTTTGGGGAGCGGTTCCATGTTTTAGCAGGCAGCAGTGTGCCAGGAGAAGACATCTGGTAAGAATACTAATGTAGCGTACAGAAGAACTCAAAATACAAACCCACACATCCAAACACTATCCACACTAGTATGAAGGACTATCCAGACTGGAAAAGAAGGCAAAGATGTGACAAACGCAGCACGGCAGTGTATTGAAAAGAGGAAAAAAAGTAAATTTTATATGAAAGACCATTTTCCAAAATCTGAATGAGCTTATGAAATGCAAGACAAGTGGAACAAAGCAGAAAGGGAAAATGATGAGATGTAACATGTAACCACAAATGAACAACAGGAGGTAGTGATCATAGACATGCTGCAAAGCAAGGACCGTCTTCAAAACCATACACCAGGGCTAATCAATTGGCGGCCCGCGGGCCACATGCGGCCCGCCAGGAGCTTTTATGTGGCCCCTGGTCATATTTAAAAAAAGGGGTTGTTGTTGGAAAAAAAAAAAAAAAAAAAAAAAAAATGTGTTTTATTTCAGATTTTTTGCCAGTGTTGCACAGTGTTAATGTTTGTCACATTATTATTAACCTCCGTTGTACAGAGGACTTGTTGACATCATTAGGCTTTTAGGATTGGACTGACATTTTTTTCATTTGAATAAGTGAGGACTTTGCATTTCAGATGGAACTTCTAAGCCTCCTATAATTTCATGTGATTGTTTTGTTTTGCTGATATAATGCACAGATGTGTCATTAATAAAGGAGCTTATGGTTAATATTTTAGTTGCTTATTTATAACATCAAACTGGCTACTATGGACTGAAATGCTTGTGCCCAATGCTTAATATAATATTCAAATAAGGAAATATTGGTGGAAAGTGGTGCTTTGTCATTATGCCGTGTTTTATTAAAAGTAGGTCAATATCAACTTCATTAAGTTTTGCACAATGCATGGTTTCAAAATGAACTTGCATTTAAAATAATATTTCTTTATTTGAATATAATATTTAACATTCACAATGATTATATCTGGAGACAATTAATACATAATTCATATGTAAACTAGATATATTCAAATGTATAATACAAATGTATTATATATACATAAGTTTTCGTCTTTGAGTGTAAAATACCTTTTGAAAACCCCCAAATTTTCAAATTGTGCGGCCCTCTCCATACAGTCCTTTTGCAGATGTGGCCCCCGGCCGAATATAGTTGAATACCCCTGCCATACACTAATACTGCACATTTGGCCATGGAGTATGCATGATGCAAGCAAATGTACAGTCTGCAGTATGTTTAAAACATTAACAAGGTGTGCTACATTCAGAAACATTTATTAGACAAATATGAAAGTAAAAGTATACATCGCACCATACACACACACCACCACACATTCAGCAGGGATGGATTGAATGATCAATATTTCTTCCCAATTGCATGATTCAAGCTTCTGTAGTGTTTACTGCCGTTATTGCTCTGGGAGAAAAACTCGTCTCTCTCCATCTTTTTTTTTTTTAAATCTGTTCATCCATGTGTTTATAGTCTTGAACCATCCACCTGAAGGCAGAAGCTCGAACAAGGACCGACTTGGATGAGAAGGGTCTTTCAGAATGCTGTGGGCTCTTTTAATGCAGTGGAAATAATCCAGGTACGGCAAATTAGATAGCCTTTATGATACCAACCAACCAACCAGCAGGCCTTTTCATAAATACTGCTATGAAGTACTGCATAGTGCATATTGGAGTACATACTGCACATGTGTGCAGTTTTGAAACTGCCCAAGCTCTCGTCACCAAGGAGCAGGACAACTATGAAAAATAAAAACCGAAATCAATGAATTCCAAAGAATAGGGCCAACACTAAAACAGCCAACACAGTAAAATTGTGAATATTGCAAAATAAGGAACTACAGTTCAGTCTAAAACAAATGACTGAGAGCACCAAATCCTACAGCTGTTCTTGGTGTGTTGGGTGGAAGAAAGACTGGGCTTTGTGACAGAAGCTCAAAGTACACAGATCCCATTCTTTTTTTAATTTGTCGGTGAAAATTGCAAAAGCAACATCATGACAATCAAATGTTGCCTATAAAGAGTGTCTGCTGTCACCAAAGAGCTCTACTTCAGATGTGGAACAATCACCTGGAAGCTGAGGCGTTCCCCTCACCACTGAAGAGCACTTTGGACCATGCAAGCAACACATTGAACATGTATTCATGCTTATTAAAGTCAAAGTTCTCCTAGATGATAATTCCCTCAGTAGGAAACGCTGTAAAGATGCTAAACTAGTTTAAATGATATTCAAATGTTTCCTGCCAGATGTGATTTTTATGTTTGGATGGTCCTACACTGTTTTATTTTTAAAGCCCAGGCAATAACTGACGCAGCCATTTCTCATTTTCTCTGTTTCTTCGTCGATGAACTTGCTACTGCATGATGTTCGGCTCAGACATCGGATGCACTCAAACAACTATGTGATTTCCAGGACTGACTGAGTCAACGGACTGGAATTAAAATAAATTAATATATATTTTTCAAAAAAAGGATGATAATTTGTGCCAGAAAATGTCACTGCAAGTTTAAAATCCTTTCTTGCAGAAGGGAGGCATCAATCACTGCAGAGGAAAACAGTCCAATTCACTCCCCGTGCCTGTGAAGGAAGAGGGAGAGGGAAAACGGGAGGAGGAGGGGGCCAAAGATCGATACACCACCTCCTCTTTGCTCTTTTCTTCCTTCAACTTTCTCTCATGTTTCTGAGTGTAAAGCAAGAAAATGAAGGAGCTGATTTCAATCTCTGCATCAATGCACAACTTGATTGTTGTGGAGAAAAGGCTGCAGACGTTTATGTAGCAGTGTAAGTGTTTATTGAATAAAAGAAGAGGAACATCAATCAGAGCCATTTTCAGATCTTCTAAAAATGACACTGATGTCTTTAGGGAGACTTTCACGGAGCGGTTTATGCCAAGCAGATCAACACGGAGATCAATCCAATCAGCAGCAGGTGCAGCTGATGCAGTATTCATGATTTAATTATTGTTCTTCCGTATTATACCTCCAGACCAGGAGGGCGAGCGTACAGAACAGATTTCAGATTTTCAGCCTGTTAAAAGAAAGATGTCTTCTACAAACCAGAAATTTCATTCAACTTATTCACATCAGTATTATAACAAAAGAGATGTCAGTTTGAATCTGGTTTGTTTAAACATTTCATTAAGGTTTGTTTTTTTAATAAAAATGTCTCCAACACAGAGAGCAGACTTTTCAGACTTCTGCATTTAAATGAGACCACAATGTTTAACTTAAAACAAACCACGTTTTAGCCACTTGAAGGACGCAGCGGAACTAAAAGAATACATTTTAATGGACTGTTAGATTGACTAATCACTCATATTTATTTACTATTTTCATTTTCTAAATTCGCCACAATTCAACTGTTTTTTCATTGCAGAAATCCAGAAGAACAGTCTGAATAACATACTGGGTATCTTCTGCCCAAAATATTTGGATTTTTTTTTTTTTTTTTTAAATTGAATTGAAGCATCTGAGCAATATAGTACAAAGATCACTCTTATTTATATATATATATATATATATATATATATATATATATATATATATATATATATGACCAAGGGAGACAATTTCAAAGTCACATATTTTTTTACCCTACAGGAGTTTATATTTTTAAATGTATTAAACAAATGTAAAATCACAGTTGTAGCAGGAGTCCAAGCAAATGCCCTACATAAACTCAAACAAGTAGCTGACAAAACCACAACCCAACAGCAGAAATGAAACCAGTAAGGATAAGGAACCCATGGAGTATAAATACTGAGGAAAGAACTGAACAACATGATGCAGGTGAGGAAATCACTTAAGAACTCAGTTGCTAAAAATAGAGTGGAAGAGAAACTGAATAGAATGAAAAGCAAAGATAAATATAAACCCACAAATTCAAGTGTAAAGGCCAAACACACGAAAGAAAGAAAAGTAAAGAAACGCAATGAAAACAAAGCGAGAGGAAGTTTACTCTGAAAATACTTAGAGAACATTCAAATGTAAAAGTCTGCATCTGGAATATAAACATCTGGATCTTTCTGTTCAGCTAGGCTAGGAGACCCTGGTCTCCTCATTTATTTATTTTAGTCTTATCACCTTTTTATCAGTGTTGTTCAAACTTGGATTTTCTCAGTATGTCAACATGATCCCCAAATGTATTCAATGTGAGGATCGCAAACTTTCAACTGTCATCACTTATTAATTTCCTGACCCACCGTTTATAAGGATTTGTAATCAGAGTTGCAAAAATTCAGAAATGTGCAACAGTCAGTTTCAAAAAGTTTTTTTTTTTGTTGGACGACTTAGATACTTTATTTGAATGAACTCTATACATATACACAGACGTATGTTTTCATGTAGATATTATATATATATATATATATATATATATATATATATATATATATATATTTACACATACACACATACATAAAAAGCTATTGTTATCTTAATTTACTTCACTCCCATCCGTCTCTTGAACAATGCTCAGCATCAACATCTTTCTGTGTTCTTTCCATCTCAGCTGCGGTTGGCTGGAAATCAAAGAAACTGCATCTCTTCAGCTTGCTTTTTTCTGTGAGATCCTTCACATTTACATTACTGCTTAACAGGGGCCAAAAGCAAGATTTTTTTGTTTGTTTGTTTAATTGCCAAGGAATTTGGTATATAGACAATTTAAAACCACCTCTAAAGATGCTGCACAGAAACACATGTCTTTGCTGGTAATGCATTGTTTCATTACCTCAATTAGGCCAGCTGAGAAACATGATGTCAAGCACAGTTTGAGTTATATTTATTCATGAAACACAGATTATCTATGAGAAATGATGCAGCTGAAACATATTGCAATGAAGTTTCATAGACTCCTGGTTCTGCAGTGCAGAATGTGTTTCCTTTCCTCTGGAATTCCTTCATCTTTGCTTACATGTGTTCAGTTTTCCTCCCCCCTCCTTGTGCCTCAGCACTCAGATGTGTTGGGGGGGGCGGAGGGTTAATAAGACGTTCCGATGTGCTTTCTTGTAATAGCGTCCTTCACGGCTGACATGCCTCCAGAGTGGCAGATGTTCAGCCTGTCAACACTGACACGCAGCGAAGGTCTTGGAAAAGGTCTGCATGCTTAGGGATGATCAATGACAGCCCAGAGATTTGGGGCTTGGAGAGTAAAAGATGCAAATAAAAAAAAGGACCTTTATATTTAAATTTTTAAAGCGCAGAAAGATTTGCCTGGTGTGCCAGTTTGTAGTGAGCACTGGCGATGTGGTACAGATAGACAAAGATATTTTTAGTAAGAGGTCTAAGTGGGTATCCAATTAAAAGGAACACTTGAAATAGTAATAACTTTAATTTTATGAATAAACAAATCTATCCTGAAAACAGCCAGGACACAAGGGGGTCTCTGACTGATACACCTCACATACCATGGGCTTTTTAGAGAAACAAATGATATTATTCATGTTATAATATCCGTTTAAATGTAATTTGGAGGGATATTTTTCTATTTCTAGGAAGTGTCGTCTGGCTGTGCTCTCCCATCCCTATTATTATTGGCAACAACCACCCACAGTAACTGCTCTCCCTGATTGTCGCTCAGTGCTACTGCTTCAGCTTTAAACCACAGTGACACACATAAACAACAGTGGACGGCATGTCACAGGTGACTACGTGACCCGAGAAAGCATTCATGCAAGAGGACGATACAAGACTCTGAACGAGCGAGAAACTGAACAACACTGACACTTATGTAAAAAAGGGTTCAAAACAGAATTCCAGTTTTAGTGTCAGAAGTGATAACATGGTTTGGAGTCACTGCCTTTGATGTAATAGGGCAAACCGTGAAGCACCCAGATGTTCCAGGACCACAGTTCCAACAGATAACTTCATTATTAAGTGCCTGAACTGGAGATTGAGCAGTTTGGTGTTGAGTAAATACGCTGTCCAGGAGTCCTCTTGTTTGCTCTCTTGCTCTGTCACTCTCTCATCTTCTCTTTTATCATCACTTTCTTGAGTCTCTTAAAAGCTTCAGCCATGACGTGCTGTTGATGTGTGAAAAAGTGCCAACAAAGATACAGGTGTCGCAAGACAGAACCCAGACGGGAAACCAGAGTTTCTTTTTTTGTTGATAGCAGGGACTGATCACCGTGGCAGCTACTGTAGATGACGCTTCTTAAAAGTAAACAAATAGTCCTCCAAATGACATTTTGCATTGACCTACTAACACGAAAGAATGTATTGTGTACTTCTAATAAAATATTAAAACAATTAGCTTCATTATAAAAATGTATTTTCTCCTTATGCATGATGTTATACTGCGTTCCTTTAGGTTTTAGGTGCAACATCCCTCCCTCTCTGCTTCGTTCACTCATGCAGGACGCGACAAACCTTCGGTGATAATGAGAACAACTCCATGTACATGTTTCAAAATAGTCTCCATTAAAGTTATGGAGAAGATAAGTCCTTTATATTTAGAAGTTTTTTTAATCTAAAATATGTTTTTTTTCTGTGTAATCATCCAGTGCTTTTCACAAACGCATCTAGGAAATGACAAAAGTAATTGAGAACATTTTAACAGAATATAACTTGGATGTAAAAAAGAAAAAGAAAAAATAGTGTGAATTATATTTATCTCGTGTTGTTCTTTAAACCAAAGCACATAGTTGCATCATCTGCCTGCCCTTTGACCCCTTCAAGAAATGTTTAGTCTGATGTGGGAACGCGTGTGTGAGTTGTATTTGTCTTGCATACATTACAGTATATGAATGTTTGGATACCTACCTAGTCTATAGAGGACGTCCTTACGGGTTGCTTTTAAGCCTTTAACAAGTGACTTATACATTTAAATGGATGACAAGACCACTGTTAACACCTGGCAGAGCTACAGTTTTACGACATTTTCTGCCTAAATAAACTAATCCATCTTCCATGTTTACTTGTACGTGAGCTCCTTTTAAGTGTGTAGTCTGGCATTTGCAGCAAGCATCAAATGAAATGTCGCTACTTCTCCTCAGTTATCATTTCTAGTTTTATGTTTTCACAGTCACCCAAACAAGCTGGCCTGGAGATTTTTCTGGTAACTCTGTAATAATTACAAAACCCAGGAATAACAAAAAGTAGTAAGATCATTTTTAAACTGAACCCCTGACAAGCCTGATAATGTTGTGTTTATATTTCTCTCCTCTCTTGAAGGACGGTGTTGTGTTTGCTTCTTAAAAAGGAGGGAGGAAGGCAAACAGCAAAGCCTCTTTCCTCAGCATTTATAGTATTATACAAGCTTTTATCTTAGCTGCAAGTAAGATTTGTCTGGCTCCCTTCACCCAGTCTGAAGCTTCCCTTATCAAAAAAGACTTTTCAAACACACCCCAGGCATGCCCAGCAAACAATTCTGCAATAAATAAAAGGTCAAAAAAACACATTTCTTCTCTGCTGGTCTCCTTCTTTTTATATCCCATTTGACCCTTTTCCTTCCTCCTTCCTCTTATTGCTCCAGGATCCCTTTTTTTAAATGTTTGTCCGTCCATCTGCAGTGCACCATTTCAACAGTAGGGTCACTAGCAATTTCCCTTTTGAGAAACACACAAACTTCTTTGTTCTTTCTGAACAGATGAAAAGAACAGAAACATGTGAATCTTTGTAAATGCCCTGATGCTGAAATCGTTTCACCTGCAGTATGACAAGCACATGTAAAAGACTAAAGCCACTGGTAAGAGTTTGTGCTCTAAAATGTAAAAAATAAAATACAATTTAAAAGAACAAATATTTCATAGGATAATTGTTGCAGTAGTCACGATTAGGTTCAGTCTGCTCTGTACTTTTATGGCACTTTTCCCTACTCAGCCCGACTCGACTCACCTCGGTTTTGCGCTTTCCCACTAGGGGTCTAACGTGCCGAGTAGATACTTTTCTGTATCTATTCTGCCGAGGTTCTAAGCTGCTGAGTCGGCTGTATCTGACATCATCACACTACAGGCCACCGATTGGTCGGGGGGTTGGAGTCAGTCAGCTTCTTGTTCATTTTATTTCGACAGGCAATGGCAGCGCAAAAGATCCAACTCTGAGGTGCAGATGTTCCTGGTGGTTGAGGAGAGGAGAATTAAAAAGGGATCTAGACGGGCGATAAGGAACGACCAGATCTACCAGGAGCTCTGTCACTTCAGTAGCGCCGAGACAAACAAAATAAGAAAAAAAGCATTGCCGCTTGAAGCTTCTCTCACTCTCATTTCTTTTTTTTTTTTTTTTATTATTTTATTATATTTTTATCCCGGTTTTTTCCCCCATTTTATCAGTGCTTTTACCAGTGCTCCTACCTAAGCTACAGTCCTGGGCATTGCTCCCTCTACCAACCCCGGGAGGGCCCTGCACTGAGCTCAGGTCTCCTCCTTAACCTGAGGAGTGAGCAGCAGCTTCTTTTCACCAGACAGGGTTGGGTTTCTCCGGCCGGACGTAGCGTGTGGAAGGATCATGTTATTCCGGCCGGATCCTCCCCACCCCATCTGGTACCCCGGTTGGCCAGAGGGGGCATGTATAGCCCAGGACTGTGTGCATGTTTTTGTGAGGGTAGCTCACATTAGCTACCCAAGGGAACACGGGGAGAACATGCAAACTCCACACAGAGAGGCCCTTTCTCCAACCCCACCCAGGGTGTGGGCGCTGAAGTCATGGGGGAACTAACACACACACTCAGCACCCACAGCGTCCCCGGGGGAATTGAACCCAGGACCTTCTGTGTGAGGCGGCTGCACTACCAGCTGCGCCACCGTGCCCCCTCTCACTCTCATTTTTTAACTTGATATCAAACACAAGCCACAGACCCAGCAGCACATATCATCTCTTCCAGGTTCTACATCTTTAGTGTTGTTGTCTTCTTCGTTTAGATACACAATCAAATACGTCACAGCAGCTTCACTCCAACCTCCTACTTCTAATCCAGATGCTGAATTGTTATGGAAAAGAAACTTGGCCAAGTTGAGTCGAGCCGAGTAGGTAGTACTAGTGGAAAAGACAGAAAACAGTAAACAGCATCAGTGCCGTATCTCCAGCCCAGTCTCTGGTCAGGGTCAACACAGAGGTGTTTATGCTCCTCCACCAGCTCCACCTCCTCTCCCATGATGGAGCCACTATTTGACGTAATCCTGGCTCTCCTAAAATCCCCAAACATCAGCTTTTTCTTGGTCTCATTTAAGATGAGACGACTGTTGCCACACTCTGCCACAGACGACAGGACATGCAAACTTCACACAGACACATCCCTACTGGGAGTTGAACCAGCAACCTTTTTTACTGTGAAGAATTAATTGTTTTAAAATTCATGAAAAAAAAAAAAAAAACGGTTACAGTGCATCTCATGCACTTACTGAACGTTTTGGTTATTAAGCTGTTATAACAAAAGAGAGGAACATTTTCAAAAGAAAATGAAAAATGATAAGAACCAGGATACCAGCAGTGTGATTGCTATCGGCGCCGTGTATTGCAACAGCATTATCACCACGTAAACAGTGTGGACTCCAGGAAAAATAGCTGCTGCCACAGAGAAGATAATTAGATTCAAATAAACAGACAACTAAAAACAACGGCTGTTTTGTTAACAAATGTATTTTTGCCTGTTTATAATATATAGTAGATGAAAAAAAAAAAAGTGCGCGGTATGTTCTGAATTTTCTTCCTTTTGATCATCTTTTTGTATAATGTCTCTTTACAGTATTTTTAATTTTAAATAATTTCACTTGCTACTTGTGTTTATTAGTATAATTTATTAACACTATTTGCATTCCTATGCGCTTGCAAATGTATTGCTTCTTACAGGATTTGCAGCGACACTGATGTTCATCCTATCTCTTAAATTCAATTTCTTGTTTTCTATGTTCCCACAGTGTCCCTGCGCCTGTGGTGGTGTGAGGATATCATTACTGCACAGCACGATCCCATAAAGATAACGACACACCTCTCGTCTCTCTTGTTCACCCCCACTCTTATACGGCAGCTGTCTAATAAATATCAATCAAGTCATCCCCACTGATACCCGGCCTCTTCTGAGATAAGAGCACCAGTCTGTGATGTGATATGGCTTTTTAAAATTGCCTCGGAGAGCTTCACTGCAGATTCTTTTGATTGAATTTAATATGTTTTGTTGGGCGCCCAAACAGCACCTGGGTGAGCATTTGAGGATGACGTTCTGAGAAAGTTTTTGATGACGGTGCTGTTAATGAAGGCGTACTAGCAGCAGGTATCACCGACCATTGGGATGCGACCCAGATAGCAGATACATGCAGGTCAACTCTGGGTTATTCTTCAAGTCATGCCTCAGATGTTGCATTACATTTCATAAACTGGCTTTCAAATTGTGTTTTAACTGGCACATCATGGCTCAAAGGCCCAAAAACTATCAGCCACGTCTGAGGCAACCACACCAACCTTGGCCATTGGTGGACCAGAGAAAACTACCGGTAACTGAGAAATGTTTATACCAAGACACTATCTGCAATGTGGGATATAAAGCAACACCAAGGAGTTTTCTCATGTTAAAAGAGCACCATTTATATTAATCTATAAAGGTAAAGATGAGACACACAAGGGAGAGTGAAAATCATGACAGAGATAACTAAGATAACCACAAAAAGGTAATGGTGGAATAATCCAGAAAGAGGAAAAAGTGAATAAGTGCCATAAAATGGATTCAAACACCAGAACTATCGGGAGACCCTCTGAGCTAAAAATGGCAAAAGTTGTTTTGTGTTGTTGTTTTAAGTGAAGGAGCAGCAGATGTTTCAAGGAGGCACTTCATTCTCCCTGAGGGCTGACCATCTTTTCATGGCCGGTGGACTCATGGCTCAAGACAAGCAGGATCCCTGACGCCCACCCAGGGGTCATGCACTGGTCAAAGATGCAGGGCCATCCAAAGTTCAGCCCAAGGGTTCTCCATAGCGACACCGTGGAGGTTACACCACAGAACTGTCAGCTTAAAGTAAAAAAAAAGTTAGGTTCCAAAAACCTGTCTCATTGAGTCCAGTGCTAAAGTGCTTGTATGTTACTCTGTATGTTATTTCACATTTTGAAATGACATTCACGTTTTAGATTTGTAAAAAATCACATGAATGGGCTGCTTTGAATTTGAATGACTGTGCATTTTGACACCTGGGTGCTGCACAGAGGCAGCTGAGCGGAACGACAGCACTTGCTGCATTGCAGATACTTTGCCCGGTGTGGCAGTGCACACGCTGTTGTTTGTGAACGGGTCTCTGTGCACTGACTCTACAGCAAAACAAAAGCAAAATGGCAACATGTCAAGCGAGCTCTGTGGCCAACAACAGGCTAATCAGGGAAATCTGATACCACCCGCTCTCTCTCTCACTCCTCAAAGAAGGAACGCGTCATCTCACTCCAGTGGCTCGTTTCAAGCACACCTGCATGGTGCAGATAGGCCGGCTACTGCCGTTGATCCGTCTCACAGCCCTGCCTCTCCAATAAAGTCCTCACTTCTTTTCTGTTCTCTCTTCAGATTGTATTCGCAGGATATCTCCAGGCTTTGTCAAATAAATAGCACTAAGTATCAGGCTTCATCCCGTCCTCTGGCCGTTTGGCTCTGTAGTGGAGAACTTCATTACTCTCCCGGGATTGGCTTTGCATCCCTGCAGGCTGCATTCTGACACTGGACATTATAAACACTGGCTGTTAATGTGAACGTACGCATTCACTGTCATGTTTTCATTCTAATAGTAATATTAATATCATCATCAATTGAATCACTACTTTTCAGTAGTGCTGCAACAACCACAACGACTGCATGCATATACGTAATCAATTCTACTGTATGCATTTTGTATGTTCAGAAAATGTGTCTCATCAAACTCTTGGGTCAATACTACACCAGAGGGCGACAGACTTTGTTGTGAGATCAAGGTGAAATGGAGAATTCGATCAATTTGCTGATTTACTATCCTGTCTGTGAGGCTGTAAGGGCTGTTCTTTGTCCTAAAATGCCCTTCCATTCTTTCAGTACCTTTTTTATCAAGTTCATTGTTGAGATAGGGAAGGACGATCTTTCTATTCGGCACATTTCATTGGTAATTTTTGGAAGAGAGGACAAAATATTGTAGTTGTAGAAATTAAGATCGTATGAAAGTTTGGTGAAGAAGTTAGATATAATCAGGAATATGGAATATTAAAGGTTATGTTTCAAGGGAAGGCACGTTTATTTCTATAGCACATTTCAACAACAAGGTGATTCAATGTGCTTTACAAAGACATTAAAACATAAATAAAAAGCATGAAAGTTAAAAAAAAAGGCAATTTACAGGATTCAAACCTGAGGGACTCTAACTGATTAGTTAGCAGTCAGTCAGCGTTAAAGACCACCACTTATAAAGAAACTATCAACATGAAGGGAACAAACTAAACTTGAGGATTGGTTAAACATTAAAAAACCACAAAAAAACAAGCACAGTAAGATAGCCTAAGAAATACCTTGTGTTGCTTAGAAAGCCAAAACAAAAACACAGATGGATATACTGACAACAATGCTGGATTTATTAAGTCACTATGTGAGACAGGAACTATCCCACATATAGTTCCTGCTTGCCCCAGCATGACCAGCCATACCTGCTCACTTCACAGAAATAATCTCTAATGAAACGGTCTGGTCCTTCCATTCACAGCCATGTCCACAGTACAGTACCACATCCGTCTCAAATGCTGAATGCAGTTATTCATGAACATTCAAGAGCCAGGACTCCACACAAATAATCAGCAGAATTGCTACAAAAACCTTGGATCAACAAGTTTTTAATGCAAAACCAACAACTTCAGTGCCGTTCTGACTTCAGTGTGCATCATGTTGGATGCCTTTTCTTGATACTAGTGTTTCTAGCTCCAACTATGCCAAATACTTCCTTTCTCAAATTGATTTCCAGAGAGAAAATCCACAAGAACCCGACCAATTGTTTGAAGAACAACAGAATTAGGATGGCTGTTACATCTTCCAGCACTCATTTATGTTGTGTGAGAGTAACAAGAGAAGAAAAACCCTAAAATAAATGTTTTAGCATTAGGGAACGCTCCGGCCCCCAGAACTCTCAGAGACCCCCCAACCCCACCCTTTAAGGTGGGACAGGCCTTCTCTGACGCCTGAATTGCTGGCATTAATCAGTATTTTATGTTTCTGTCATAAAGCAATGTGATTTGTTAAATATAGTATAAACTATTGGCATGCAGAGTATGCCTCATGCTTTCACCATCCTATGAAAAGAAACCACCTGGTTTCTCACTACTGTCAGGAATGTTTATGCAATATTCAATGTATTATACTGTAAATGATTTTTTTTTTACAAAAAGCACCCAAACAAAACCTATTGTTGATACAACAAATTAGCTATCTAAAAATATGCCAAATGAACTAATGCAACTCAAAGCTGCTCAAAATGTTGGAATATCTAATCAGATTTCTGTGTCTTAAAGGACTACGGGTTAGGAAATAGTTCATCCAGAATGCTTAGCTATGTTGTCACCGTATTAGACAGTAGTCAGTACTGGGCCACAAATTAAATCTGAACTTCTTTTTATGATAAAGCAGGAATTAAGTGATATTATTCTAATATTTCTGGTCCATCTGGCTTATTGGGATCAATACCTCAGTAAAACCATGCATTCTTTTATGGAAATATCTAAAAATAACTACCCATCCATCCACATTTATTCCTATCATGTGTTTTTCTGGAGCGTGTCCCAGTTTTTTGAGGAAAAATCTAAGGAATACAACAGTATATGATTTGAAAGGGTTCCATTTGAAAACTTATAACAGACCTGAATCCCAACATCAGGGGCTGATGCGTTTACTCGTTCTTCAGTCACATCTTAGAGAAAGTCCTTCAGGACGTCAGCTGAAAGTATACAACTGTGGGCAGGTACCCATAATAAGACTATTTATATGCTGGCATGGTTCACAATACTGTTATTTTGAGCTGCTTAAATCACAACAGTATTTACCTTAGTGAACTTTTTATATCCCTAATGCGACATGATACACTATTTGACCAGGTACTAAAAAAAAAAAAGAAAAAGGAAAAAAAAGAATCACTGAAATGAATGGCACAGTGCCATAAATCACTGTCACTTCAATATTATTTTCTCCAGTTGTCAGCATTTAATACGCAAAATTCTACTAATTTATGTTCTGTTTGTTCCAGGGTAGTGATCTAGGAGGACTTGTGATTGCTAATGTGAATATACTTAAAGTGCTCTATCCAGCCGTCCTTTACTTTCATGGGAATGGCGTAAAGTAATGTCTTCACTTTCCAAATTCATCCATTAATCAAACAAAACTATGATGGATTGTTTAGCATGTTGAATCTTTCTACTGCTTTGCAAATCCAACAAAGCCAGAGTACTGGGAGTCATTGTACAACTTCAACAATGATTTAATAGCATCTCCAATAAAGTTAAAGCTAAAACATCTTATTCATGCAACATTCACATTAAGATGACTCAATGGATAGAATATTGATCTTCAGGGACTTGTTGTCAGGATTGACAAAACGTCTAATTACTGATCTCCTGATGATGCCTGGATATATGTAGCTGCCCGGCGAGCTTTGGGAATTAGTAGTCATCTTGAAATATGTATATACACAAAGACATAGTGCTTATCTATATCCTTAAAGAACCCAGCTAGTAACTTTCTACAGTTACTACCTAATATGCAATTGTCTCCGAAAAGCTGCAGTGGCAAATCGTCGAGGATTATTCATTCTGTACTAAGCTGATTCTGAAAAATCCCTCATTTATAGAGAATTTTTGATCAATGTCTGCCCCCTCCCCAAGAAATAATGTGCACCCTGTCAAACCAGCTCGGTAAAGCTGTAGCTTATTCATATTCCACCAAAAATCTGCAATTCATAGTTGCAATATGCGACATGGCCATTTAACACGCAAGGATATTCACACTGAACAAAAAATGGTCAATACACACACAAGACACTTCTTGCACAAAGCAGGGGTCAGTTGTGTGTGTGTGTGACGGGTTTAGTCAACGCCTACAACCCTCCACCCATGAGATGCAGTCTGAGCTTCTTAATTAAGTCAACAAGGACTTTGTACATTTGGGAAATATTTACTTGACCTTGAGCTGAGCCACCAGCCACTGTGGGCTTCTAAGCTCATCAGTGACGGAAGAGGAAGACAAAGACAAAGAAAGCTTCACTTCTGCTCACAACAAGGAACCCTTACTCTTTCACTTTGTAAATGTAAATGTGATTGTTTATGATGAAAACCAATGTAGGCTAATTTGAGTGTCTTTTATATGTTTTTTAATATGTATTTTTTCTATAACTTATCGAGCGATTAGTCCAAGCAATTTGTTTGCAAATATTACTGTAAATGGGATTTGAGAATTTTTTTCAATTTTATTTATTTCAATTTCAATTTTAATATACTGTATTAATGCTGGCTAACTATTTTCCTCAGTTCGGTGTGTGATGCTGGTACTGTGTGCCCTATCATACAGTTATAAAATGTCACAAGAGATATTGATGTCACCAAAAACATTGCCAATCAAAACTCGAAATCTGAGAATCAAAATATATAAAACCATCTCCGTTTTCGGGACCCCGCCAATTTACCGCAGGGATGTGGGACATAGTCAAGATCTAGTAAGTAATTGACTACTGAATTACTTGGAGCCCTATGTCATCATCAACAGCTGTAATTACATTAACAACTTTATCAATGACACTAGCAGTTTTATAACATATAGAGAAGAGGGGACAAACATTAACAGCTTACCTTGGTTCGGTGGTTTCCTATGAATGTAAGTGTTTGGATCTAAAACGTTAACATAAGGCGCCAAGACTGAAAAAGATGGTCCAGCGATGGAGATGTTTTAGAGCTGATGCTAAAAGTGTAACCGAGAAAGCTGATAGCAATCTGAGGTAGAGATTTTGATTTTTTGGTTACAGATTTTTATTCACAGAGTTTAACTGATGCCATGTATTGATTGTAATCATAATCACTATAATTGTTCTCCATTGTTATTGTAGTTTGTTGTGCTGGTCTGGCCCCTCCCTTTCTCTTCTGCACATGTTTGCATGTTTACATATCATCCCTGTAGTACACCAACTAACCAGGTATCAGTAATATGTACATAGAACTCTTAGTTCTCCAGCTAACGGAACATTTATACTAATATCTTGTCTTTTTGTACTTTTGACAGTGTGTCCGTCTCTCTTGTCCCTCTATTCTTCATCCTCTCTTTCTGTTCTCTCTTTTCCTGCTGTACTCGGCTGGTCTTCAGCAGGAGGGTCCCCCCTTATGATCCTGGTCCTGGTCCAGGTTTATTTCCTCCTAAAGGGGAGTTTTTTTTGCCACTGTTTAGCTTAAGGTTTTTCTCGCACTAGGGGAGTTTTTACCTGCCATTGTTTATGTAATAATTGCTTGGGGGTCGTGTTCTGGGTCTCTGAAGAGCTCGTAGAGACAACTTGTATTGTATGAGACTAGGGTTGCAATGATTCCTCGAGTAACTCTATTACAAAAAATTATCAAGGAATTTCCTCTGCCTCGAAGTCTTGTTTAATTAAAAAATAAAACAAAAGCTCATGTTTCACACGGATTCTCTTTAGTGTGACACAACGTGCTTATCCGCCAGCCCGGGACCAAAAACAGTGACGGCTACGATGAGCAAACGCAACAAAGCAAAAGTAATGAGAGGAAGAGACGAGAGAATATGTAGAAGCTGTGGGATCATTTTAAATAGAAAATTGAAGTCCCGGTCTACATTGTGTGAGACTCTGTTTGAACTCTGTTTGATTTCTGTTTGAACATTGCACAATTTAAAAGGCAGTGTTTAAGAATATTATTTTTTTCATTTTTGGATACTTAGAAAAAATAGGTGGGAAACAATTGTTTTTTTATATTTCAGGAAATGTTAAGTTTAAAGTAAAATTTTACAAACAGTTTTCTATTTTGCATAATAACTAAATAGATTACATTTTTTCTCATAAAAAGGAAACAAATTGTTTGTTTTTATTAAGTGATCCATCTTGTTTTCTACTGTATATTTAAAATTGGGCTTTAATTAGGCAAAAGTAATTTTTATCAGGTTATTCGATTAATCAATGGAATATTCGATTACCAAAATATTCGATAGCTGCAGCCCTATAAAAGATGCTATATAAATGAAATTGAATGTATTTTTTTTATTTGCATGGTTGGGCATATCTGTACTTTTGGGCTGATTCCACCATCTATAACCAGGTGCTATGAACAAGGCTTTAAAGACATGGTTGAAATGGTGCTGCTGCCATGTATCCCTGTGGGATTTTGACCAAAACCCATATTTCATATACGACTTCAAGAGCACAGGAAATTCTACCTACATGTGTGAAACGGGGCACAGAATTTGTTCCTAAAAGTGTTTTAGATTTTTACGGTTGAAATTATTCTTACCATTTTATTCCCTCTCACTTTTTAAATTGAATTATACCCACACAAATGTGAAACATGACCAGCAATTTCTCAGAACAACCTTTACTACCATTAACGCGCTGACTCTCCCAAAGGACATAAAGGCTGCTGTTCTAGGCTTATTGCTGTTTGAGGTCAGAGCGAGATCATAAAGGTTTATTAAGTGTTTATGTAAGAGCAGAACGTTGCATTCCCCTGATAACTCTGTCCTTCTGTGATAACATTAATAACACAGCTGGCTCTAACTCTATTCATTTCACGTCGAGTGTGTTCTCTGCACATCTGTATAGCTGTCACATTTATTTGCAGCCAATTGACAGTAAATAAACAATATTTGTAACATCTGTTAACCATGACTGTTGTTTGCTCCCAGGCTGGCCTCAGCGCAATGCGAGGGGAGCAAAAAAACAAACATGACAGCGAGTTAATCTGTTCCCTGTGGAGTCCGAGATTTCACGAAACACACCACACAAAGTTGCAAACATGCAACATTATGTGTATGGCCTGAGGGCTAAATACGGTTAGAAAAAAGGTTTAATTACGCCAAATAATTCACACAAGGCTCCCACCTTTATTAAATTAAAACAATTAGAAAGTTAAATTGCGTAATTGTCTTTATTTTACTTCATCCCTATTACATTTTATCTTTTGTTTGTTAACATAACCCCAACTTTTCTTTAACTATTTGCCATCCATCTACTCTTTTTCCTTGTGTTTTTTTTTCTAGACCAGAACTGTGAGTCAAAAATGGGTTACAGAGAGAACCCACTCACATTCAGAACTCACATTCACAATCCACACAAACTACTTTGTTGCCAGAAAATAAGCACAAACCTGTGCACGAGGAAAACAGGGACATCACATTTGCTGTTTCTCTGCAGTGGCAGTGACTCAGCCAA